>NC_133325.1:440540024-440880024 GCF_042186555.1 Aquarana catesbeiana | reverse complement strand
TGACTATCCTGCCTAATCTAACTTAAATCAAATGACACTGTCTCTCTGTCTATCTATCTCTCTCTCAACGCCAGAACACACACTACACAGGGCCTCCGTGCAGGCAGCCTTATATAGTGTGGGGCGTGTACTAAATCCCCTGAGCCATAATTGGCCGAAGCCTCCTTATCTTTGGCCAATTATGGCTCTCTGTTCAGATGGCGCTGTGATTAGCCAAGCATGCGGGTCATAGTGCATGCTTGGCCAATCATCAGCCAGCAATGCACTGCGATGCCGCAGTGATTTATGGGCCGTGACGCGCCACACGAATTTGGCGCGAATGGCCCATATCATTCGCAATTCGGCGAACGGGCGAATAGACGATGTTCGAGTCGAACATGGGTACGACTCAAACACGAAGCTCATCCCTAGTCCTTAATTGCAACAGGTCATGCGGATATGAGTGGTGAACTGGCCAATACACCTTAGTGGGCTGGTTCCGAGCACTGAAAGCCTTATTGATGTCTATGACATGAAAATCGTCATTGTAACAGTAAATAACATTTTAGAAAGAATAATCATTAAACCATTTGAAGCAAAAATTGAAAACAAAAAGAACCATTCCATTACCCAACATGGCTAGTTCATGGTATATAGTACGCTGTATCAGCCCCTAAGGTGTATTTGTGGTGTTTAGGTATTATCGCTGAGGGGGAGTGGGATACGGGTTATCGTCCCTAAAGTCGCTTTTGTTCATCTGGGTTATGGAAGATGCAAGTAGTGGAGGGCAATGGCTGTCTTGGGATAGGTCTATACTTCCATAAGCTGGCTGCTTGCCCATTGAAACTAGGTAAAATAAATCATAAACAGGGAGAGGGGTTGACTACTAGAGGAGTGTGTTATATCTCCCTCTAGGAGGAGTATGTGGTGACTATCTCAGGAGGGCCTAGCTCGATGTGTATGGGTGGGGGCATCATAGGTGTCGTTTTTCTAAAGTGCCTTGGATGTTAAGGTCCTGTATCTTGTTAACTATTATATGATGCAGTCCCGGCGAGCGAGATTGCATTCCTATAGGGAGAGTACTCGGGATAGGTGTTGTGAGCTGTTTGACAGGTTACAAGGTACTAGAACCGGGTGCCATTTTCCCAGCTTATTAATTGGCATCTGTAGTTAGACAGGGGCCCAGGGGTAGTTTAACACTGTGGCATTGTGGGCGTATAAGATTGCATGGGACAGCCATGTGTTAGTGGTTGTTAGTGGTCATTGGGGAGGGGGGTGGTGGGATCATCTATCTCGAGGTTTAGTAAACTGTGAGTCATCCTCCGAACTCGAGCCTCCCAGAGGTTGCGGGCAATCCCCAACCTGATATGTAATACAGCTGCATGCATACATTTAAACCTGTAGGGCGACACAAAAAAAAGAAGGGGGGGTATCAGGGGTGACAACCTGGATCCTTTCGAGAAGAGAGTGTGGGGTGGTGGAAGTCCTGACAAGTGAAGTCAAGTAGGACACAGCTGCTGAATGGGATAGACAGTTTGTCCACGCTGGTGAAGTCACTGCTGTGTAAGCTGGTAGTTTGCAGACAGGGTCTCGGACTTGCAACATCAAAAATATTTGTGCAAGTGTTGCACGATCAGCTGTCAAAGCAGATGTAGTGGGTTTTTTTAGCTTTTTTTATCATAACTATACTTATGGCTCAAAAACACCCAGAAACTCCAAATAGCCGTGTCTTTCTGCGTTTGAGCAGTTTTCAGAGTTAGAACATTTTTACAGCTGAAAAACTCCTCTCAAAACCCACTAGTTCTTGTTTTTTTTTTTTTAACCAAAAAACACCCCTTCCAAGAAATGCTGATAATAGCTTATGTGTGTATGGACACATAGGATAACATGCTGGGGAAAACAGCAGCTATAAAAACGTCCAGTGTGCATGAGGCCTAAAAAAGGGAAAAAAAGGTATTTATAAAGTTTTTTTTATATCTTAACAAAATGTTTTGCCTAGGTTGTTTTACAAGGTGATTGTTTACAATCACTTTAACTCTCCAATCTACATGAAGCAAATGTATGCATACAGTGTTAGAAAGGAATCAATGTGTCCACCTTTTCAAGTGTAAAGCACTTTTGCCTTAAGAGATATACAAATAGAGTAGAGTATGCAAAATAGTACAAGTAAAAATATTTTGGAGCAAACATAATTTTAAAATAAAGTAAGAGACAGTTGTAAATGCTAATTTTTTAAAATACATTGAGAAAATTAAACCAAATTTCACATATTTCACTAAATATGAAAACTATGCACACTATAATTTTTTTAAAATATATCATTTTCATAATAATATAAAAAAAAACATGTTGATTGTTTTTTTTATACAGATCACTGTTTGGGGGGCCCTGATCCTGTGTTTACAGCACTGCATTCACCATTAATGATTGCACAAACCAAAGCCAATATGAGCAGAAACAAATCAGGATTTTACAGAAAAGGATGAAAGTATTTGTTAAAATTGTTGTTTCACTGTGTTTTGGCAAATTTGGCTCCAGGACATAACTAGGACACATCAGTACTAATACTGCAATTCATAGTACTGCATGGTTTCATAGTTGATAACATTGAATAAAGATATAAGTCCATTCAGTTCAACTTATATTTGTATGTAGGCGTGTGTTTATCCCTGTACCTGTATAATGTGGTCACTAAGAAACTTAGCTAAAAGATATGTGAAGTTATCAAAGTCAAGTTAAGGAAACAAAGAAGATGAAGTCTTAGCTACAATTTGAGGTGTGCATTCATCCATCCTTATTCCTTGTATTGTTTGCGTCCCACGTTCATAACTTTATTTTTTTCAATATTGAATCTCATCTGCCATGAAGCTGCCCACCCTACAGATTTATCAAGGTCTTCTTGTAGAAATTCAATATTTGTGAGGTTTTTGTCCTACATAGCTGGTATCACCAGCAAACACTGAGATTGGGCTATTTTTTCACACTTCTATACATTTATAAACAATATAAACTGGATTTTTCCAAAGACCAAACCCTTAGGCACTTCAATCACCACCTTAGACCATTTAGAAAATTGGCTATTTATCACAAGCCTCTGGGCAGATTCCTGTAACCAGTTAACTATCCATGCACATAAAATTCCTTCAATGCCAATGGATCTTAACTTGTAAATTAGACATTTTTGGGGAATTGACAGCAAATGATGAATTATGTGCCTCAGGTAAATGTAACCCAATAAACTTAGGGAAAACGTACGGGTACCATCATCGAAGGTTGACTAATTGAAAAGGGACAAGGGGGTATTTAATGCTGGGGCTGCCTGCCTGACCCCTATTGCAGACCTTACCCTGCTTCAGGTGGGTGCTGGCCGTCATACTTACTGTTCATGCATATTTTGATATCCTTACATCCCCTAGTGCCCAACGGGCATGGGGTTTTTGCCCATTTTGAACTCATTAGTGTTTTACCTTTAACTGGGACTTGCTGTCCCGTGGCTGACTTTAAAATGTTTATTTGCTGACTGGGCTAAATCCATGTCCTCATGTTTAATATTTTGCTCTTTGTAATACATGGATCCTCTTTGTTTTTTCAGGAACTTGCCCTTGTTTTGGGTCTGGCCCCAGGTGGATGGTGTTTACTTGTCAGGATTGAATGCACCTGCTGGTGGCACTGTAGTGCTCTGGGCCGATGGCTGCAGTTCCAGTGTCCACCAGCAGGTGTCTCCCAGAAGCCAGCAGGTTCTGATCAGCCACACCTGGCTCTAGCTGCAAGGTGGATATTTAAGGCTGCTCTTCCCTTCCCCCAGTGCATCACTATCCTGTTGATTGCCCCGTTGCTACCAGAGCCATATGCGTCCTGTATCCTGATCCATCCTGCATCCCTATGCCTTGCTCCTGCTCCCTGCTTTTGTACCCATTTGTGTATCCCATCCTTGCATCCCTGTTACATTTGTCACTTATATTATAGATAATGTATATAGTCAATAGTTAGGTTCATTTGTTATTTTGTCTTTTTTGGGGTTTGTTTGTGTTCACTATTTGCGGGTGTGTATTTGTGTGTTTCACTGTAAATAAATATTACTTTAAAGACTTAAAGTCTTTACTTTATATATATATAGTTTGTTTGTCTCAGTTTCTAGGTGTTACAACATGTCTGGTCTCCTTAGCCGCTGATTCCTGACACTACTGCTTGGGCCTCTGACCTCTTTAGTCAGAGTTACATATGACTATTAACCTTTATTCCTGGAGCATGGGATGGTATTAATATACTGCATGCACCCACTGGCATCCCCAATATTATATTCTTTTAAAGTCAGTTCAAGGTTATAGTATTTTTTTTTGGGGTGGTCTTTCTTCCTCTGGCCTTATTGTCCCCCCCCTTCCCCCCTCTTTCCCCTCTCTTTTCTCTCTCCTTCTCCTCCTTCCCTGTTTCCCCTTTTTCTTCTTTTCCTTCACTTCCCCCTCTCCTTCCCCGTGCCCTCTATTTCCTATCCTTCCCTTCCTCCTGTCCCCCTTCTCTCCTTCTCTCCCCCCTCATCCTCTCTTTTTTTCCTGTTTCCCTCCCCTTTATTTCTCCTTTTTCCCCAATATTTTTCCCTACCCAGCCTTCCCTTTTTCCTCCGCCTTTTTCCCCCGCCCCTTCCCCTTTTCCCCCTTCTTCCCCTTCTACTTTTTCCTCCCCCCCCTTACTCTCTCCCCTCCCCCATTGTCTCCCCCTCTTCCCTTTCTTCCTTCCCCGCCTCCCGATTTCCACTGTCTATTTTCTTTATCTTGTTTCACTACCTCCTTTTAGTCAGTGTTTATTTGCCTGCTATAGTTACCTCTAACACCTTATATATATATATTTTATTTTTAGTCCTGAGGGCAGTGTGGTCATCTGTGTGCCCATTACCCCCTGTGTCTGCCCGTGGGGGAAGCTTGTTGGTGCCCTTGCTTGGCCTTTTAAGGATACTGGCCCATATTGGTAAGCAAACAGACAGTTACCTTTGTGTATTATTGCTGTAACTACATTTAGCATTTGAAACTCCTGAAGAAGTCCACAAAACATGTAGAGGAGCAACCACCCCTATGTCAGTCTAAGGTTGCCATATTATCAGCTTTCTTTGTATCCTAACACAATATTCTGTTAATATATAATATATTTTATTTTATTCATGTACTTGTGTATAAGAAAAAGTTCTATTTTTAGCCTTTATATCAATAAATATATATTATTTTATTCAACTTTAAATGTGTTATCTCTGGGTACAGAGATAGTCAATTTCCTTTGTTATATCCCCTTGGGGATTTTTTGGGGAGACAATCCCCTTGTCCCTTTTCATTTTTGGGAAATTGTATTAAGTGAAAAGTCCAGATAAACTATGTCCACTAAATTACTGCTCACTTCCACAGAGAATGTTAATAGGTTGATCTGACAATAACAGTACTTCATTAATCTTTATTGGTTGTTACCTTTGATACTATTATAACATATAGACAAATTTAGAACAATAGAGAAAATAGTCCCTTATCATTCCTTCCTATACCTTTTACACCATTGATGTAAGGCTAACTCGTCTGTAGTTATCTGATATACATCTTGATCCTTTTTGGAAAAATAGTACCACATTTACTTATTTGTCAATTGGTTGGTACCATTCCAGTCAGTAAGTTCACCTTAAAGCGGAGGTTCACACAAAAATTGAACCTCCGCTTTTCGGACCCCCCCTCCGGTGTCACATTTGGCACCTTTCAGGGTTTCAGGGGGGTGCAGATGCCTGTCTAAGACAGGTATTTACACCCACTTCCGGGCATAGACTCTCGTGGGAGTCTACGCCTCTTCCCGTCCCCCCCCGCGCTGTCTGCTGGGACACACACAGGTCCCAGAGACAGCAGGGACCATTCGGATTGCGCAGCGCGACTCGCGCATGTGTAGTAGGGAATCGGGAAGTGCAGCTGCAAGGCTTCATTTCCTGATTGCCTTACCGGAGATAGCGGCAGCAGCATCCGAGGACCTAGGGATGGTTCGGCCTCGGGTGCCGACATTGCGAGCGCCCTGGACAGGTAAGTGTCCATATTTTACAAGTCAGCAGCTGCAGTATTTGTAGCTGCTGACTTTTTAAAAAAAAAATTTGTGGGACCTCCGTTTTAAAAATAGAGAACAATTGGCTAGCTATAACTTGGCTAAGCTCTTTGAGGATTCACAAGTGTAAGCAACTGGTCCATAAAATTTGTTCCCATTATGTTTTTCCAAGTCTTTTTTGAACCTGCATTTCTGTATGTACCTTAAAACAGTATTAAACCTAAAAGCAAACAATTATTATATTGTAGCTTACCAATTCTTAGATGTGATGCCTGCATTTGTTTCCCTTTTTTTAGGCCTTTTTTTAATTTTAACCTTTTGATCTAGCCAGTAAGTCTGTTGTTTTTCAACAGAACAAGCTGTCCTGCATAATTACTGTAGCAGTTAGAAGGTTGAGGCAAACATTTAACACTGACTGGGAGAATTACAATGGTCAAGTTTTATTTATTTTTTTTTGTGTAAAACTTTTATCCCAAATGGAAAAAAAGTGCTGTAACTGCTTATAAAACATGAACTGGAGTTTTTCTTCAATTTGTCTAATGTATCTAAATCTTCTAGTACATCTAACGCTAACCCTCCCAGATTAACAATGCCGCTGTCCATAGGTGTATCTGTGCTCCTCCGTTCAAAGTGTAGGCACTCTAATACAGGAGGTGTGTTACTGGTCAGATCATCGGGTGAAAACAGAGGGGAAAAAAGCCTAAAAAAGGAAAACGAATGTAGCCACCACATCTAGTGGTTAAGCTGCTATATATGACATTTTTGGTAATGTTATTGTTATGCCTTCTGGAACTTTTAAGCAACTTGCCCTGTTCATATTTTGATATATTTTGAAGATTTTTTTCAGGTTCTTTCTACTTTCTGTGGCAATATGTCTTGAATAAACTATAAAATCTACCACGATCACACTCTTGCTTTTTTTTCTTTACTTGTAGTTTTAAAATGGCAAACATTAGAGGCCTGTTTTCTTTTCTCATTTATATACCTTTTTGTCCTAGAGTTTAGTCACCCTGGGTAAATTTGCATTATTATTATAAAGTACATTATTGAGAAGTAACTGTTTTTGTGTAAAAAGAGTCTTGTGTTGTACTTTTTTGCCCTATTGCAACTAGAATTTAAAGCGTTTATTAACCCTAAAAGAAAAAAAAAATTGGATCCTGTTCCCTTAAAGCATGTTATACAGCACTGTGCTTGTGCTGTGTAATTTGCTCAGTTTCTACCCTCCTTAATAGAAAATCTTGTGAGCTACCAGGCCAATAAACTAAAGCCTTGTACACATGATTGGATTGTTGACCAACAAAAAAGGTCAGACTTTTGTCCGAAGGGTGTGTGCCATCATGCGCCACCCTTTGGGCTCCTTCTGCTAAATTCGTGTTAGTAGAAGTTTGGTGAGTGTTGATTTGCGCTTTTCAGTTCGTGCTTGTCAATTTGTTTCTGAACAGCCGTTCGTCAACCAGCCATGTTGCAGAATTGGAGGAGAGAATGTGCTATTATTGGCCTTGGAGTTATTGCTTTGACCCAAGTCCAGCCCAGGAACAGGAGGATTTCTTGGACCAAAAATTGGTTGCTTAGTCGTGACCAATTATGTCATATGCCTTTGCTGCAGGAGCTTCAAGAGAATAATCCGGATGATTTTCAGAATTATGTCCGGATGATGGACCACTGCTTTCAAAAACTCTTGGCATTGGTGACCCCCTATATTAAGAAGCAGAACACATGCATGCAGCTTGACATCACTCCTGAGCAAAGGCTCATAGCCACCTTGCGTTACTGGGGAGAAGTCTCCAGGACCTCAAGGACCTCAGGTTAACTGGGATCTCCCCCCAGGCCCTGGGACTCATTATTCCAGACACCTGCTCAGCCATTATTCAAGTCATGCAAAAGGACTATCTTTGGGTAATTTTTTCCTTTAACATCACATTCTATGTATTTAATGTTTGTTAATGTATTGTATTAACATTATTGTAATATGCTGTGAATGCCCTCTTTGTCCTCATGCATGCTGTAAGCTTTTCCTGCTCCTTTTTTGGCCTACATGCATATTTTACTTCACTAACCTGCCCAGCATGCTATCCTGGGCCCGTACAAACCTAGCCTAGTAACTTAACAATGTTTTTTGTCAGCTACATTTTTGTGCTTACCCTAAGCACCCCCTAAAATGTGTCCAAATGTTATTGTTGTCCTCCAGTTCAGGCAGAGTGCAAGAGGCCATTTTTTGGGGCCCAAACTCATTTGAACCCCCCCCCCAAAATGCTAAGTCAACAGATACAAATACTCTATCTGCTGACTTTGCAAAACCCATACACACTATTCCTCTTTTGCGGTCATATTTCTGGATGAATTCACCAAAGCATGTAGTGCAAAGGTCTACTTGATTACCTTCAAATTGTAACATAGAAAGTTTTTGTCTCCTATGATCTTGATGGGTTATTTCTGAATGTCAAAATGTGCTGCAATTTGGACAGTGTGTATCCATATTTTTTGATTTTGACACTTCTTTCCTGTCCACTGGGCTGCCAATAGTGTAGGTAAAGGAGGGGCTGGCCAAAGAATCACATATTATTTATGCAAACAGCTCTCATGGAAGTGGAGAGGGTTTCCTGTCCAAGACATCTAGCCATTAACTCCCCCACCATAACATTTTTAGGATGGGCCACCAGAGGGGGTGAGGAATCAGATAAGTTGACCTTACACTTTTGTCTTTAAATACTCATTTAAGTTTTATACTTATGTTGGCCAAGCATGTTCATGTCAAATCTGCTTGCAATGTTATGTGCAGAGGTAGTAATTTATTTTTCTTTTTTTTAATCCACAGTTTCCTTCCAACCCACAGCAATGGCAGGACATTGCAGCCCAGTTCCATCATCAGTGGGATTGTGCTATTGATGGAAAACATGTCCAGATTGTCCCACCACCCAACTGTGGCTCATATTATTTCAATTATAAGGGCTTTTGTAGCATAGTCCTGCTAGCTGTAGTGTCTGCCACATATGAGTTCTTGTATCTTGATGTTGGGAAGAACGGCCGCAACTCTGATGGAGGAGTCATTATGCAGACAGAGTTCTACAAGTGGCTCCAGAATGGCAACTTAAACTTGCCACCTGCTGAGGAGAATGTTGAGGGCCTCAATTTTGTTTTTGTTGTAGATGAGGCCTTTGCTCTGGGGGAACATCTTATGAAGCCATTTCCTATGAGGAACCTCACCCCAGAGCAGAGAATATTTAATTACAGGCTCTTTCATGCCAGAAGGGTGGTTGAAACCACCTTTGGCATCCTCTCCAGTTGGTTAAGGCTGTTTTTAACACCAATTAACCTGGCACTATACAAAATTAACCACGTGGTATTGTGCTGCTGTATACTCCATAATTTGTTACATAGGAATGCTAGCAGCTACCTTGTCTCAGTGCCAACTGATGCGGACCCTGCAGTGGTAGGCCCAGCTGAAGAGGCTGCAGCTCCACCATCTGTGGGCATGATGATGGCTCTAGAAACTGGCCATGCTGGATTGCCCTCCTAAAATGCCAGAGATATACATAAAAAATACCTTGATTATTTTGTGGGTAGAGGGGCAGTGTCTTGTCAGAAAATTGGAGCTGATCCTGAATAATATTTTTATTTGATCATTAACTTATATTTCATATGATCTACTGTTGTTGTCTTTGTTTCTTATTTGTATAATATGTTCTCAAATGGCCTATATTTTTTTTCTCACTTGCTACAACAGTGCAAGCGTACCTTATTTGCTACATGAGGTGACAATCTCCTCATCAGCTAACTATTATGGTGTGCTGTGGGTCTGCTACACACACAATGTTTTTGTTCTTAATGGATCTAATGCATAAATTTCAAAAACATTATGTCTTTTCAACTCCTTAAATTTTTTGTAGGCCAAAATATTGCAAGAGTTGGCCACATTTAACCACCCTGGCGGTAATCCCGACAGTAGCTTGGGGTGAATTTTCATTACCAAAGGAGTAACCCCGAGCCACACTCGGGATTGTATGGCCGTATCCTGGGAAAGTTACTTACCTTTTTCCCCCATCCTGCAATGTCCTCCTGCTGTGTCTGCGGGCTGTGTCCTCTGCCGGATGTACTGTGTGCCTGGCTCCGTTCCCTGCGAGCATCAAAACGAACGGGGACAGAGCCCGGTGCCAAATTCAAAAAGTGGAAAAAACAAAAAACATACAGTACACTGTAATCTTAGATTACTGTATCAAATCATTTCACCTCCCTTTTGTCCCCAGTGCTTTGTCCCGTGCCCTGCATATAGTTTTATATTATAAATAAATACTGTTCTTTCTGCCTGCAAACTTGAGAATGTCAATGGCAACCAAAAAGCGTCCCTTTTTATGTCAAAAGCGGTTTTAGACCAGCTAGAAAACAGCAATAGTAAATTAAAATCACTTGCAGAATTGAGCAATAGTGATTCGTGGGGAAATTTGGCATCAAACACTGAAAGTAACGACAGTGACAATTCTGCAACTGAGCAAATTTCAGTGTTTTTAATTTGATTACATTATTGAATAAATGTTATTATTATATTATTTGTTATAATTATCTATAGTTTATTACATTATCATTTATAATTTTGTGTTTCAAAAATTTTATCATACCCGGGATGTCTACTAGACTCTTGTTTGGACAGATTGAAGTGAGTTATTACTAAGAATTACAGGCCTACAATAATAAAACGCCAAATTTCCATGCAAAACAATGTACCACTGTAAGACGCAAAAATCTGACATAATCATACTGCCAGGAAGGTTAAGAGCACATTGTCACTGTAACTACAACAACTTAACAAATACACTGGTATTGAGCATTGAAATAATAAGCCATTGTTTAGTAAAAAACATTTTACTCAAAGCATATTCACATGTGCATTTTAAGGTTTTAAAACAAACCAACATCTTGGTGTATAACATGTATGTTTGCCATTATTTTGCCTTTTTTGTGGACAAACAGGCATGTTTGAAAACATAAGATACACATTCCCAACTCGGGAACTCACAAAGTTTGATTTTGGTAAAGGGAAGGCATTAATGAGAAATTAGTATGCCTAGACTGTTTGGATGTTGCCTTCCTCAGATGGGGCGATCTCACCCCTCTCAAAGCCAAAATTTGAAGCCACATATATGTAGAGGAATAACAATTAATTTACCCTTATGATCCCATGCCACAAATGTGTGTAGTTACAAACACATTTTTTACTAAACCCACAAAACACACAGTGTGTCAACATGTGATAGCTCCCATCATGGGGTATTAATGGACGTGTTTCAGGGGTGCAACCCCTTCCTCTGAGCTTCTATAGTTATTAGTAGGGATGAGCCGAACACCCCCCTGTTCAGTTCGCACCAGAACATGCGAACAGGCAAAAAATTTGTTTGAACACACGAACACCGTTAAAGTCTATGGGACACGAACATGAATAATCAAAAGTGCTAATTTTAAAGTCTTATATGCAAGTTATTGTCATAAAAAGTGTTTGGGGACCTGGGTCCTGTCCCAGGGGACATGGATCAATGCAAAACAAGTTTTAAAAATGGTTGTTTTTCGGAAGCAGTGATTTTAATAATGCTTAAAGTGAAACAATAAAAGTGTAATATTCCTTTAAATTTCGTACCTGGGGGGTGTCTATAGTATGCCTGTAAAGGGGCGCATGTTTCCCGTGTTTAGAACAGTCTGACAGCAAAATGACATTTCAAAGGAAAAAAAGTAATTTAAAACTACTTGCGGCTATTAATGAATTGCCGGTCCGACAATATACATAGAAGTTCATTGATAAAAACGGCATGGGAATTCCCCACAGGGGAACCCCGAACCAAAATTAAAAAAAAAAGACGTGGAGGTCCCCCTAAATTCCATACCAGGCCCTTCAGGTCTGGTATGGATATTAAGGGGAACCCCGGCCAAAATGTAAAAAAAAATGGCGTGAGGTCCCCCTCAAAATCCATACCAGACCCTTCAGGTCTGGTATGGATTTTAAGGGGAACCCCATGCCAAAATTTTTTAAAAAACAGGGTGGGGTCCCCCTAAAAATCCATACCAGACCCTTATCCGAGCACGCAACCTGGCAGGTCTCAGGAAAATAGGGGGGATGAGAGAGCGCCCCCCCTCCTGAACCGTACCAGGCCACATGCCCTCAACATTGGGAGGGTGCTTTGGGGTAGCCCCCCAAAACATCTTGTCCCCATGTTGATGGGGACAAGGGGCTCATCCCCACATCCCCTTGCCCAGTGGTTGTGGGGGTCTGCAGGCGGGGGGCTTATCGGAATCTGGAAGCCCCCTTTAACAAGGGGACCCCCAGATCCCGGCCCTCCCCCCTGTGTGAAATGGTAATGTACCCCTACCATTTCACTAAAAAACTGTCAAAAATGTTAAAAATGACAAGAGACAGTTTTTGACAATTCCTTTTTTTAAATGCTTCTTCTTTCTTCTTTCTTCTATCTTCTTTCTTCCTTCGGTTACTTCCTCCATCTTCTTCTTCTTCTGGTTCTTCTGGTTCTTCCTCCGGTGTTCTTGTCCAGCATCTTCCTCCGTGGTGTTGGCGTCTTATTCCCCTCGGGCCGCTCCGCATCCATGATGGCATGGAGGGAGGCTCCTGCTGTGTGACGCTTCTCCTCTTCTGACGGTTCTTAAATAACATGGGACGGGGCCACCTGGTGACCCTGCCCCCCTCTGACGCACAGTGACTTGACGAGACTTCACTGTGATGTCACGGGGAATGCCAAAGGGAAGTCCCGCCAAGTCCCCGTGCATCAAAGGGGGGCGGGGTCACTGAGTGGCCCACCCCACATTATTTAAGAACCATCAGAAGAGGAGAAGCGTCACACAGCGGGAGCCTCCCTCCATGCCATCATGGATGCGGAGCGACCCAAAAAGAAGATGAAGACAAGAAGATAAAGAGAAGAAGATGAAGAGAAGAAGATGAAGAGAAGAAGATGAAGAGAAGAGCGGGAGCCTCCCTCCATGCCATCATGGATGTGGAGCGGCCCGGAGAAGAAGGGGAGAAGACGCCAACGCCGCTGGGGAAGATGCCAGACAAGAACACCAGAGGAAGAACCAAAAGAACCAGAAGAAGAAGAAGATGGAGGAAGTAACCGAAGGAAGATAGAAGAAAGAAGAAAGAAGATGCATTTCAATAAAGGAATTGTCAAAAACTGTCTCTTGTCATTTTTAACATTTTTGACAGTTTTTTAGTGACATGGTAGGGGTACTTTTGTACCCCCTTACCATTTCACACAGGGGGGGAGGGCCGGGATCTGGGGGTCCCCTTGTTAAAGGGGGCTTCCAGATTCCGATAAGCCCCCTGCCCGCAGACCCCCACAACCACCGGCCAGGGTTGTGGGGATGAGGCCCTTGTCCTCATCAACATGGGGACAAGGTGCTTTGGGGGCTACCCCAAAGCACCCTCCTAATGTTGAGGGCATGTGGCCTAGTACGGTTCAGGAGGGGGGCCGCTTTCTCGTCCCCCCTCTTTTCCTGTGGCCTGCCAGGTTGCATGGTTGGATAAGGGTCTGGTATGGATTTTTGGGGGGACCCCACGCCGTTTTTTTTTTTCAGTTTGGCGCGGGGTTCCCCTTAAAATCCATACCAGACCTGAAGGGTCTGGTATAGATTTTGAGGGGGACTCCACGCCATTTTTTTTTTACATTTTGGCCAGAGTTCCCCTTAATATCCATACCAGACCTGAAGGGCCTGGTATGGAATTTAGGGGGACCCCATGTCTTTTTTTTTAATATTGGTTCGGGGTTCCTCTGTGGTGAATTCCCATGCCGTTTTTATCAATGAACTTTTTTGTGTATTGTCGGACCGGCAATGCATTAATAGCCGCGAGTAGTTTTAAATTACTTTTTTTCCTTTGAAATGTAATTTTGCTGTCAGACTGTTCTAAACACAGGAAACATGCGCCCCTTTACAGGCATACTATAGACACCCCCCAGGTATGACATTTAAAGGGATATTACACTTTTATTGTTTCACTTTAAGCATTATTAGAATCACTGCTCCCGAAAAAATGGCAGTTTTTAAAACTTTTTTTTGCATTGATCCATGTCCCCTGGGGCAGGACTCGGGTCCCCAAACACTTTTTATGACAATAACTTGCATATAAGCCTTTAAAATTAGCACTTTTGATTTCTCCCATAGACTTTTAAAGGGTGTTCCGCGGCATTCAAATTTGCCATGAACACCCCAAATTGTTCGCTGTTTGGCGAACTTGCGAACAGCCAATGTTCGAGTCGAACATGAGTTCAACTCGAACTCGAAGCTCATCCCTAGTTTGCACCCCCAAAATATGCCCATTTATACCCAGTGATGGTAGATAGCACATGATGACACACTGTGTGTTTTTTGACTTTTGGCAAACTAGATGTATGGAAATACACACATTTTAGGCATGGGATCACGAGGGAAATAAGAATGTTAAGGCACAATTTGTTTGCATCTTCAAATTTTGGCGTTGCTATTCTTCAAAACACAGAATGATTACAATTCACATTACTTAGGGCAGTGTTTCCCAACTCTCCTTCTCAAGATGCATACCTGGGTCACGTTTTCTATAATTGTTGAATTTGGCACAGGTGATGTTGTCATGTTCAATGTTAGTAATTCACACAGTCGTTTTTAGATTGAGGAAAAAACTGAAAACAGGACCTGGTGGTGCACCTAGTGGAGTGGAGTGGAGAAACACTGAGTTCGGACACTAAACTTTCTCATTTAAAAGTCAGAAAAACATGGTAAATATTAAAAGTGTAAACAGGAGCCAACAAGTGGAACAAGAAACTTCCGAACAGGCAAGAGGAAATTTGGCGAGCATGTCTACAAAATCTCTGATTCTTCGCTGTAAAGCAGTGGCAGCCTCCTTTATTTGCTCCAGATCCTTCAAACAATGCAACATATCTGCACCCATTCTGCCAATTGTGCATCTTGGAAGATAGTGACCTAGTAAGAAGACAAAAAAAGGATTAAGAGAATGATGTTCAAGTGGCTATAGCCCTACATAGTGAGTTATGGTCAAGTTACTAGTCAAATTCAGGAAATACTTACCTACCCAGTCTATTGTTGCTTGCAACCTGCTTGCCCTTCAGACACCTACACTACTAGGAATGTACACACTGCAATTACTCAGTAATCTTGGCCCTGGTGCCTGGTCTCCAAAACTCGGGTACCTAGCAAAAATGACAGCTCCTTCCACCTCTTCCTTCTCCCTGCTAATGTTAAAGCACTGCATACTTTGCTAATGTATGAAGTGGGTGTTTTGTTTGTTTAGCTAAACACTCGACATAAAGCCATAACGCACGGTCAATATAACGGCCGTAGGAACAATCTTGGAGTGGAGGACAATAGAGCGCCATCACCAACACATGTAAGGAGCCAGAAAACGAAGGGACAATTGGAAATTGGGGCATAGGTGGGTAGTGGCCTATACTGCTTAGATTGAGGCCTAGATTGGGAGCAGCTTATGAGTTAAGCCAGACATTGTTTTGTCTTGTGTTCTGTCTTGCAGGCATCATATCATTTATCATGACGGATAAATTTACTGCGCCTGATTTTTTGCACCAATTCATTGACCTGTACCGGGAGCTGCCCTGCCTCTGGAAGGTCAAGAGTGAAGATTACTCCAATAAAATCTTGAGGAAGGCAGCGTTGGAGAAACTGCCTGAGTTGGTGAAGCCAGTGTACCCCAGGGCAGACATCAACCATGTCAAGACAAAAATATCAAACCTGAGAAGTACTTTTAAAGGGGAGGCGAAGGACTCAGAGATGTGTAGCATCAGCAGATAATAAATACAATGGGGACGGAAAGTATTCAGACCCACTTAAATTTTTCACTCTTTGTTATATTGTAGCCATTTGCTAAAATCATTTAAGTTCATTTTTTCCTCATTAATGTACACACAGCACCCCATATTGACAGAAAAACACAGAATTGTTGACATTTTTGCAGATTTATTAAAAAAGAAAAACTGAAATATCACATGGTCCTAAGTATTCAGACCCTTTGCTGTGACACTCATATTTAACTCAGGTGCTGATCATTTCTTCTGATCATCCTTGAGATGGTTCTACACCTTCATTTGAGTCCAGCTGTGTTTGATTATACTGATTGGACTTGATTAGGAAAGCCACACACCTGTCTATATAAGAACTTACAGTTCATAGCGCATGTCAGAGCAAATGAGAATCATGAGGTCAAAGGAACTGCCTGAAGAGCTCAGAGACAGAATTGTGGCAAGGCACAGATCTGGCCAAGGTTACAAAAAAAAGGGTCTGAATACTTAAGACCATGTGATATTTCAGTTTTTCTTTTTTAATAAATCTGCAAAAATGTCAACAATTCTGTGTTTTTCTGTCAATATGGGGTGCTGTGTGTACATTAATGAGGAAAAAAAAAAGAACTTTAATGATTTTAGCAAATGGCTGCAATATAACAAACAGTGAAAAATTTAAGGAGGTCTGAATACTTTCCATCCCCACTGTATGTCCCCAGGCTCTGATATTACCACAGCCTGCAGTTTTTGTCCAACCAGAGAGAACCCAGGCCATCACTGTCTATACTCCCTTTGACATCTGCTGAGGCCACAGCTCCAGAGGTCCACCCAGGTCTTGCTGCACAGGATGAAGATGTGGAGGAGCCCAGCTTGACCCAGGTATTGCATTATTGAACATATTTGTATCCAAAAATACAGTAATAACTAGACGTTGTAATGGAAATTTGTAAGTTCTGTATATAATTGTATTGTATTTTGTATGTATTGCACACGGCCCTCACTGTGCACACGGCACTAATAATGTTTTCAGTAAATGTTTACATTCTTTTGAGTCCTGATTAGAATAAGCCTGCCTATGTAACTCCCCTTGTTACCATAAACGTACAATTGTAATATTAATGTGATACCTACGTAATCATGTGCATAAAAACCTTCAATTGCGTCATAATAAAGCAGAACAGTAATTTGGAAAGATGCTGAGCGTATCTTTTGTGTCTGTTCCCTACTGCAGTAGATATTAATTTGTAACCACTAATCAATATGAGGATAGGAGTTGCCTATCATCAATTTAACCGAGTCATGCATGGCGAGCTTTGCCTTAGGAGGGGATTCCAGGTGACCCTGAGTATCCGAAACGAGGAGCTTGAGACGATCCGGGAATTTCTGATAATCAGCCGGCTGAGGTAAGCCTTTTGCTTACATTTGAGTTATCAGACTTCCTTGATCGGTAAGGCATTTTCGGGACAAAGGGTACCTATTTTACTCCCCTTAATCGAACTGTATTAATTGGTGGTTATATGTTATGTTGTCCCTGTCTATTGTCCATTGGAGTGTTATAGATAAGAAAGGGAAGAATAGTGCTGTTCACAGGTATATGTAGTAAATCTGCTAGATAAAGTAGTTTAGAGGCAAGAGGGTATAGGCACAAGTAGAGAAGAGAGAGAAGACTGGCCAGTCATTATGGGCATTAAATTAAGTAAGGGAATGAAGGGTAAGAGACCCTCAAAAATGCCCAGCGCAAGAGGAGCGCTATATATGAACCAAAGGTGCGGTTCCGCCTATACTGAGCCCCTAGATTAATGGTTAGAGTGGACAGGGATCCACATTGGGTAACTGGGTTACCAAGGTCCACAGGGACTAAGAATCGTGCAGAGTAAATAGCTAAAGAAACAGTTATCTATGTGAGCAGGATGGATCAAGGGTGACATTAACACTAGACAGAAAGGGACATTTTCATGTTAAGTTGTGGGATGAATTTGGGGTCAGGCACTACAACTATTAGAGTCAGAAACAGAGAAATGAGAGGTAAAACAGAATACTTTATATGTTGTCAGAGAGAGAAGATGGGATGAGTACTCTGGCTGCCCATCTGATCATAGAAGCTAGATATAAAAGATATCTGAACAAAAATAAAGAAAGTAGAATTTAGGCAGGGAAATATTAAAGAGTTAAAAGAAAGTGAGAGAATGATATGCATGTGTTGTGTACAAATTGGAAAAATGTAAGCGATTTTAGAGAGATATTGGTGTACGTGTGTGCGAATGCTGGGACCTTTAGTTCTATTGCTTGTGTGTGTCATGTACGCAGATGTGACCCCCTCCTTTGTGCTCTCATGAAAGAAATGTGGCTGGGATGAGAGGTTAGTGATAAGCTGGAAGGACATCATGCCAATTCCAGTTTTTTTAGACAAAACATTTATAACAAAATGTGCCAGGTTAACGAATCTAATGGTAAACAATGTGATCACAATTATTTTGAATCTGTTTTCCAAACATGGTAAAATGAAGGTTACATTTAACCGTGTATTACACAAATTGAATATCCTTTGATAGTGGAAACAGTGCATTTAAAAAAGGGAAATTAAGTAAAATTAAGTAATAATGAGTATTAATTTCTAATATGAGTTTAACAATTTTATTAATAATATAGATATATTGAAACTGGTTTAGACAACCTTTGGTTGGAAATGAAGTCAAGGTTAATGGGGAAATTTGTAATGAATGAGATTAGTTTAGATTAAGATAACAATTTTGTAATTTTACATTTATTCAATAAGCCCTTATTGAGAGAAAAAAAGATTAAGATGAGGTTGTTATTTGGAATAAAGCTGCCATAATATTTAACAAAGCCAAGATGGATGGGATACATAAGAAGTTTTTCTACAAAAATGAAATTTTAAGGTTTTTGATGAAAACTTGATGTGCGGTCCATGATGTAAGAGTAATAATAAATAAAATTTAAATATAACAGACCCATCACATCAAGTCCACACACCCTGTTAGGATAGATGCCGCCTGCAGCCAGTTGTTTTATAGTTTTTGATGCGTTCTGGTCCATCATACAGATTCTTGGTCCTTTTGTTTTTATTTATTTTTATTTTTGAAATCCAAAGCAGAATGTGTGGATTGTGAAATGATGTGCCCATTTTTCTTGTAAGTGCAGTGGTATAAGCAGAAGAATAGTTTGGATTTATGGGCATCTCTCCATGACCGCAGGGTATTGTTATCATTTATTATAATATTGCCAGGAAAAAGTTGTCTTTTGAAACATGAAACTGGAGTTCTTACACAAACAGTGTGATAGAAAACAAGACATTGTAATATATTTATGCAAGCTGGACCCAGTAATGAAGGGTTCACCCCGATATATCAGAGCTGTAGCTTTTATGCAAAGGTGCTATTAGACAAAGTTAGATATTGTTTTGGTCAATGGTCCGACATTCTGTGCAGCAAATTTACAGCTAACTAAATGTTTGTCTAATGAAAGGTTTAAAATATGAGTTTGTTTATGTACAAATCTAACAATGAAAAATGTGTACATTTATTCAAAAGAAAGGAAAAGACACATGTGTTAAATTGATGACATAGGAATCAGCTGCTGTGAGTCCAGTGCAGGACACACTCCCTGAAGACCCAGATATTACATTTTTTGTAGATTTGAGTATGCAGTTTATCACCCAGAAGGATACCCTGTATTCAAAGTCATTGGATCCTTTTTCCCCAGCTCAAGAAGCAGAGCTCCATGTTTTAGCAAAGCCTGTGAGCTATAAAAAGAGTGTATATTTATATAGATAGTCGAGATATAGAGAGCTTTTGGTTCCATTTAAAGGGCCAGAAGTTTGTTTTTACTTCGGCAGGTAAACCAACCAAGCATGCCAAGTTAATTTGATCGGCTGTTTTCAGCCTTCCAGGTTCTTGCTGAGGTAGCCATATTAACTTTCACACATGGAAGTAGACCAGGTGACTCTAAGGATGCTGCATTTACAGCCCCGGACACTTGATGGGTCTGTGCAACTCACAGATTCCACCCTAGTTCTGGCTCAGTATAGCTGGGATTAATAATTCAACTTTAAGGACCCCAGAACAAGAAGAACAAGTGGTCCACAGGGGGCAACTTCTTATGAAACAGGACTTTGGAAAAGGTGATCATTTATGTCTGCCAGCCACTCTTTTCCCTTCAGCTTGACACATGGACCGTGTCATGAGTCACAAGCAGTTATGGCTGCCTTAGTAAATGAGCATGGGATAGAGCCAGGGTTCTCCACAGTTGTTTTTATAACATACCACTTCTTGTTTTACCTGTTACCAAAGGTGTTACCAAAAGCTGAACATCCCTCCCAGAGATTACAAAAAGATATATCCAGATGCCCAAGTTAGGATCTTACGAGTATGCATTTTGTCTGTATGGACATGTTTTTTGGATGTCCAGTGGCAAATGCTACTGCAAAGGCCACAGTAAAAAGTGTTATCAGAAGTAGTTTGTAAGTACAGAGTGCCAGGGAGTACAGAGAGTAACAGAGGAAATAATTTTTTATAGGAGAGTCCTTACTAGAAGTTTTGAGGTTTTATTTTTACACCCCCTACTGTCTACAATATAGCGGACAAAGTAGAGTAAGAAACTAGAAAACTTTTGCCTGAATGTTTTCTTAAATTTTATGAAGCCCCTAAGGGGGATATTGGACTCTCTCCCTATGGGATTTGGTTTGGGAGTGTGTTACTCACTTGCTTATATTTTGTCTCAGCAGCTGAAGTCCTTCATTCGGATCTCATAGAGAATGTTGCTAATCTTTTAAGGTTTTTTACAAACTCATTTATGTGTTTTCTCCCTAATTCCAGATCCTAAAAGTTTGGAAGGATCTAAAACTAAAGCCAGGTGACTTTTGGATTGTTAAGAGACATTTATATATAAGGAAATGTTTGGAGACTCAATACAGCATCTATTTCATGTACAGTTTTTGCAAAACTTGAAGGAAAAGTCACCTGGATCCACACCAGACACTGCAAAAATGACTTAATTAAAGAAATCTCTGTGTTTGATTTGTTTCCCTCTTGTGATCACAGTCTAGGGTACTTTTTGATTCAGTTACTTTAATTGTAAGGGATATATATATTTGAAAAATAGTTTAGCCATGTTGAAGTCATATTTGTCTTTTGTACGTCTTCCATTTTATGTAGAATTGTCTGTGTTTACATATGCTGATAAGTCAGCATGCCAACAATTAAGCTAGAAGGCCATTCTGGCCACAGGAGTGTACAGCCAGTACTCTGTAATTATGTCTTATCAATCATTTGTTCTTCACAATGAAAAGTCATTTTGTAATGAAAAAGTTGCTCAGCTATTATTTTCTCCACAATGGAGTTTTTTTGCCTCTTTGGCCAGGACTACCTCCACCTAAGCATGTGGAGGTTCCAGGTTAAAGGTGATAGCAGGTATGGTTAGTGATCAAAATATTGATCAAAAGAGGGGAGACTGTAATGGAAATTTGTAAGTTCTGTATATAATTGTATTGTATTTTGTATGTATTGCACACGGCCCTCACTGTGCACACGGCACTAATAATGTTTTCAGTAAATGTTTACATTCTTTTGAGTCCTGATTAGAATAAGCCTGCCTATGTAACTCCCCTTGTTACCATAAACGTACAATTGTAATATTAATGTGATACCTACGTAATCATGTGCATAAAAACCTTCAATTGCGTCATAATAAAGCAGAACAGTAATTTGGAAAGATGCTGAGCGTATCTTTTGTGTCTGTTCCCTACTGCAGTAGATATTATTAATTTGGAACCACTAATCAATATCAGGATAGGAGTTGCCTATCATCAATTTAACCGAGTCAACGTTATTGTTAAAAAAATTCTGCCTTAACAAAGTGGTTTCCATATCAATAGACAGTAGTGACCAAAAATTATTTGTACAAGAATAAAAAAAGCTGGGGTCAGAATGATAGTCTTTTCTATTTGTCCACATTCAATTTGCAACAGTGAGGAGACCAAAATTGTGTGTGATTGATGGCCAAACTCTAAAAAAGATTCCAATTATGTCCCATTTTCATACACAGGAAAGTGTCAGTCAGGAGGAGCCTGTGGCCAGCAGCCAGACGGAGTCCCAGATTCCTCCCCTACGCCCTCCTGCTAAAAGGGCCAGGAAGAGCAGGAATCTGGATGATGCCATAGCTGCCTTCCTCAGCCTGGCCACTACAGCCATCAGGACAGACCCAGATGAGGCTGAGGGATCTGCCGTGCTGACTGCCAATAAATTAAGGCCGATGGATGGTGAGCAAAGGAGCAGGTGTCAGGAACTCATCCTGCAGATCCTCAACAAGGGGGTGAGGGGCCAAATTAAAGAAAACACACACCTGTGTGATTTTGTGGCCCCACATACACCACCTCCACAGCCACCCCACCCACCACAGCAGCATGGCGGACAGTGGCAATACCAGCCACAAGACCCCCAACAAGGCTGCTGGACTGGGGATTTTCAGCACTTCACAAATTACTAATTTCCTCTTCTTTTTTTGGAATAATGATTTTATTTGTTATATTTTCTGTTATTTTTGTATGCATAGAATGCAGTTATTGGTTAAGTTCTTTATATTTGGATGGCAGATAGCATCTTTAGTTTATTTTTTTTTGCTTTTTTTTAATGCACAATAAAAAAAAAATGTGTAAAATAATACTGGCTATGACAGTTTGGGAGTAGGCAGTTACATTTAAAAAAAAAATAAAAAAACAGGGTAAAATTAAAAAAGGGACACCAACATAGTTGTACAGGATAATAGTGTTGTGGTAACTTCCACAACAAAGAAAAATAATATTATTCTTGATATCTCTAGATAAAAAGCCTTTGAAAATAAGTTTGGCAGAACTCCATCAGTATCACCAGCAAAGCAGCTTCATTATTATCCCATTAAAGAATAGAATGTGCGCTGTATTTCCAGATTTCATAATTTGCCACGTCACAAATGTTAATTCTCCATTACGAATGCTAGTTTACAAGACCGACTGCTTCCGGCTCGTCCTTGCTTCCGAGCATGCGTACTTTTGTGTGACAGACTTGTGTACAGAGGAGACGAAAATCTGACAACAGACCATTGTCCGTGGAAAATTTACTAGCCTGCCATCCAACATCCAACATTTATTGGCGGAAAGTGTCTGATGGAGCATACTAACAGTCGGATTTTAGGCAAACAGTCTGTCATCACACAATTCCCTGCTGAAAATCTGATCGTGTATACGAGGCTTTAGAATCCAAACAAACATCCCTTGTGTGAGGAAGTGTCTTAATTTCTTTCAGCTGCTAGCACCAGACACACTCCCATAAACTGTGCTGGAAAAAATAAATAAACTTGTGCCACGCCGTGTGTACCTCTGTATAAATACTATTAAGAAATGTGCCAATGAGTAAAGTGCAGATGCCAGTAATAATAAATCAAGATAAAGTAACAATAAATATACTATGTGTGTTACCACTATATGTAACTGTCTCTATTGGAAATCTTAAACAACCAATATGTTACCAAAGTGCAAGTGCTAAATCAAACAGGTACCTACGTAACTATACATAAATTGATTGAATATATTGCAAATATTTCAAATATTAATACACTTCAAAGGATCTAATATATTGTCCTGTGCTCAAAGGCAAAATCCACAATCTACAGTGTAAGTGCTAATTGAAAATACCTATATAATAATACATAAATATAAACCATAAAATGAATGCGTGAATATAACTAGTGCAGATATCATAAATGATAATACAGTCCAAATAAATCCCCCCCCCCCCGTGTGTCTGCGCTCACCTCAAAGATTTTGACCGCACACCTAAGTTTGGTCAAAATATGCAGTAGAACCAACACTGGGTTCAGGGTTAGTAGACTCTGTGGAATGCCAATCCCTTCACTGTGGATGTCCTCGGTGTGTATATGCAAAGAAAGGCTCAATAGTGTGATAACGTTTAAACTCCAGTTTATTAAAACAATTTATAAATCATACTCACATCTTAGAGGTGCTACCAGCACACCACTCTATACATAGCATGGATAAACTAACAATCCCAATACAACAGGTGTATTGTTATAACTCTAATCACCTCACCGAGAGATCAATGTCTCAGCTGGCTTCTCCTCCGTCCTGACCCCTCCCTAACACGTATTCGACACGGGGCTTGTCAAGTTTCTTCATCAGGGGTATTCTATTGGAGTTACTAGAATATATAGTGGCCGGGCGGCCATTTTTCTATGGTTCAAATACGCGCCGAACCGCGCCATTTTGTTGTGGGCATATAATACACCTATATTACCTCTCCACCAGCAATTATGCTGCACTAAATAATGTTCTAATATGAATAGATCTTGTTTACAGGATGGGGAGAGAAACATAAACAATCCCTATTGAATATGTGGTCATAATTTTATACACATTACTTATCTGAAGAGCACTACTTAAATAATTTAATAAAAATACAATACATACAAGAGAGTTAAACAACTCCATATCCTACATGCCCCACATGCCAAGGTTCTAGGTGTAGTCCTGGACTCTGAACTCTCCTTTAAGCACCACATCCAATCACTGTCCAATTCCTGCTGCCAAAATACAGCCCTTTCTAACCAAAGACTCAACAAAGCTCTTAATTCACTCGCTGGTCATCTCTTGCCTTGACTACTGCAACTCCCTTCTCATTGGCTTACCTCTACATAGTCTATCCACCTTACCAATCGGTCTGTCTCTGCTACCCCTCTCTGTCAATCCCTCCACTGGCTTCCACTTGGCCAAAGAATTTAATTCAAAATACTAACAACTACGTACAAAGCCATCCACAATTTAGCCTCCAGCTACATCACTAGCCTAGTCTCTAAATACCAACCTACTTGTTCTCTTCGTTCCTTTCATGAACTTCTGCTCTCTAGCTCCCTCATCACCTCCTCCCATGCTCACTTCCAGGACTTTTCCAAAGCTTCTTCCATCCTATGGAATGCCCTACCCCAATCTGTCTGCTTATCTCCTACTCTATTAGCTTTTAGACGATCCCTGAAAATCCTTCTCTTCAGAGAAGCCTACCCTACCCACACCTAACAACAACTGTTTTTTTTATTTTCTCCATCAGCTCACCCACCACAGTTATTACCTTTTTGTTTCCTCTTGACCCTCCCTTCTAGATTGTCAGCTCAAATGAGCAGGGCCCTCTAATCCCTCCTGTATTGATTTGTATTGTAAGTGTACTGTCTGCCCTCATGTTGTAAAGCGCTGTGCAAACTGTTGGGGCTATATAAATCCTGTATAATAATAATAATAATATCCTAATGTATGTGGCTTCCCAACTAAAAGAAACCATATTGGATATGGAATAACACATATATATTCTTACCATAAACAGAACCCCTATAATCCCATATAACAATCTTTAATGAGGGATCACAAATAAACCTAATGAAAATTATGATAAGCACATGATACAAAATTAAAATTTAAAATAAAATACACGTAAACCCCTACTTTGAGGTGGACACTCTACTAGCCTCATACATTCCTCAAACTGGAATGTATGTATGCTACCGGTACCCTTCAAAACTAATCCCCCACTAACTCCTCCACTTCTATATCTTAGTCCTAGACAATATATATATATCCTACCCACCCACACAATGGGTGTGCTGGACATTAACATATAAGGGTGGTTACTATTACTTCCCCCTATTGGTCATCCATATACATAATAAACATCCATATACACGGATATACACCCATTACGGCCATATAAGGCCCCAATGTTAACATCAAGGGCTCCCATCCTAAATACCATGCATATGTTGGCACCTCCTAGATAAATTCTAAAAGCTATAGTGTATAGTCCAACCTGAATGAACAATATATGCCAGGGTGCACAGAGTGCAAAATAAATACTTAATGTAATATCAGTATGCATACTATGCCCCTGCATAAACATCAAATTAATCCCCTAATGGAAAGTGACAAAAAATCCCTTAGCGGTTACTCAAAAAACATTGGAGGTCAAACACCTTATTTAACCCTCCCGGGTGAGTGATCCCATCTGATGAATCCACTATGATTCCCTTTTACTAATCTCCCTGATGTAATTGTATCCTCTTCAGTGGTGATTAGGGGCCTCAATTCCCCAGAATTGTAAACCCTCTGGGTTTTTATTATGCTTGTCCCTAAAATGGATGGATAAATGGTGTTTGTCAAAACCTCTCCTAATGTTTCTTACGTGTTCCTCCATCCTAACCTTAAACACTCTCTTTATTCTTCCTATATATATTAAGTTACATGGACATTTTATGGCTTAAACAACCCCTATCATGTCACAAGAGATGAAGTCTCTGATGGTGTATACATGGTCATTTTTGGGATCGGTGAAAGATTTCACCTTCCTAATGTTATTTGGAATTCTTACACAACTGTAGCATCGCCCACATCCATGGAAACCTTTGATGTCCCGAAATATTGGTGGTCTGGGTTCCGGTGGGTCTACCATATTGTGTACTAGCTTATCCCAGAAATTGGGGGCCCTTTTCTAAATTATTTGTGCTTTATCAGTGAGATTATCTCTTAGTTATGTATCTTGTTTGAGTACCTGCAAGTATTCGGAAATAATTTTTTCCACATCTCTGGTTTGTAAATTATAATCCAATACTATACATGTAATCCACATTATCCACCCTATTCCTGGTGTTTTCTAATAAACTTTCTCTGTCCATATTCTAAATCTGTATTCTTTCTTTTTCCAAAAACTCATCCTGATAGCCCTTATCTTTAAACATACTTGTTAATTTGTCTGTTTGTTCATTGAAATCAGCAACCCTAGTACAATTTCTTTTAATCCCCATATACTGCCCTCTCTCTTTATGGTTACTTTATCTTGATTTATTATCACTGGCATCTGCACTTTACGCATTGGCACATTTGTTAATAGTATTTATACAGAGATACACACAGCGTTGCACAAGTTTCTACTCTCCCCCTGTAAAGTTACCACAGTATATCATGGCTGCTGAGCCCTAACACCATGGTCAGTTTATGTGCCTCCATAATCCGCAGCCCTGCTTTGTCCTTCTTACCCCATCCTCTCCTTGCCTGTCAGCTCTGTCCACTCCACGATCTTCCCCTCCTGCTGTTCTCATAATAACACAAGCTTGCAACAATCCCCTCTTCTATGTTAAACAATATCCCTAGTGTATTTTTTTTTTTAAACTGATGCTGTGTGCCTGATTTCATAGCTCGGATCGGCACTCACATGATCAGCCGCCTCTCCTCCTCTCCTCTTCCTGGCTGACGTCAGCGGGAGTTTCCCAGACCTGCCCGCTGGAGCTGTCAGCTCGAGAGAGGAGAGAGCCAATTAGCGCTATGAAATCAGATACACAGCGTCAGTTTTTTAAAAAAGCAAATGCACTGGGGACATTATTAAACATAGCAGAGTGGATTCTTGCAAAATTGTTTGCATGGGTTAACAACTGCTTTAAGGGATGAAATCTGCGTTCACAGAAAGGAGGTAGCAACTTACCTAAATATAGTCAAACCCAAATTTCACATAAATCCTTCCATTTTCCACACCATCTCCTGGGTCTCTCATCACACAGAAGTGCCTGCTGGTTTCAGTACCCGATTACTGATTTTACCACAAAAATGGGCAAACCTAATCCATCTTGGTTTTGGTTTGTGGTCTATGTAACAACAATATACCATATCCGGGTCTCGTGCCCATTCATACAAAACTATTAAACTGCCAAATTAATATTGAAAGTTTAGAAACATAAATTGGCAGCGCTCTTAAAAAAAGAACACAATTTTAGGCACAGTCACCATTTTGATTGCTATAACTCTACCCAAGAATGAAATGGGGTATGAGGACCATCATTTTAATAGGTTTCTGATGCGAGAGAATACTGATGAGTAATTGTTATGGTACAGGGAACATAGGGTTGAGGTTAATTGAATACTCAAATATGGTAATTTGTCCCTATACTAAGAAAACCCCAAATTATTTCAAATTGGTGTGGTGGTAGGGGGAGCTCAGGTTGATTGGCAAAGCCACATATTTAAAAAATTTGATACCCAAGCCAGAGGGGTCATGGAAAATCTTCAATACCTTAATAAGATTAGGACATTAGATTGCTGGATTAGTTAAAAAAGTAAAATATCATCAGCATACATGCTAAGCTTAAATTCACAGTCACCTTTAGTGTAACCATGGATGTTTGGGTTATAGTTTTTTGCACAAGCCAAAGTCTTCATGGTGAGCACAAAGAGGAGAGGTGAAAAATGGCACCCCTGCCTCATCACGCACCCCAAGGAGAAGAACTCAGAGTTATAGCCCAGAAGTTTCAATATAGTACTTGTGGCATGGTACAGAGCCCATAACCTGTGAACAAATTCATCTTTAAAACCAAATTTAGTTAAGAGTTTGTCCATAGAAGGCCATCTAACACTTTCAAATGCCTTATGTACTGTATAAGAACCAGCCAGAGCATTAGCAGTGGTGCAGAACATGAGGTAATCCATGCACTCACTAGTAGGGCACTGAAAGGTTAAGGCACATTAAGCAGAAGCACAGATTGGGTAAAGCACAATAGGCAGAAGAATAGGTTCTGTAACAAAATGTCAAAAATTCATTAAAATAGTCAATATATTAGCAGCACTGCAGAGCACTGGCAAGGAAAACACATAACAGACAAAAAGAAGGAGACTGAACAAAACAAGAAACCAATGGGTTCAGCCCTGCAACATCAGCCTAAGCTGCGTTGCTAGGCAACAGGAAAGCCACCATGTCACCACGCTGAGCTTTTAAAATCAAGATATGCCAGATATCCTCTGCCCACAGAGACAATGAGAGAGTGATAAACAGAGCCACATGATCAGTAGACAAGATAGAAGTCCTATAGGCACTCCAAACACTGTGACTGATAAACACAGACCTGATAAACCCTAAAAGTCAACATTTCTGCACACCTATTTCTGAGGATATGGGTGAAACTTCCCCTGGAAGTTTCCTTTAGTGACCTGGACAGAGGGAACTTCACAACAGGAGAGGCAAATGTGATGTAAAATTCCTTGTAGTAACAGGATAACCCACTGAACCATGAAGATAAAAGAAGGCTGCCTTGTGAGGGGTGTTTCATATAAAGTGTAGCTGATCCTATGATTGTATGGGGGTTAGAACTATACCCAGTCAGTTTCCTGTACGCATATAAGAAAACCTTACTGTTAGAACAGGTTGTTAAGAGTAAAAACAGCACTTAGTACTATTTTTTTTCTATTGGAACAGTACTCATATTTTTTAAAGTCCAAACAAATTTGTTATGTTGAATATTTGTAAATTCGTCATCTTTAATTCCAAGTTGCTGCTGCAGGTTACAAAAAACATTACCTTTATAGTACCTGCATCCTGTGTTGAATGAAGTAGCCCAAAACACCACAAGAACACACTGTTTGCTTATAAATGAGGGTACAGTCTGTTACATGGGGCTAAATAACGGTCATTGAAATAACACTGATGGCAGGAAGAACATAACAAAAAAAAAAATAGGCAACAGTTTTATATAACTACTGAATACATAAGTACTGTATATAGATCATAGAACTCTCACACAATTGAATGTTTTCCTTCTGTTGCTCAGAACATGCCTTGTTCTGGTTCACAATTATCGAGGACAGCATTACATTATGGCAAATCAGATAGGACCCTTGTCTTACATTAGTTAAGGCTTTTTTTTCTCTCTTTGTCATTATGTTTCAGCAGAGGCTGCTAATGCTATCTTTACAGGAATTTATATTAGATTAAACTGTTTATTCATGCCATTATGTATTTCAGCAGTAATCATAAATGTATGTTCACAATGCTCCAGGGATATCGAAGGGCCATAACAACGCATCATTGGCAACGTACTTCATTACCACCAGCCGTGTTCAAAATAATAAGCTTTGGTGGGTAATTTAGAAACCTATTGGACCAGACAGAACGTTATGTTGGGAAGTAGTGCGTGCATGGAGCAGGGAGGGCAGAGGGAGGAAATTTTCTGTTTTCATTCTAGCCTTGTATACAAAATTGATGGCTTTTGTTTCCAAAGCAATAATCCAGAATGTACAGCTAATTCAAGATTTGATGCTTAACTCATGCTGTTTTTAGACACAAACTGTGAAATAAGCAGTCCCTCTCACCCTCTTTTATAAATGGTGGCTTTTAAAGTAGACTTTTCTAATCACTTTAAGAAGTACTATTTCTGTCTAAGCCTTCTACATTTATTCTCCTCCTCAATAATTTATGGCTGCTAGCAGTGAAGCACAGAAACAATACTACTGTCCCCATTCCCAATTATCTTAAAAGAGTGTGAAGAAAGAGAACACATTATTCCACCTAGCCTGTTTATATCATCCAGTTTTCTTTTTTTTTTTATAAATAGTTTTTTTATTAAAGTTGTCATACAATATATTGTACAGACTACAGGTAGTACAAAAATTGCTTAAATTAAAGTATAGATTCAAAAAGTATACATTAGTAAAGTTATCCTCATAAGGCACAAGTAGTAAACATTCAACAGTTCACGGTTTACCTGCATCTAGCACTGGATAGTTGTAGAAGATGTATCAAACAGAGAGGGAGACCAGTGATAAGAGATGATCTATTGTTGAGAGTACTAATCACAGATTAGCCAGGACTAAAAACTAGTGAAAGAAAATAAAATAAAAAGGAACATAAATTGTGTTATAATAAAAATGTAGCGCTGAAATAAAACCAAAAAGAGAGTGATGTGATGATCAGTGGGTACAATTCACTGAGACATAAAAAGAAAAATGGATGTATAGAGTTCAATGACTATGATATATTTGAACTGAGCCAAAATAAAAATAAGTGAAAAAGAGTCCCATCATGGAGAGTGAATAGTGGATCCAAAGTGAATGAAAAATCTTCAGGTCTATGTTTCATCAGCATGAAAATCTCGAATGACAAATACATTGAATACTCTTACCAGAGACGGTGGATTCAGATGCCAATGACACCGAACCAAACAAGCTTAGAGATCCAAGATGGAGGTGGTCGTCCAAGGAACCCCAAATCTCAGGGGGTATCCCCTCTCCGCTTTACCAATCAGGATGAAGACAGCCAATCAGGAGGGACCATGGGGGAATGATGGAATGTCCAAACCTCGTGGGAATTCCCGGAGTGTAGGGAGGCAAAAAATGAAATGCGCCAATGGTGCAGATCAAAAAGGTATATTTATTGGGTCACACCAATAAATAAAGCAATTAAAAAGCGTGATCACGTAGATAAAATCAAGTGTAGGGAAAAGTGTAGCTGGCCCTGTGTCTCAGTGAATTGTACCCACTGATCATCACATCACTCCTTTTTGTTTTATTTCAGCGCTACATTTTTATTATAACACATTTTGAATATTGGTCATATTTGTATGTAGCAGCTTTAATATTATTTATTGAGTTAGTGCAGTGTTGTTTACAACTCACTTTGATACTTTTAGACCTTTTCACACAGCTGCAAATACCCTCCTTTTTCATTCATTCAAGCATGGATATCTTTGAATATAGAACAACAAGATCTGTTAACACAGATAGAGTTTTCACTGGACTCAATCCAGATACAGAAATTGGGGGCATGTTTCTCAGGCTCAAGAATTTAATGACCTCAGAAATACACCTCCAATGGGACACAGCGTTCCTTGTACAATATATTAAGGAACAGATGGTCCCTAGAGGTCTCCGCTGGGACATATCTCCACAACAGGGAGACCTCGATTTGGAACCATTGTTCAAATATTTCAATGAGATTGGGTTAAGCTCCTAGGATTTCTAATAGATAAGAAAAAGCAGAGATTATCTTTAATAGATAAGGAAATCAAAGACTTAAAAGATAGATTGACCCAATTTAAAACCACCCCTGAATACCTATCTCTTTCTACAAATTTGAAAAATCATTTGGAGAGAGAAGAAAAAGATCAAAGGAACAAAAAACAAAAGAAATACAACCAAGATCTTACCGACTACAGGACTAACTCTGTCTTCAAATTGCAGAAGATAACAGACACCCATGTACTACCTGGCGAGGGTACTTCAGGGATGGAAGTCACTATTCCAGAGACATTACGGCCTGATAGAAAGTTGACTCATGAATCCTACCAAGTGAGGAGTGTAACAACTTTCCATCCACACACACTACACCGTGGAGGTCCATTAGAACCCCCACATTATGAGAATTCCAACACCCATATGGGTAATCCTCCTCGTCACCATCATAACCAAAGAGGGAGGAGATCTAAGAATGCTCATAGAGGACAATGAGGTAAACTTCCCACCTATCCACACTCACGGGGTGGATACGGGGGACCTCCACCCGGTAGGACAGATTACAGAGAGGATTACAGATACAACCGCCCTGCATATGACTATGATCCCAGAACACCCATTCAGACCTACAACCAGTTTCAACCATTGCAGGATAGAAACCCTGGAGCCACCCCTTACAATTCTTACAGGTATGCTAATAGAGAGGAAGATCTAATTAACAGATCTCCATATAATTACAATCAAAGTCACCCAGGGCCTTCTCACCGCTCTGATTTTCCCAGAGGTATGGACCAATACTCAGAAAGTCCAGAATGAGGAGAGGCACCAGAGGGGGGAGGAGGGCTCAAAGTCAAAAGAAAAAGAACTTAACAACTAGCAGCATTTTCAATCTCAGTACAACCCACCTGAAAGCAGAAGAGAAATATGTCCTTCATAAGGGACTTAAATTTGTTCCTCCAAGGACTCTCAATAAATTCAATACATTTATTGATATTCAGAAGTTTGTTTGCAAACTGAGTATTCAGAGATATTTTCTCACCCAAATATCTACTAATTATTCACATAAATCTGATGATTATGTCCATACAGGACTTTCCAATACTTCTCTATTCAATCCTCCTGGGGCTATGGCACCGTCCATTTCAGTATTTTGTCCGACCTAAAACTACTCTGTGAGCGCAAAGACTTAATTATTCGTCCCGCCAACAAAGGGGGAGCTATAGTAGTTTTGAACAAAGGAAAATATGTTTGTGAGATGCACAAGATCCTTGAGGATTCGACTATTTATAGCCGCATCCACATGGATCCCACTACTGTTTACAAAAGAGCCCTATCCCAGTTGGTTAAGGAAGGCTCTGCTCTAGGGATCCTCGATAAAGTAGCTACCTCATACCAGTTGCACCACGCATTCCTGCCATATATTATTTGCCCAAATTACACAAAGACCTAGTTAATCCCCCTGGCAGACCCATAGTCAGCGGGATTGACTCGGTCACATCAAGGATAGGTCAATACATTGATTACCACTTACAACCATTGGTTTGCCGCATGCCTTCATTTATCAAGGATACGGGGGATACTATTAGATTATTGGAATCCATCTCTTACCAGGAAGGCATGATCTTGGTTATGGCCGATGTTTCGGCCTTATACACTTGTATCCCTCATGATCTGGGATTTGCTGCGGTAGAACACTATTTGTCGCAAAATGCTGCTTTACCCTTAATACAGCGTAATTTCATCATGGATCTTCTCAGATTCGCAACAATCCATAACTATTTTTGGTTCCATGATAATTTTTACTTACAAACTAGAGGTGTGGCTATGAGGGCTAAATTTGCCCCCAGCCTGGCCAACCTCTTTATGGCCAAATGGGAGGAGGATGTCGTCTATGCGTCAGGAAGGCCAGAAGTGGCCCTTTGGGCCCATTACATAGACGACATCCTTCTCCTATGGAATGGGGATTTCTCCTCCTTACAGGAATTTATGACTTTCTTGAACTTCAATGATTGGGGCATTAAGTTATCGTATGAAGCTAGTCTTACTTCCATATATTTCTTGGACTTAGAGATTAATGTCCTTAACTGAGTTTGAGTTCAAGACATACTTCAAATCCATGGACCGAAATGGTTACATCCCAATTCCTTCGACTGCGATGCAACTGCACTAGTGAGGTGGATTACCTTATCCAATCTCAAACCCTTTAAAAACAGATTCATAGAAAAGGGTTATACTTCCATTGAATTGGATGCTGAGATCAAAAGGATTGCGTCTATAGACAGACAGTCCTTACTATCGACCAATTTGAAGAAGATCAATAATGACAAATTTAAGTGGTCTTTTTTCACCACCTATTCTGTTCAGGCAAGGCAAATCCGTAGTATTGTTAAAAAACATTGGGGGGTCCTTCGAAATGATAGATTTCTGGGTCCTGTCCTTCCTGAAGAAGCAGGAATTGTTTTCAGGGGAGCCAGATCCATTCAGGGACAAATTGCCCCCAATATCATTGATCCACATAAAAATACGCCATTTTTTCAGGATTGTAAAGGTTTCTTTCCATGCAGGAAGTGTAGGGTATGTTTTCATAATACAAACGGTAGTTGAAAAACTGAGAACTTTCAATCCACGGTTACCCAACGAACATACCCCATGAAACATTTCACCACCTGCGCCACACAATATGTAGTATACATATATGTAGTAATGAGTGGGTCGCACCAAAAGAACTTTCTCAGTTGGAGTAGATGAGCATCTCACCAACATCCAGGCGGGCAAGACTAACCGTACAGTCCCACGGCATTATCTGACTCACCACAATCGGGACCCCACCGGTACCCAATTTTTAGTGATCGACAAATTTGTCTCCAATTGGAGGGGAGAATCTCAAGTTCGGGGTGTCTCCAGACTCAAGACCTATTGGATATTTGAATTGTGGTCCTATTCGCCATACAGGATGAATGTCCCTAGGATATTAAAACTTACAAGATATATATTCCTCTTTTTTCCTAGATTTGGCAGCCTTTAAAGGCTAGGGAAGATTTCTTATTAAAATTTATTTTTTCCATTCATTTTCACTCACACCACTTATTTTTCTATCCAGAGTTCTCCTTTGTAAATATATATATTTACTATAATTTTATATGTGTTCTTTGTAGAATTATATTATGTATTATTATCACTTTTTCACAATGTTGATGCCAATATGGTTTATTTTTATATTGTTTTATGTATATTTCAAGTTTTTTGCTTGATTTTTTATATTCGGTCTGTTATGAAGTCCTATGCGGGTGACACCCTGGTATGCGGCAGATTTGTCTGCGACAGCTTCCGGGTGTCCCCGGCCAAGACTTGGAAGATGTACATGTAATTCTGCCGGGTCATGTGCCCGGCGTATTACTTTGGCCGGGCAGTTCTGTGGAGTTTCCCCATTGGTATGCATAAGACCATGTGACACTGCCAGCTGACGGGGTCGCGTGTTCTTTTGTTCCGATCCCTGCTGGATGCGCCAGTACGCTGTACGCAATCCCACAGGGCTGAAGTTCTCAGTCACATGACCGCAGCTGATAGACATGGTCATGTGACTTTCTGTTGACATTCGTGTAGGACGGAGGAACACGCTGTTCACGTGCACATTCCCGGCTGTCTGATTGGGCAGAGATGTCTGCAGTTGTAGCCAATGTATATTTTTTGCGGGTTTCCCACATGCGGAGGTTACCATTACTTCCTGTTTTTGTGCCTTCCTCACTAACTAGCAGATTATTGGCTGGCAGATACAGGCCTCCCTTTCTTATTGGTTGGGGATGTTTCACCTTATACGTTTTTGGCACCAGCTGATTCCTCTCTGCCCTATCATCAACCAACTCATCATGTGACCAGATTGTCAGTGTTTGATTGGTTGTAATATTTGTGTAGCACATATATATATTTTAGCAGTGTAGGGGATGAGTTTGATGCCCCAGTTGAAGTCCAATTGGACGAAACACATCGGGCGGGCAACACTCTTCCCTACACTTGACTTTATCTAAGTGATCACGCTTTTTAATTGCTTTATTTATTGGTGTGACCCAATAAATATACCTTTTTGAGCTGCACCATTGGTGCATTTAATTTTTTGCTTCCCTACACTCCGGGAATTCCCACAAGGTTTGGACATTCCATCATTCCCCCATGGTCCCTCCTGATTGGCCGTCTTCATCCTGATTGGTAAAGCGGAGAGGGGATGCCCCCTGAGATCCGGGGTTCCTTGGACAACCACCTCCATCTTGGATCTCTAAGCTTGTTCGATTTGGTGTCACTGGCATCCAAATTCACCGTCTCTGGTAAGAGTATTCAATCTATTTGTCATTTGAGATTTTCATGGTGATGAAACACAGACCTGAAGATTTTTCATTCACTTTGGATCCACTATTTACTCTCCATGATGGGACTCTTTTTCACTTATTTTTATTTTGGCTCAGTTCAAATATATCACAGTCATTGAACTCTATACATCCATTTTTCTTTTTATGTTTCAGTGAATTGTACCCACTGATCATCACATCACTCTTTTTTGTTTTATTTCAGCGCTACATTTTTATTGTAACACGTTTTGAATATTGGTCATATTTGTATGTAGCAGCTTTACTATTGTTTATTGAGTTAGCGCAGTGTTGTTTACACCTGACTTTGAACATAAATTGTGATTTAAACAAAATTGACAGTAAAATAAACTTTGGTCTGACTTCTACTTGAGCAGAGAAGAATAGATGGTGAGAGTTATTCATACCAGAGGAAGAGCTATCCATTAGGTTTAAACCATTCTATCCAAATTTTTTACTGTTACTACATCTACTAGCTAGTAAAGATTCATAGATGTAATGGGAGTGGGTAGTATCAAAGACTTTGGCAGCGTTAGGTGCTTTGTCAGATTTCCAGTGTTTCGCTATCAATGTTCTAGCAACCAAGAGAATATGTGTAACCACAACTCAAAAGTTAGGAGGGACATTTTTTATGCCTATATTTAATATTGCTAAACTTGGATTAGGGGATGTCAGGATTCCTGTGTTATCTGAGATGGATCGGAATATGCTGTGCCAAAAGCTGGTCAAGTGTTTGCAGGTCCAGAACATATGAAAAAGGTTGCCTACCACACCGCATTTCCTCCAACACAGCGAGGAGTTGGATTGGCTGAATTTGGACAGTCTGTATGGTGTAAGGTACTACCTCAGGGCTATTTTTTTGTGAAAGTTCCCAATGACTTACGCATTTAGAGGCCTTATAGACTGTTTTGAATGTGCATTGCCATTGTGAAGTAGTGATAGGTTTACCTAAATCTAATTCACATTTTTGGTATGGTTGGGATTTAGTGAAGGAGTTTTTGCTGAAAGAAATTATAGAAGAAGGATATTCCTTTAGTTGGCATATGAGTTTTAGAATCCCCATATTGTATCTGGGAGATATAAATGGTGAGTTTTAATGGATTTCAGAAGGTGGGAGACTTGGTTGTAATTATAGCAGTCTATGGGCGTTAAGTTTAATTGTTTTTGAATTGTGTTAAATGATTTAAGGGCTTTGTTGTCGTATAAATCAGCAAGCCATGTTATGCCTTTAGCCTGCCAATCTGTGGTTGTGAAGTTTGGAATTGCATTTGCAAATATGGAAATGGGTATAGGAATATCCGATTAGGTAAGGATTTGAGGTGACAGTCTATGCAGGTCTCTCCAAGCCAGGAGAGAGGCTTGTATAGTAGGGTTTGGATAGAAGCCCGAAAGTAATCTTGAATGTCTATTAAACCCATACCACCCACAAGTCTGTTTGGTTAGTAGAGCTTTGAAGCACCATGGTGGTTTTGAGCACCAAATAAATTCTTGAAGAAGAGTGTTTAATGATCTAAGGTGATTACTGCAGAGTGGGATGGGGAGTGTTCAGAAAATATATAATATTTAAGGGAGTAGAAGCATTTTAAACAAGGCCAGACATCCAGACCAAGACAGTTCAACTTTAGCGAGTCTTTTTGTTTCTTTAGCTATTTTGTCTATATTTTTATCTATATTTTTAAACTTTACTGTTGTCTTATTTTTTTAATTCAAAAAAGTGTATTTTTTTCCAAAAAAAGTGCGATTGACAGAAAGTATTGCAATGACCGCCATTTTATTCTCTAGGGTGTTAGAATAAAAAAAATGTATAATGTTTGGGGGTTCGAAGTAATTTTCTAGCAAAAAAAAACTGTTTTTAACTTGTAAACAATGAATCTCAGAAAGAAGCTCGGTCCTTAAGTGGTTAGTAAAGCAACCAATTTTTGGTCCAAGGAATCCTCCTCCTCCTGTTCCTGGACTGGATTTGGGTTAAAGCAATAACTCCAAGGACAATATTAACACGTTATCTCCTCCGATTCTGCAACATGTCTGGTTGACGAACGGCCATTCAGAAACAAACTGAAAAGCGCAAATCAACACTCACCAAACTAAAGAGCTAAAAAGCTAAAAAACCATATAGTATGTCACTACATTCGTGTTCGTTGGCCGGCAATTGCTTGTCATTTGCAAGACAAGTTGCTGGCCAACGCCCTTCGGACAAAAGTCCAAGGTTTTGAATGAGGAGAATCCAATCATGTGTACGAGGCTTTAATTTTCCCAAGGAGTTGGTTCATTTTTTGCATCCTCTGCCTTTTCTCCCGTGAGAACAGTTGTAAAATTATTCCTCTAATAAATGCCTTATGGGCGCACCACAGTGTGGCAGAGTTAGATACAGATTGAGAGTTCAATGAAAAAAATTCCTTCAAATTTTTAGTAATGGTAGAGGCATGGGAAGGCATTTGAAGTATACGAGAGTTAGCGTGCCACACATATGCAGGGCTTGAAGTGTGCCCCTCCACCACTTCGATTGAGACCGATGCGTGGTCAGACCACAAGATGTCGTGTATGGAGGAGGAGGACACTGCTTGTAATAGCATTTTATCAACCAGCATTAGGTTGATTCTTGAGTACAAGTTGTGTCTAGATGAATGGAAAGTGTAGTCTCGTTCATTAGAGTGTTGGCACCTCCAAACATCGTAGACATCCTCAGCATGGAGTAGGAGTTGCAACATAGGTAGTGGCCATTTGGATTTGGAGGTAGTGTCCATTCTGTAGTCCACTGAAAGGTTGTAATCTCCACATATCCTTTTGGATTTCATTAACTTTATGGAACAATTTCTTCAAAAAGCGGATTTGGTGAGAGTTAGGAGCGTAAAGATTTACGATAGGAGAATTTAACAATAAAACTTACACTATCAGGATGAGGTACCTTCCCTCTGGGTCAGATTGAATCTCTTGTAGGGTGAAGGCCACAGAGTCTCTCATGGCGATAAGTACACCTTTTTGTTTAGTAGGTGCGGACGCCGAAAAAGTGTATGGGAAGTTTTTGTCTCCTGTATGCACAGTACATCGGCTTGGAGATTAAGGGCTTCCTTCCAGGCTAAGGTTCTCTTAGCTGGGTGGTTTAGTCCATTTACATTGAAGGATACTATTTAAAGTACCAAAGGTAGGAGGTAAATATAAAAGATGGCAGTACCTTAGGTGGTTTTCCATGGTTCTGCCTGAGGTCATGTCCAGCTGGTTAAGGGTGGAAGCAGGAGTGGGAAGATCATTCCTGGTGGAGTTAAAGTTCATCTCAGGTAGGTCAGACTGGTGATAAGTAAAAGGGAAAAAAAAACAAAAAAAAAATGATAACAAAGTCAAATAACATGACATTAAACAGTTCAGTAAAAAGGTAGATTCCAGCGTGAATCTGGAGGCAGTGTGACTTCCTATTACTTAGGAGGGGAGAAAATTGTGCTCTATGGTCTCCATAGTGCTTTGGGAATCAAGTAGGATGAGAATTATTTTATGTGCGGGGTATTCATTTATTGTGCTTCTTGTTTTTTTCTTATGCGCCACCAGTTTCCAGTTATCTTGGGTGTTTAGCCTGGCAGGGGGGAGGAGCTCTCAGGTGCTTGGTTCGGTATGACGTCCCAGTAGTGGAGCAATTCCAAACCATCCTCTAGGTTTGTAATCACTGAGGTGTTTCCGTCTTGAGTGACAGTCAGTTTTGTTGGATAGCTCCAGCGGAAAACAATGCTCTGGTTGCGTAATGACTTTGTTATAGGCAGTATTAATTTGCGTTTTTGCATTGTGTGATGCAAGAGGTCCTCATATAGCTGTATGTTTGAGAATTTTTCAGGAGGTTGCAAATTTTTGCGAAAGGCTATCATAAGCTGTTCCTTTGCATGGTAAAAATGCACCCGCATCCGAACATCATGCTGGATGTTATCTGGGAGATGGGATGGTTTTGGTAGCCAATGGATTCTATTAACAACCAAATCAACTCAGACGCAGAAGGCAAAAATGCTTTCATGAGGTCCCGTGCATATTGCTGAAGTTGTACTGGTTGGACAGCCTCTGGGACCCCACGTATCTTGACATTGTTCCTTTTTGACCTATGCTCGAGGTCAGCTACTTTGGCTTTAAGCCATGTTACGTCATTGGATTGGTCATTATGGGCATCAATCAGTGAGTTATGAGAGGAGGCAAATTCACTCATTTTCTTTTCAATACGGTCAATTCTTCCTCCCAGCTCCCCCACTTCAGCTTTAAAGTTGCTCATGCATTCTGTCATGTTTACGTGAAGGGAGCTGCAGAGGGAGAAAAGAAGGTAAAGAGGGCGCACCGACCTAGTGCATTACCACTGATAGCGTTTATTAAAAAAGTAAAACAGCAAATGGATACTCACAAACGAGCATGAATGACAAGCATGAACAATAGCTGCAGGTGTGCAGTAACAGACATCAGAAAGAAACCGGGATCGGACATCAGGTGGATGAGGCAGTTTTTTCGTTTATGAGCTGCAGAGGGAGATCAGCATGTCCTTAAAAGTGGTATCCAGAATGGGCTAGTTGGTAGTGGGGAAGGCATTAATGGGATCTATAAGCTCTCTTGTGTCTTCCATGGACTTCTGACATGTGCTCACCTTGTTCTGCTGGGTGTCTGCAGCCATCCGTGGTTTAGATTTTGCTGGACTGCGGGAGAGCGGTGTAGAGGGAGTTGCCAGAGGAGGCTTGGGATCCGTCTCTGGGACCAGCGCCATCTTGACTCGTGCTGCGGGCGGCTGGCAGGAAGAAATCCTGTAATTTCTTTGGCTGGGGTGCGCCTTTTCATTTCGTGTCATCTCTACAGGCAGGCAGACCTCTTACGCAGGTGTCAGTAGGTGGTGTAGAGTCTGTCAGAAGTACCCCAATTTTCGATGATTCCCATCGCTGGAGCAGAGCAGTGGGCTTATGCTTCCCCCTCATATCATCCAGTTTTCTTATAATTAGAGTAGTTTCAGTAATGGAAATGGATTATTTATAGGTTGCATATCAAGGACTTATAGACCAGACTCTATGTCTAATTACATTATCACTTTAGGGTGGACTGTCCTTCCCCAGCAATATTTGTTTTATTGACTTGATTTGTCATTCAATAGCTATAAAGGGCTACTTGGCTGATTTGCATTACAGTACTATGACATAATGAAGCTTATCTGTGAAAAAAGGCACACAAGTAAAGCATCAGTGATTCACATTTGCTTATCTGAAATAGTTACTGGTCTCCATATCACTAGTTCCCACAACTGGGATGTGACCTTTGATTAGACAGTAGCTTAAATAAAAAAGCTACCTTTGCTACAGACATGTTTTGTTGCAGCAGTTCTGTCACGAGTGTCTGGGGTCTAATCATTTTTTTTTTCACAGAAAGGAAATACAGTAGGGGCAATAGCTTCTAGAAGTTCTATAATTTTACTTATAAAACAATTATTATTCTCAAATCCACTCTAAGCACACACGTGTACACAAAGGATTCTATTTATAAGAGCCTAATACAATTTTTCATAGATTTTCACTTTTATTATTAGTAATGCTAATGAGTAAAATAATGTGCACAAATTGGAAAGGGAAGTAAATTATGTCAGTATACCTTATTGTATGCATGTTGCCTCCATGTAGATTTGTGTACAAACACAGGACCCAGGCCTGGAAGCAGTAGTGTATTTAGGCTTTTTGTGCTGCCCTAGGCCTGACTAAACTTGTGCACCCTCTAATTTAAATATGACCCACCGTTTCCTGTCAAGGCCACACCCCTTGCTGTTTAAGACCTGCCCTAAAATTTTGGAGGGCTTGGGGGGTAATGGATTCCCTTAATTTGCATAGATTTTCTCACTTCCTGTTTGGCTATAGGGCAGGAAGTGAAGGGAAATCTCTGCAATGGGACACGGATGGTAGGAAATAAACTGACAGGGGCTATAACCCTCCCTTATTCTATCCAAAATGAAAAAAAAGTGTTGCCTATAGTTCTACTTTAAGCACAAATTTCCTGATAATTTTATGGAGAGGACTAAGAAGATATAACCATGCCAATGGTGCAGCAGAAAACATATAGCACAGTGAAGAAGGTTCGTGGTCCAGGATGATAGGACAGTCAAAATTGGAAGCAGCGCCCCCCCCAGTTGCGGAATGCTGGCCGCCCACATACCGGAAGCAGTGCGGCCGCTTTATGGGGGCACTAGACTAATTTGCCTCTCAGCCCAATCTGCCCCATAAGACTGGCGCTACACTAACAGTGTAGCGCAAGCCGGCGGGGAGCCTTTCCGCTCTGCCCTTCTGCAAAGTGCTGCCCTAGGCCTGGGCCTTGCTGGCCTAGGCCAGGATACAGCGTCACTTGGAAGATCACTGCTATCACTATACTAGCAGTGACTACTACCGTGATTTGCAGCTTTCAGAGTGATCTCTCAAGGCATTAGTTATCTGTTCTTACATTGGTCTAAGCTGGACTAACGTAACTATTCAATAAAAATAATAACTAGATTTCAGCTTTAATCCTTTCACTTCAAGGTAAGGCTTATTTTGGCCAGCAGCAGGGGGTTTTACACACACACACACACACACACCCTCCTAGCTACTATAGCAGCCATGAATGCATGTAGACTTCACAAGCCAAAGTGTCTGATGATTGGACAGCTGCTAGATGACTTCCATAGACCCCCAAGAATGGCCTTCCTTTCCAACATCTTGCCTCCACCGTGTTTTCAGAGCTCTAATGCTCCACCTGCAGGCCCAGGTTTGGCATGGCAGGTGTCACCAGGTAGAGCAGAGGGAGTCCAGCGAACATACATTCACTGATCTCCCATAGCTAGTAAGAATACAGAAGCTACAAGAGTTTGATCCCTGCTGTGTCTGTGGCTGGGGAAGAAGTGAATGGGGCAAAATCTGTGCTCCATTATCTTCAGTGGAGGGCTGAGGGGACATCAGGGGCCTAATAGAAAACTAATGCCTCAGAGCCCTAATGTCTCAGTGAATGTAACATTTTTTATAACATCCAGGGCTTGTCAATTCTCTAAAAGATAGCAATAAAGTTAAGTGAAAAAAAATGAAGGTTACACCCAACCACTTTAAATCCCCCTCCCAAAAAAAATAAAGACTCCCCCCTGTCCCTATGTATATGCACATACATACATGCATGCTTCGGGGGCTCATCAGCATGAAAACATTGATTGCGATATGCATATTACATGTGGCCCCCATGCCGGAGTGAAAGCAATATTTGGCCATCATTGACCATCGTGGTTAACTCTAAAATGATGACTGGTAAAGGCTTTTAAACAGTCACCTTTATGCACCATATTTTTTTGCACAATTTTAAGACTAGACATATTTGATATTTTTTTACCTGGTGTAACCTCATCTTTTGTATTTTCTAAAAAAATTGGTAATATATTGCAGTTGTGTGCGTTACAATTTACTTTAGTGCATTTTTAAATTAATCTTTGGGCCTATACTGTAAATTTGAAAGGGTTTGAAGAGGATTTTTATTTTTTTTTGCCAAAAATAACGTTATTATTATACATGATTTATATAGCACCAACAGTTTACGCAGCACTTTACAATGTAGAGGGGGGACAGCATAATTACAGTACATTTCAATACAGAAGGGACAGGAGGGCCCTGCTCTTAGAGCTCACATTCTAAAGGGGGTGGTGGTACAAAAGGTAATAGATGCGGGGAATGATTTGATGGGGGTGGCTCAGGGACAGTTGTTAGGTGGGTGTGGGATAGGCCTCCCTGAATAAGTGAGTTTTCAGGGATCGCCTAAAGGTGGACAGGTTAGGGGCCGAATGTTATAGTTACCTGCTCTGTGCAACTAAATTATTATTACTGTTACATACACAGTATATGCTGTATATAAAGAGTGTTTTTCTTTCCATTTGAAAATAATTGCCAAACCACCCAGTGTATACAGTTTCTATAACATTGGATACACAGACTTTGAATTCTGCAGAATGATTTCTGAAAAACGAACAAGTATTAACACTTTTTCTGGTTTCAGTAACATTACAGATGTGTGTGACAAAGTCAGGTAGTTCTTACTACTGCCACTACAAGAATGCAACTTTACTACTGCCATTTTAAGCTCTGTCTGCAACATATTCTTAAAGAATTACTGCTAGTTTGCAGATTAGAAAACTGTCATTAAGACCAGTTCTGTGCTGGCATACAAAGGTACGCCCAGTGCTCAGAGTGGGGCATCACTGTGCTGGAAAGCAGTCATGATTGTGAAGCCATTCCCTAGCTCCATTCGGCTGTTGACTGAGAGATTCTCCATGATCCCCCCAGGATACAAAGGTGCCAGGATACTGATGATGTTGTTACCTTAATGTCAAGCTCACAGAGCGGAAGACTTGATGGGAAACTAGTTACCATAGCCATGCTGCCTGATGGGTGGGAAGAGCAGACCAAATGGGAACAAATTTCTCAGTTCACCATCAGGCTCCACCCACCCCATTACAAGACTGCTCAGTCATATACCTGTCTGTGTGATGGGTGCAGTGACCAGGGTAGAATTACACCGAAGAAGGAGTGTCAAATATAACCAATCAGACCTTAGGTGCCAGCCTCCAACATATTCATCTGGCAAAAGCACTGATAATTTCAGTGCAGAGGCCCAACCAAACTCTTAAGAGTGTCTAGGACATTCTTTATGGATACCTCCTTGCTGTCTTTTTAGTGAGTAGTGCTGCAATGTGTAGAACTGTTTGACATCACCACACATTTGTTGGAAGCTAACTTTGCTTTGTAAAAGGTTATATTCAGCTAAAAAAAAACTGTCCTTGTCCTAACAGAGATCTAAAATCGAATTGTGTCTCAGTGCATAGAATTTGCACGGCGTCAGACATTTTTTGCAGATTAAATGTATTGTTTTTTTTAAGGCCTTGCAATCAGCTGAATAATGCTTTGTGATTCCACAGAATTATAAAATGGTTTGTTGTACAGATAAAGTAGAACTAAAACCAAAACTTTTTTTGGAAAGAGTAGGAAAAAACTATAACTCCTGTCAGTTATTTCCTCACTGGAAGATTTAGAATGTTTTCTCTTTTTTCCAGTTCTAGTGACTTCTTTCACTTTCATCATCAGTGATACTGGTCACTAGAAACATAATTGGGCTTAAAGAAGGGCACAGACAGCAATAGAAACCTGACATGTGTTTTAAGTTCTAATCCCTCCCCACTCTATAAAAACATGTCTGCTGTTGCATTTCATTGTTTTGCATTGCTCTGAAGTGTTGGACGTGTTAGCTAAATAGTTTTATTTGCTTCATATAATTTTAAAACCTTCGTTTTTACAGTTAATAGTGTTGATTTACTAAAGGAGTAGAGCCTGTTAATTTAGCAAAGTGAGATTTTTCAAAGTGACATTTTTACTTTGAAGAGTGAATGATAGTAAATAAGAGAAATTTGTTTTCATTTTTGCCTGCCCATGACTGGTTGAATGAAGTGATCACAGTTTCAGCCAATTTACTAACTTAACTCAGTGAACTTTAACTTTGTTAACTCCAATAGGTTTGATTTTCTAAAATCAAACCAATCAGCTTCTAGGTTTTTTTCTTTGTCAAAGCTTTATTGAGGAAGGTGAAGTTAGAAACTGACTGGCTACCATGCAGAGCTGCAGCAGATTTTGCACTCCCTGGTTTTAGTAAATCAACCCCTGTGTCAAATTGAAACCACTAGACATTTTTTCAAGCTGAATTTGTTGTTTTTTTTTTAAAACATTAAAGCCAGCTGAACATGTTTTACATATACACTGAGCAAAATTATAAACGCAACACTTTTGTGGTTGTCCCTATTTATCATGAGCTGAACTTAAAGATCTATGACTTTTTCTATGTACACAAAAGGCCTAGTTCTCTCAAATATTGTTCACAAATCTGTCTAAATCTGCGTTAGTGAGCACATGATCACTGTTTTCTTTTGCATACAATGTTTTGCAATATTCTCTCTCCCATGATGACATAATGCCACATGCACCCAGCATTCAGCTGTCAACCCTGATTGATATGAATGAGATCACTTAGGATACTAAAATCCCCCTCTCCAAGGCAATAAGAGAGTTTCACACAGATACCCATTCCCTGTCCTAGAGGCTGTACAGTGTGATGCAAACAAGACAAAAAAAGAGATCAAGCAATCTCTTCCACTACTGTTTAACCTTTTTTTTTTTTACAAGTACTCATTCCTCATCAGAAGGCTCAAGGCTTTGCAGTGATGACCCTCTCAATCTTTCCATAGTACCCTCTTACATTAGGATTCATATGTCTGCTCTACCTGACTCTCTTGTACCTAGTTACATTTGGCATCATGGGATCTGATGGATGACATCAATTATCTGAGATCAGCAAGAAAGTTGATCAAATTCCTGCTTGGCTTTTTGGATGTGTCAGCTTTTTTCCAGTGGGAACAGCTACCATACTGAGAGGGATACAACAATGTAAAATTTCATAGACAAGCCATTGTAGCCTCGCAAAGGATTTGGGACTATCACACAGCTTCTTCCTATGCAGATTTTATGGACGTGACAAATACTGGACTGCCTTTCTTTCATGCAACTCAACCACCCTGCTTAACCCCCTTTTGCCCACCACATCAGTTTCTGTTGTACTTAAAATAGAACTATAGGCAACACTTTTTTGTTCATAGACAGCAATAAAAACTGACAAGTGTTCCAATCCCTCTCCACTCTAAATCTCCATCTAAAACTAAAAAAAAAATGTTTTGTCTTAAGTTATACCATAACCACACCTCTGGTGCAGAACTTCTACACACCAGTCCCATGATTGCTATCATAAAGATGTGCCAAACATGGACCTTGTTATCTGATGGGTGCCACCTGAGCCACTTTTTACAAGGTGAGGTGAAGAAAGATGGGTATGGAAATGATGTTAGACCAACAATAGCAGAGTGCTTTTCAAAACTACACATTCATGTTATGCTTTAATGAGACTCAATTACTTATGCTATTTGTTCGGTTTCCCTCAGGGGCTTACACAATACCAGAGGTTCACAAACTGCTGGTGCCCTTAGGGAACACATGAGCCAATACTATGGATAGGTAGTAATTGTGCCCTGACATAAAAGGTTTTGGACGTTAAAGCTTGCTGTTTAAGACCAATCCCAGTTTGCTCATGTTTGTGCTTATTTTTTGTTGTATAGGCTTTAACCACTGTTTTCTTAGTCTCCCCTACCATCTCCTGCAATATGATATATTCTCGAGGGACACATGAGCCATTGCTAAGCCCTGCACCTTGGTTGGTGATAGTTGTGGAAATAGAGGACTTAAAGTAGAACTATGATCAAAACTGTTTTTTTTTTTTTTATTTTGGATAGAGTAAGGGAGAGTCATAACCCCTGTCAATTTTTTTGCCATCTGTGTCCGATTGCTGAGTTTTCCCTTCACTTCTTGTCCCATAGCCAAACAGGAAGTGAGGGTAAATCCCTGCAAATTAAGGGAATTCCTTGGGTACCCCCAGGTCACTAAAATCTAGTGTCCCCATTGGAAGATTTCGCCTTTTACTTTTTTGGGGACAACCTAAAATTTGGGATTTGCTTTTACTTTCACTTTCAATGATAATGGTAAACAGGACAAATGGAGAGGGTGAATCTCACTAACTAGGGCACAGATAGCGATAAAAACTGAAGGGCTTTCTAATCTCCGCACTGTATCAAAAATGAAAAAAAAAATGTTTTTCCGTTAGTCATACTTTAACTATACCCTTGGTGAGTGGTTTCTCACTGAGAGGACAGGCTTATGAGGGATGATTTCAGATAGATTGCTAAATGTCCTGGTCCAGGCACTTGTGACTGGGATAGGAGGAACAGTGATGAAAGCGAACCTGCCTTTTCCAGTGCTACAAAGGTGAATACTGGTCCATAATGTTTTTTAGTCAACAAAATTATCTTTTTCTTTATTTATTGTGATTGATTCCTAATATTCCTATGCCTAATGTTACCCTCTACTTTCCTTTCAACTACTTTTTTTACTCCCTACCATTCTTTTACCCTTTTTTTTCTCTTCTTCTTTAGTCCTCTGACATCCATTTCACTTTTTCACCTTGCTCATTGGACTACAGCTCTTTGACACTCAACAAGTCCTGTTCACAGGTCCCCATAATCACACGTTCTTTATTTACTATTAGCACAAAGGGTCCATACATGTCTGAAATAAGATCTATGCTCCTTATGGAAGCATGTAAACATAAAGCTGACAAAGTTTATACAGGACAAGCAATTTAAACATAACCAAATTCCACGTATAACTTGTTAACAATTTTCACAGGCATTTCATGCTACCGACCCTGCACAAAAACAAAGAGGGTCTCAATCCTGCTGTCATCTAACTTTACTTTACAGGAAATACTTAGATATGAGGAAGGCAAATTTATTTTCCAAGATCACAGACTTGTCACTCTGGCAAACAGGTCTTGTTCACAGACAAACTTACAAAGAAAAAAAAAATCTTTCCCGTCTGATTTTTTTTCCCACTCTAATTTTGGAGAGAGATTTTGATTTAAATCTCGGTCCTTGAAACATATAAACAAACAATTATGTTTTCTACACCTGATCAACACCTCCACTGTAACGCCTAGCCCTAGATCAGGTGGTCAGACACTATAGCTGGCTGCTGTGTTCTTCATTTATAGTGCCCTCCTTTTCCATAAGGCAAGCAGGCCTTCTGGTACTTGGTTGCCCCTGGGTCTTATACACTACTATGTTGGGGTAGGTGTGAACTAAGTACAGAAAACAGGTACCTGCAGTTGGCAGATAGGCAGAGCGGTCCAGAGACAGTCTTGGCTCAGAGCAGAGTATAAAGAGAAGTCAGAGTCAATCCATGATCAAAAGGCAGGCAGAGTCCTGAACATAGTCTAAATCTGATCCAAGGTTGACAACAAGGGAATCCAAACAAGCTGGTGGGCTAAGATGCAGGTCTAGGCATGGGAACAAGCCAGGGAAACAAAGTTTGAAGCACGTGTTACCAACACTATCACAAGCAAAACTCTGAGAGCTTGAATGACTAAAAATAGGTTTGATCTCCACCCAGAGGCTGGCAAAACTAATCAGCCTGCAAGTGGACAGATAGAGAGAGTGCAGCTCAGCCAAAACCAGGATACTGGTAGGAGACCTGCAACTGTCATGAAACATGAAACGGGTGTGTTACATGCTCCTGACATCCAATCATCAGATTTAAGATTACCCTATCCACAAAGGAATGCCAGTCTAAACATTCGAATTGGTGAATAAATCAATCCCTTCTCTCTGGTCAGATTAATACACAGTCTATCCGGAAAACAATTAAATGTTTTTTAAGGAAAACAAAGCAGATACATGTCTCTGTTCACTATATGGGAGACCTGTATGTGCAATCTTAAGGGGGGGCTTATATCACTGGGCAACAGACTCAAGAAACTAAGAAATAGCCTTATTCAAAACTTAATTCAGAAAATTGCACAGATTGAACAGGTGCACGCATGTTCCCCATCCCGTACATACCAATCCTACCTGACTACAAAATACATGGGATTGTTAGATTTCCTTAAAGCCACGTTCCCATGCAATATATTCTTACAAATCAAACTATTTTATGAACATGGGAACAAATCCAGCAAATATCTGGTGAATGCTCTCTGAGATCACAATTCAGAGAACAATATCTTTAAGATCAGAGACCCCCATAATAAGCCCCATCACAATTCAGCAGACATTGCACATATATTTAGTAGGTACTACCTCTATAACCTACCTACTTCCTTGTACACAAGCTCAGGGATTGAGGATCGATCAAAGGCTAACTATACATTAAGTAATTTTCTTTCCTTCAACCACGGGTTGAAGAAAATAGATTTGATTGATTCTTCCATCAACACATTCAGTGTTAAAGGGGGTATCATTCTTGCTGCCATATTGTATTCTGACAGCTGTGATCATATGAAAAACCTGACACCCAATAGATCGACTTAAGTAAAACAAGCCTGCCCACAGATGGTTTAGATTTTGACTGGTTCTTGTTGAACCGGCCAAATTTTGATCTGTCTATGGCTGACTTAAGGCTATTTGTACATATCTTTAAATCAGTGGTATTCCTTCCCTAGCTACCCTACTGTCCTAACTAGAGAGTTAAAAAAGTGTCCCTGAATTTTGAGGAGTTCCTATGAACCTAATCACTTGTGAAATCAGGAAAGAGGTTCCTCCTGCTGCTGTGGCTTCAGTGTTCTATCAATAATGTATGCAGTGTCTGCTCCAGCAGGACCACAACAGGGAAAGTGAGGATGATGCCTACATTGTCATAGCTCACCATTCTGGTTGCATCTTTAAATGGTGGCAATACAGTAAATGCATCTCATATGAGGACCCCAGCCAGGGCCAGATTAAGAGCATCATGGGCCTGGTGCCGAGGATTCTGGTGGGCCTTTTTGGGAATAAATAAAATGAAAACAAATGTTGTTAAAATAAATAAATGATTAAAACAAATTATATTAAATAGAGGGTAAGGGAGGGTGAGAGAGAGGGGTGCTGAAAGAGAGAGGGGTGAGAGTGAGGAGGGTAAAAGAGGGGGGGAGAGTGCCTCTGGGTAGCTAAAGTAGAGTAATAATGTGGCTCTTGTAGCATGCCATGGCAAACTGTGGGTGGGACCACAATGGGGTAAGAGTGGGAGGGTCTTAAAGGGGCATAGTTAAACAAAACAAAAGTGTTCTTGTACTCATAAAATATACTGAAAGTTCCATCCTGCAAGCCAGAGTCTCAGGGACATATACAAACCCCAGCATAATCATTAATTTAAAAAATTCAACACTGCCATTACTTATGATTTTATGTACACTGAAAATAGAGAGCTAACATTTCAAACTGTAATCCTTTCTCTGTTACCTCTGGACATCCACCTCCCCATCTGTTCACCTTGGCAGTACAGACTAATGGCAGGCTCAGTGACATTGGCAGGCAGGGCATAGTTGCATCCCCAATATCGGCAGCATTCAGCAGTGGTGATGATATACCTATGAATATGACCCGCGATTTACCTATCAATCCCGCCTGCCGCCAGTGCTAGGACAAGACCATCCAGTGCCCAAGGCAAACATACCAAGCTGCACCCACACACACACACACACACACAGCATAGGGAAAAGTTTAGGGTTGGCAAGTGGGTCCTGGGGTGAGGGGTAAGGTGGGATGTATGAGGTGGATGGTAGGTGCTGTGACCTGGAGGGTGAGAGATACATAGCGGGGAGATGGATAGGAGGGAAGTTCTGGAAGAGGTAAAAGATGGGTAGACTGGAGGAAGCAAAAGAGGAGAGGTTTGCATTCAGAGGTGCTGTGATCTGTAAAGTAAAGTAGTTGGTAGAGAGGCACAGTGACCAGTGAGAGGTGGGTGATTTGTGTACCGGTTAGCTTGTTGTACACAAATTGATCTATCGATCGTCTTGTGTGCAACCAGCCTGTTGGGTTTTTCCCAAATGACCAGTGCCGCCAGCTATAGCCGGCAGCACTGATCATTGTATTCTGATGGCAGCGTAGGCTCTATAAAAGCACAGCAGGAGTGATTGTGTGGATGAGGGAATCAACTCTTTTTCATTTAGCACGCTAGTTGAATGAAAAAAAAAAAAAGTGTAATGTCTGGCCTGCCTTACACTTATTATAAAGATCATCAATTCATTGAGAAGGAGGAAACTTTGTCTTTGACACAGCTGCAAGCACTTGGGATCCGTTCACACCAGTGGGCGTGTGTTATTGTCCATTTGATGTGTGCCCTCTGTTGTGTGCAATTGGTAAAATGCTTTGCATTGTTACATTTTTCCTTTTTTTTAATCTAATCAAAATTAATGAAAGACAATTAATTGCACTTTATGTGCTGTTGTGATGCGGTGCTGTGCTGCAATAAAAATTCAGACATGCTGCATTTTTACACAACACACCACAGCTCATGCATGGTGTGAACAGAGCACATACAGAGTAATTGTTTTCTCTCAGTACTTATGGTGAGTCTGCATCCTTCTTCCTAAAGGTAAACAAAATATGTACAAATCTTGCTCATATAGTAAGGAAGGAATGCACTTAAAATTTGTTAAAGGAAAAAAGAAAACCGCGCTGAAGAGCTAAAATAAAAAACACCTTAATTACAGCTGTAACAGAAAAACACTAATATCGGTGTAATAAGCTAAAAAGAATATGCTACTGTAAGTGCGCTTACAATCCAGTGGCTAAAAAATGTAAGTGAATGGTAACAAAGTAGATAATTAAGTGAATATATCAATTACCAATAATATTGTGAATAAATAATAAAGACAAATATTAAAAAAATGTGACAAACACAAATATAGGTTCAGTGATCTTATATAAAAAAAATCAAGTCCATAATAGCTGAAATCATTCCAAAATTGATAAGTGACTGGTAAAAAATTAACAGATAAAAGCAGTGAAGGTGAATTAGGTCCATTCATAGAGAGTTCAGTGAAGATACACCAATCATATGGAAAGGGATCACATATCTACAGTTCGTTTAAACACAGCCCATGCAGATGAGAAGGGAGGGAAGAAAAAGTATGAAGAAGAATCCCAGCAACCGGTGATTTCAGGGGGCAATAAGGATGGACCCTTACCGGGCATGGTGGACCTCCTAAATAGCAATGTCTTGTGAGCATGCAAATACAGCCCTCTGCGGTGACAGGTGGATAGCGGCGTCTGAATCCTCGTTCCGACCAGAGGGCATTCCAGCGTGTCAGTCTCAAAGAAGGCACTCGCTGGTCCAAAGAGCCGTAAATGCAGGAGGGGGCAAAAAAAAAAAAAAAAGCTCCAATAGTGTGGTAAATTTAAAAAGATTTATTTTTACAGAAGGGCAGAGAGCATATCTCTGTCAAATAATGTGAGTACAAAAAGTTTAAAAACAGCCGGCATAAAAAGCGAACACCCGTGTGCTAAAACATGGGATGAACAGTGTGATGGCGTACAGTGCGTAGCCACGCCCTACATGTTTCATCATAGATGACGTCTTCAAAGGGGCACGGGCGACGCACTGAACCATCACCTATATAGCGCTGGATGGGGACCAGACCTCGCTTTCGTCTGGACGCCACTCGGGACACTTAAAACGGAAAAGGAAATAATGGAAAACACCAAGCCTCAATCTGGTAAATCCCACGCAGCGAACAGTCAGCAACATATGTGACAGAGGGGGTTATTATGGGTACCCTTATATAAATAAAAAACTAACTGAAAAAATAACATGTACACCTCCAAAGGGAATTAACCAAAGGAGAGTTATTATAGAAGATGGAAATTAATAATAACTATGGCTGATAATATCGCCACCAGCAAATTGGTGAAAAAGGTGACAAGTAGATAACAAGTTGCCATATATAAAAAAGAAAGTGAAAAACACATTATCTATGGGGTATCTATAAAAGCACCGTGAAGGTAAAGAATTAAGGAAGAAATACTAATATTAAAAATATATATAAAACTTCTGAGGACAAGCCCCAATTTTAAAAGTAATAAATTCTATAATTAAGGACAAGATTCTATGGGGTGTATACCAATAGAAATATACCCCTATTTCATCAGTCGGCCAATCGGTAAATCCTAATGGCAAACATACCTATTTGTGGGAGTATTTACTCTGAGTGGGGGACACCAGATCATCAAAGTGTTCTCCTCCTACAATTATATAAATAAGGTAATAATAATAAAAATACTAGAAATAAAAATGAACAATATATGAACAATACAGAAATGCTGCATTTTTACACAACACACCACAGCTCACGCATGGTGTGAACAGAGCACATACAGAGTGATTGTTTTCTCTCTGTACTTATGGTCTGCATCCTTCTTCCTAAAGGTAAACAAAATATGTACAAAGCTTGCTCATATAGTATGGGAGGAATGCACTTAAAATTTGCTGGAAGATGTTCAGATGTCATGATTTTTTTCTCATATCTTTACTATGATGAACATTCATTCATGCTGCTGTCCCCTTTTCAGATAGAAGATGTTTGCACAAAACACGTCATTTTCTTTGCCGTGTGGGAAAGTAACAACAATCAGCATTTGTGACTCACCAGTATTTACTGTAGAATGCTCTTGCTCATAGAACTGATAGTTCTGTTGATCGCATGAGAAGTAGACTGGGCACTGCACCCTCTCCCAACACTCATGGGGAGCTGCTTTGCTTGTGTTGGCCGGTTTTTCCCCACATGCACTGCCGAGATACAGGGGGTGGAGATAGTGTAATTGACAGACAATCAGTGTGTGGGTTCTTCCTCACACTCCCTCCGCCAGCAAAAGACAAGCGTGGGTGCCCAGCAGGTGAGACTGTCACTGTAGGGCGGAAGTTAGGAGGTAAGGGGCATTTTGCGAAAGCTGTGGGGAGGAATAGGAGTCAGCCTCTATGTTGTGCTACACTACATTGTGTGGAACTCAGCTGGCGCCCCGCGATAGCCATATCAATACCGGCTGCCGTCCACGATTTACATATTAATACAGCCTGCCACCCGAGATTTACATATCAATACATATAAATTGTGTACAGCAATGATGACTCACTGGGCTGGGCCTATCTCAAGGTAGGGGCCTGGAGCTACAGCTCCAATAGCCGCTATGTTAATCCAGCCCTGACCCCAGCTCCCCACACCTATCTTCTTGGTTTAATCACACAGGTATTCATTTATGGCTCACTGATGCATGTGCAACATTCCCAAGATAGAGTTCCACTAGTCACATATTTGGTGGTTTGTGAGCAGATGGAGTTCCTACTGAATTCCACCCAGCCACACACTTGATGGGTATGACTGTCTGAAATGGCTAGAAAAACTCTTCTAGCCTGCCTCCAAATATCCAGTAAGACACAGTACCTAGCCAGGAAGCACCGTGCCATGAGATTGAGGATATGTGCCAGGCACATGTGTGTACTTTTCCTATCAAAGAGTGGACAACAGGTTGGTACCACATGACCTTTCCTGGTAAAAAATGGTGTGGGGTTAACCACCTCTGGGTATAGCCCTTCAGAGATAAAAAAAAAAATCTCTGCCCCCCCCGTGCGACTTATCAGCTGCAACACTGAATGACATGATTTTGCCCAAGTCGTTACATTGCCTCTTGAACTCGTGTGCGGGTCTGGTGGTTCAGAGGATGGCTCACCTAAAAAGGGCATTGAAGCGGAGTAAGAGAGGTCACCATCTGTAGGGATGCAGGATTGCACAACCAGCTCCAGTGGTATGCCCCTCCTGCATCCTTCCCGGCTGTCAGCAGAGTCACCCAGTATCTGAAATATAATGACCCGGCCCATACTTTCAGGACTACATATCTGGTCTGGTGGACCCTCTTACTGACCGTGTGGTCTAGCAATGTGGAAATATTACCTTCTACCTTGGAGTGTAGGGCAGGGATAGCCTTACAGGCATGGAAGTGGTGTCCAGGATCTTGCTACTGTAGTACAGCACAGAGCACATTCATGAGAAAAAAAGTAAATGCTGTTGGATCCCCCAGGAAGCTGGAAATCACTGTGGTGGACACTGTTACTACACTGATCTCCAGTAGCTTTCAGGTCTTGCAAAGCATTCTCTGATTAGACAAGGTGAAGAGTGAGACATCACCACCCTGCCTCTCCACCTCATCCAATTAGAGAACACTTTGCATTCATTGGCATATGGAAAAAAGGGGGGTTCCTAAGGGCACTAGATCCTTATAATTAAGTATTGATTTAAAAGGGAAAGATGGACTTTTCACATGCCAGGACACATATTAGATAAAATTGAATTCTCAAAATGTTAAGAACAGGGTAAAATTATTTCCTACAAAACACTAATAGACTATTGATATTGAGTCAGGTGACTTCCAATGTATGCCTGGGGTGTCCTCAACATGGGTACAATGTTGCAATGCGTTTCGCAGGAAAGCCCTCTTTTTCAGGCGGTATGGGGAGTGCAATTATCACTAAATGATAAAGTAACAATAGTGAGTAAAAGCTGGCAAGGGTGGACTATAAGTCCCATGTTTCTCAAGGAGAGCCAACAATGTCTCCTAAGCCACAATGCACTTACCAAAACACTAGATAAAAAAACAAACCCTGCGAAGGTAAGCCACAACCCGCAGGCAACCCCCAAAGTTACAATTTCACAAGTTGCTGTAATTATGCTAGATACAAATTTTTCAAGTCACCAAACTGGACTTCACACCAGCCACAGAGCTAAGTTAGAGCCATCATACAGGGCTTCTTGTGTGCCTCAACCTGCACTCAAATGGAATACCACCCACGTACATTCAACATGGACCAAAAGTATTACCAGTAATAGCAGAGGGGTGGTGTAGGTTGGTCTGGAGAGTAGGATTAACCCACATCCCCAATAGTCTATACACAGGGAAATGTGTTCCTCTTGCAGGAATTTAGGGGGAAAAAGCTACTCTGTAGTGATCATAAGTTTTATACCATAAAGACCATATAATACCATTCTAATTACAACATATTCAGGTAGGTACTGACCATATAGTATTGCTTAGGGACATCATATATTGCTGCATTCACTTTAAAAACACTTTAAAAAAACCTATAGGGAGCAGATAGCCACTGTTCCTGTACCAGCACCTGGTCTGAAGTAGGCAGGCCGTGCGTGCCAGGCCCAGCGAAAACCACAGGGAGGGGTCCCCAACAGAGGGCGCAGGGACACCTATCAGGCTCTTTACACCGGGCCCCACCGTACCCTGGTCTGGGCTCTATAGCACCTTGCTGATGGCACCGCCTCTCTGCTAGGCAGGATTTTACATTCCTGCACTCGGGCACACCAACAGGTATTTCCTCCTTTACTATCCACGCATGTGCATGTGGGACCTGCGTCCCCTGTGGCCACAGGCACCTCTGGCCTCTACATAGCCCAGTACAATTTTGTGTACCCTCTCTTCCCTCAGGGATTGGCGTTCCACCTTCTGGATTAGTAACACACTGATAGGTGTCCCTGCGCCATCTGTTGGGGAGCCCTCCCTGTGGTTTTCACTGGGCCTGGCACGCATGGCCCGCCTACTTTGGACCAGGCTCTGGTACAGGAACAGTGGCTATCTGCTCCCTATAGGTTTTCTTAAAGTGTTTTTAAAGTGGATGCAGCAATATATGATGTCCCTAAGCAATACTAAACTAGTGCTCCCCGGCCCACCACCTTTTATTGCCCCCCCCCGGAGTGGAAATGCCTAAAATCTGGTACTCATGCTGGTGTGTGATGTCACCTTTGATCCGGGACTTATGCTAACCGTGCATGCACTAGGTGGCCTCCCGCGTATGAGTGGTACCAATGCGACCTCCTGCCACCATCTTGAATGGGGGCAAAATGGCCAGGAACAAGGGCAAAAAACCAAGGGGGAAGGGGGCCTGATCAAGAGCCCACCAGCATTTGCCGGTGATGTCACAGGCCGCTACAGATGTAAAGGTCTCCTAAACAGTGCACATTTAAGAGATATTCACTATATCTACAGGTAAGCCTTATTATATTATAAGCTTTCCACCTGGTAGATTCAACCCTCTATGTACTCAACTTCCTGTACAAATAAAAAAAGGCATTCATTAACTGTTTTAGGGCCAGTTCACACTAGATTATGATGCTGTCCTTGCAGGACATGCGTGGGTTTTATTAATGTTAATGGCACCTCCAACGGATCTAGCAAATGCAGCTCATTTGTGGCCACCAAACCACATAGTACTTCAATACCATGTGGCCTGGTGTGGTGCAATCTGAAAAAGTAGTGCTTGCCCCTGTACCAGTACTTTGGCAGCTCATTGAAACGATTGGGCTGTCAAAACAGGAACACGCTCTAGTGTGAACTGGCCCAAAGGGATCATGTAAATTGGCATTGGACAAAAGTAATTGAAATTGCTGTATACTTTCAGTCCTTTTGAGGAAGCTCAAGTTGCTTTACTTGGCTCTGTTTTACTTTGATATGCTGTTGAGTAAAGCTGGGTATACACCAGTAGAATTTCAAACAAAAATTTGTATGAAAATTCTTATGAGAATTGTTAGGAAAATTCATAAAGAACTCTCAGTACATTTGAATATTGTTTGAAAGTAGTTTAAAATTTTGCTTGCTTTTAACATTTGATTTTGGAAATAATGGATTTTACTGAACAAAGACCAAACACAGTATTAGAAATTCATATATTCAAGAAAATTTTCAGTGGAAACGTGGTCCCCATATTTGTAAATCTTGCTGCACAGAACTGCTGTGGCACCATACAGTTTTTGGTGCCCATAAAAGTGCAGGCCTTTTACAGATGCGTGATGCGTGGGGGTGCTATTGAAAATGAACGACACCTCCTCTGTGCATCTGCTAAAGAGCAGCGTGTTTCTTTTGCATGTCAGGAACACATGCGATTGTGTGTGCATCCCAAACAAATCTCCATCATTGCCTCTTATTAGAGTCCTTTAGTTCTCCCACATAGAGAAGTGTATTTCTGCCATGGTTCAGAGAAGCAGGATCTTCCATTCTATGAATAGTGTAGGACCCACTGATAATGGGGTACTTTGACGCAGTAAGTGGGCTTAAAGTGGTTGTAAACCCTTTACAGCCACTTTCACCGACAGGTAAGCCTAGATTAAGGCTTACCTGTAGGTGCTGGTGTTGGTAATATCTCCTAAACCTACATGGTTCAGGAGATATTTACAATTCCTCGTACAATGAGTTGTTCTGCGCATGAGCCGATGTATTCGACGCAAGCGCACTTTAGAAAGGGCACGCTGTGCCGTTTCTAGCTGGGGTCATGCCATGACTGGCGGCTCCCACGTGCGTGCGCAGGAGTGACATCACACAACTATGGCCAGTCACAGACCTGGAGTTCACGGCCCCGGAAGGAAGAAGGGCGAAGATGGACGCTTCCAGCCAGCGGGGACATCGGAGACATCGCAGGCTTCTGTGTAAGGTAAGTGACACATAATGGGCTACTATGCGATGCATAGTAGCCCATTACGCTTTACCTTTGCAGGGAAACAAAGAGGAAGTAAAACCCATCAGGGTTTACTTCTTCTTTAAGCACTATATAGCCATATGGAGTGACTAAATCCCCATATTTTTTGAAAATGTTCAGGTGTTTTAAATAGCCTTGCAGAACTTAAATATAAATTTTGCATTTGTGAGCTGTAATATTTTGTTCTGTGTGTGCATCCCAGAGACATGATAATGTGAACCTAGCCTAACTCAATGAATTGCTTTGAGTTTGTTCACTAGTTCTGTGAATTGCTTTTGCATTCATATTCCCTTGTGTGGAGAAGAAAAAGCAGCTCAAATGCAAAAAAGTGCTACAAATGTACACACTGCACCACATTCAAAGCAGGGCAAGCCAGAGTGAAACTTCCTAAATCTAGGCAGTGACAAATTGTTTGGGAGTAGCGTTTATGGGCTGAGTTCCTTCAGACAATCTGACAGCAGGGAGAAATGTGACATCAGCAATTCATGCTATTTTTATGGTGGAGACAACACTCATTGACTTTGTGGGTGCTGGGGCTTCTAAGAATGAATATGGATTGAAGATAAGTAAGAAGGCTGGCCGTGAGCCAGCCTGTATTTGTGGGAGAAGTGTGAGGGGTACATATCCCTCCTCCTCTGCCTGATCCTGCGTCGGCTCGCATTCAGGGTTGCGGTCGACGCACGTCACTTCCAGTTCCTCACAGTACGGCAGCAGTGGTGGCAGTTCCTCTCCCGGTGCTCATGGGGGACCGTCCACCCAAACATCCAGTGTGCAATTCGACACCAGGGGCCCGTCCGCTTCTCCCGGTGCTCACGCTGGGTACCATTGGGGATCGCCTGCCCACGTATACATGCTTTTATCTGGCATCTTCGAGGGGGCACCCACCTGCTTTCCCTGGTGCTCACGCCAGGGGAGGGAGGGGCGTCCATCCACCCACTTCTCCCTAGTCAGGCCAGCATCGGGGGGGCGTCTGCCCATCCATCCATCCACTTCTCCCAGGGTTCGTCAGTGTTTGCCATGGTCGGTATCACTGGGTGGGCCTATGTCTTCTGGCTTTTGGCTGGGGGCGGAGCTCCGCCCCTTCATCCGACTGCTTTCCAGCTCCTCCTAGTCTCCGCCCCTCCAGCCCTCTGCACTGCAGCTCCTCCTGCTCTCCCTCAGAAATCTAGTCGCTCTTCTGCCGCCCCTGTCCCCGTGCGCACCCCCCCTTTCAAGCTACAGAGGGGGAGAGGGGGTCACTGAGGGCAGTACCAAGATAGGGGGGGCTGGTTGGTGGGTTAGCTGCCATGGTCGGTTCATAGGATTCCTTGCCCGTGTTCCTGTCTTAGCGTGTTCCTGTCTTAGCGTGTTTGCCACAGTGTGTTTCTGTCACAGCAGTTTTGTCAGCAGATCTGCCTTAGCAGGTTGTCATAGCAGTCAGCGGTTCTGTCACAATGGTTCCGCCTCAGCAGGTCCTGTCGCAGCATTTTCAGTCATAGCGTTTTCAGTCAGCATTCAGTTATAGCGTTTCTTGTAATATTTTCAGTCATAGCGTTTTCAGTCAGCATTCTGTCACAGCGGTTCTTGTAGCATTTTCAGTCATAGCGGTTCAGTCATAGCATTTTCAGTCATAGCATTTTTATTCGCAGTATTTTCTGTTATAGCATTTTCTGTTTCAACGTTTTTTTCAGTTATAGCGGTTCTGTTACAGCGTGTTCAGTTTCAGTGTTTTCAAGTCATAGCGGTTCTGCCTAGCGTTTCAGTCACATCATTTTCAGTCATAGCATTTCAGTCATAGCGTTTCAGTCATAGTGGTTTCTGTCAGCGTTTCAGTCATAGAGGTTCGGTCATAAGGGGTTCAATCGTAGCATTCTGTCTCAGCATTTCAGTCTCAGCATTTCAGTCACAATGTTTTCAGTCACAGCGGGTGCTGTCATGGGTTCAGTCATAGCTTTCTGTCATAGTGTGTTCTGTCATAGCGGGGCTGTCATAGTGTGTCACTGTCATAGCGGGTGCTGTCACAATGTGTTCAGTCATGGCGTTCTAGTCTAGCGGGTTCAGTCATAGCGGGTGCGTCCTTGCGTGGTCGCTCAGCGTGTCCAGCCTCAGCGTCTTGTTCATAACGTGTTCAGTCATAGCATTCCTGTCCAGTGGGTTCTGTCTGGGGGGCTGTCATAGCGTGTCACAGTCATAGCGTGTACTGTCGGTTCAGGTGCTGACAGCAGGAGCTGTCATTGGGCATTCGGTCATAGTGTTCCTGTCACGGCATGTTCAGTCATAAACGGTGCTACTTCCATCCACCGGCATGGTACAGGTTCTGGGCATTATTCTTAATGCGGATTAATGTAGGCTAATATGCTATCCACGGTCTGTTACGGTTCCAGACAGGATAGAGGTGATCCAAAGCTCGCTTGGTCAGGGACCGGGTGTCAGCTCTGGGGAAGTTTGAGAGGGTAAGCCGCAAAAATGGACAACCTGACAGGAGTTTTCAGGGGTCTGAAGTGCTGGATACCTGATGGATGTGCTTGATAATGTTGTCGAATCAGGCCAATATGCTATGGCAATAAGCACCATTTAAACCTGGAGAAACCCTACCAGAGACCCAGAACCTGGTCCCACACTACATAACCCGGGTCGAGCTTCTGCTAGTGACCTGACCACCAAGTTAAATCCTGAATAGAGGAAGGAGAGCCCAACTCCATTCTGGGGAATAAGTCTCATGCATGATTCAGCATACCCAAAGTGACAGTTAGCCCCCCTTTTGAAACAGGCCGGGGTTGGACAAAAGATGACTGGTCTGATGTACCTGAGCAGTTCTCCAGGCAACATCGTAAACAAGACAATGCCCAGAGTATGGAACCCAAAATAACGACAGTGCTTGGCCTGAACCTACCACTTTGTGGGCCATCAAGGGGACATAGGCCCAGCACACCCCCTGAGAGAGACTATAGATCCCTGGGCAGTAACCAGGGTCTCCATGTAACAAGACATGACCTGAATGAATTAATCCCTGACCACCCTGCAGATACCCAAGACCCAAAAGAATGCTTGGCAAGGTTTCGAAGCAAGGACTGCTTTCGACCCAAGGTTAAGCCCAGTGGTGACACGACATCCACACCATCGACTTGCCCCACCAACGGGCAGGTCTGATGGAAGTAAGTGCAAGCATGATGACATCAGTTTGGATGCCACTACACCCCAAAGCGTTCCATCTTCTCTGCCATTTGGCAAGGGATCCTTGGGTCAGCCCTTGCTCCTTTTCCACTCACGTGTCCTCACGCTACAAGCAGTTTGTTCCCAGGTCTGGGTTTTCTCGGAAACCGGGCTTAATCCATCTGGGTTCGGGGAAGTTGCAGGTTCCAAGCAGGGGGTCTCTTCTTATCATCAATTCATGGGATGTTGGTGTTCATCCTGTCATAGCTGTTACACCGGACCCGTGTACGGAAGCCATCCGGGCGTGCGCTTCCCTGTTAGACGGTTTGTTACCTGCCTTTCATCTAGCTTTCTATTACACCTACTTTCGTGTCTTTTTGCCCTCTCTTTCAGGTGTACTGACCAGCTAGACCAAGGCACACCTCAGGCCTTGGTAGTTAGGGTATTACATTTCCAAATGAAGATTGACTACAAGTAAGAAGGCTGGCCGTAGGAGTCTGAGGGGTACATATCCCTCCTCCTCTGCCTAATCCTGCGTCGGCTCATATTCAGGGTTCCCACCCACCCGTTTCCCCCCCATCCGTTTCCCCCAATTTTTCACATTTACTCATACACATCGTACTTTTCTTCATATTCATATATTCAGGGTATGCCCTCTGTTTCAGGCGTATTGACCAACTAGGCCAAGACACACCTAAGGCCTTGGTAGTTAGGGTATCGCATTTCCAAGTGAATACTCTGACTAGAAATTAACTATTTTCTCATTTTTTTCCATCTACTTCCTTGTATGTCCAATGTCCAAAATAAAACATCACAGTTAAACATGAGATTTTAATTCACAATGCCTCACTAGCCAAATACATTTCCCCCTACTTTTATCTGCACCCATTTTCCACACACATGCAAAGGTCTGTAATCAATGCAAGGTACTGGGCAGGGCAAAGTGATCTGTTTCTTTCTCCTCTGCCTAATGAACATTTTGTTTGTGCAAAAAACATTATCAGAAAAAAGATGGGCTGAGACTCAAGAATTCCCTAGCAGAGCAGATCTTACATGACTTGCTCATTACTAATTATATTTCACTAGGTAAATTCCCCCTTCCCCTGCTATTAGATTCCATATGTTTTGTGGTGTGAAACAATGTCAAATCCTTGGCTTGCCACATTCATTACCCTATTATTATTGTTTTCACCAGAGATTTCCTAACAACATTAATTGGATATACTCACCAGTCTGGAGACTAAAAATGCTTACAGAATACAGTATATAAATCCTCACCTTGCAAAACAACCCATTAAATAACAATGCATATATAAAAAAAATACAAATACATTTTTCTCTTTTTCCAGTGATTACATGACTTGGAGAGAGTGGAGACTGCAGGGGTCATGTCATCAGAGACAGAGAAACAGCAGTACACTGATATTCCCAGTGATTAGCTGTGCAGGGGGGATTTTGTTAGCAGGATTGTGACCATTGGAATACAAACAGGTTGTGCTCCCAAAAAGAATGCAAAGAAGAAGACTGTCCACTTTGGGATGTGCTTCAATGCCTAGTGTGGTCAATATGAAATGGGCAAGCAGGGGGACTGGCAGGATCACCAGGTATTTAACATAAAGAAAGCAATGCAAAGAGAACAGGATACTTTGCATTTCAAATACATGGTACAACAGACACATATGAGGAATATGAAATATTGGGGCAGCAAACACTTTAAATGGTCAAAATCTCTTCGTAAGTTCCTATTAGACCCTTGAGGCTGCCCAATATAACGATAAGCCAAAAGGAAGATGAGGTAGGCAGGAAGGGGAATGTCAACATCTAACACATACCAGAAGGTGTAAAATCTTGCAGATTAGAATGTGACTGTTTGTGGGGATCTCCGGCTGTAATTGAAAAGGCGCTGAAGGTACATACAGGAACCTCTTGATGTCTGATGTATTCATCAATTCACTTTACCTTTTTACCTGATGGATATACTTTAAGTTTGATTGAAAGTCATTAGCAAAATGTACAATGTAAAGACCATTTAACAACAGCGTATATTGTGTAATGACAGCATCCTTAAAGACAAGACCTGGAAGCTTAGGAGCAAAGTAGAGAATAGCGAGAAAAAGGCAGAATACAAGAACTGAATGGAAACCAAAGAACAGTTGAGTTGTTCAGATTTCCAGAAACAGCATGATTTTAATCTATCTACATGGTGAGTCTAACCTAGTAGTGGGTATATTTGTGTATGTCAGATACCTATCAGCTGGGTCTAAACTGTTAATGCAATAAAAAAGGATTTCACAGGCACGTTTAGCTTCATTTCACAAAGATTAGATTACATTCTGCAGCAGGGGTCTTATGAACAGCTCATAACCATCTCACAGACCTGTCTGTTCCACACATTGATATTCTGTTTGCAAGCTGCGGGCTCCCTCATGCTCCTCTCAAACCGTTCGATATTTCACAGCTGTGATCCAGCCCTGGAGTATGGGCGATGGAGGAGACGGGGGGGCTAAAAATGCCTAGGGTGTTTGGGGTTATTGAAATTCCTCTGAAAATATAGGAGTCCACTGCAGTGGTATTTCAGCCATTTATTGCACAGTGTCTAGAAACACAGCTGAGGAAATGATAGCTTGCATTTGATGTGCCAGGCTCCATCAGTATGCGATAGACTGCGTGTGATCAGCCGGAGCCATTTCCAACTCTGTAGTGATAAACTCTCAGCAGAAATTACTCCAAGGACAGCACACTGGCTTGCAGTAGATGGAGTTCAAGCTGTTTTATTCCACTGACACGTGTGGTGTTAATGTCACAGCTATTACACACTTTCAGAGAAACAAAGAAATGGGGCTTCACGTGTTGACCAGAATATACATGAAACTGTGACAACAATAATAAATGTTAGCTAGCATTCTATAATGTTCATAACAACTCCAGCTTGCATGAATATTTGTATTTACTTCAATTATCCGGTCACTTGAAGAGTAAATTACTGTTTAAATATTTCTGCACATGAATGACTAATTGTTAATGTATTGTATGAAGATTCTCAACTACTTTAGTATAAAGACATCCTAAAAAGAAAATCAAAGCACCCAGTCAAAAAGAATCAAAATTATTGTATTCTTTATTGTTTTTAATGGCCCAGCATGCAAAATGCTTAAAGACCAGAAGCCAAATGTTTACAGACTGGAAGCAAAATGTATTCAAACAAATAGCAACAATGAATGCAAACCAGAAAACACATACAAATCAGATGTAAAACACAGAAACTAAGCAAAATTCATTGAAAACAGAAACAAAACACATGTGAAATGGAAGAATAGAGCATATTAACAGGAAGCCAAATGCCCATAAACCAGGAAATAAATGCATGCAAAGCAGAAACCAGACACATTCAAAGTGGAAACAAATCTGATACACACAAAATGCACACAAACCAGAAACATATTTTTTTTTTTTTTTTACGATGCATCAGTGGAAATAGGCCTTTAATAAGCATAATCGTGAAACTTGACATATCAAGGTACAAAAAGTCACTTACAGGCTGGGTTCACACTGTGTGCAGCATGGTTCGCAGCAGGTGGTCCGGTGCATTTTCGATCAGATCTGAATTAGGTCCGCATTTTTGTCTGAATCCGGACCTGAAACAGAGCCAAAGATGCACAGGACTCTGCAGTGCACTCCGCAGCCACCCCAGAGATGTGTGAACCGACTCCATTGGGAACCGGTCACACTCTCTTGTCAGGCAAATTGGATGTGGGGAAATAGTATGAACCTAGCCTCAGCCCAATATTTGCTGCCTGTCAACAGTAGAGATGGGCCGAACACCCCCCGCACTTCGGTTCGCACCAGAACATCTCGAACATGCAAAAAGTTCTAGCGAACATTAAAGTCTATGGGACACGAACATGAAAAATCAAAAGTCCTAATTTTAAATGCTAATATTCAAGTTATTGCCATAAATAGTGTATGGGGACCTGGGTGCTGCCCTGGGTAATAGAATATTGAAAAAATAGAAAACTCCGCCTCCACCGTCTTTTGGCTGTGACAGCTGTTATAGGCAAGGGTGGGGCCACCAGCTGACATAACCGGATAACCCCGCCCCCTCTGACATCACATGATGTCAGAAGGGGTGGGGTCACACGGTTATGTCTATCATCAAGACGGAGCTTTTTTTAAATATATTTTTCAATTTTTGGACACTTTTTTTGGTGAATGGATAGGGTTACAATGTAGGGATCGACCGATATATTGTTTTTTTAATTGCCGATACAATACCGATATTTTGGCAACCTCTCCTGCTGATATTTTTTGCTGATATTTTGTACATTTAAAAAATATTATTTTACACTGTCATTTTACATTTTTTTTGTTTTTTATCACTGTTATTGCTGTCACAAGTAAACATCCCTTGTGACAGTAATAGGCATCGACAGGTACTCTTTATGGAGAGGTCGGGGGTCTATAAGACCCCAAACCCCTCCTGCACTTCAAAGTATTAAAAATGTCAAGATCTGCGTTTTTAATTATTTTATTTTTAAAACTGGTGCCTTTAACATGCCAGTAATCCGGAAAGTGATGTCTTGACATCACCTCTGGTTTACTAGATCTGAGACCCAAAGGAAGCATCGGCTTTGTTCGGGTATTTGGCCAGCCGGCGGACGTGGGCCAGGGTTGTGGGGACAAGGCCCTTGTCCCCAACAACATAGGGACAAGGTGCTTTGGGGTGACCCCAAAGCACCCTCCCCATGTTGAGGGCAAGTGGCCTGGTAGGGTTAAGGGGGAGGGGGTGCTCGCTCAGGTAATGGTCTGGGCGTGGAGTTCCCCTTAAAATTTATGCCAGACCCAAAGGGCCTGGTATGGATTTTAGGGGAACTTCACTCTTTTTTTTAAATTTTGGTGTGGAGTTTCCCTTAAAATCTATACCAGACCCACAATGCCCATGGAGAGCAGACGGGCTGTCTGAGAGCTCTCTGATCCCCAGGATGCTTAGCAGAGTGTAGCAGCAAATAGCAGCCCATGCTGGCCAAAGCATGACTACACGGCACCGAGCAGCTTCGCAACCAGCCAGTGACAAGAAGAGCACAGGGGGAAGAATACGAGCCTACCTCTCCACACACGTGACAGACACTGAGCAAGCAGACAAGATGGCACCAGACAGCGAGGAAGGAAAGGTAAAGGGGAGTGCATCAAAATCCGGCGGATGCCCGCTGGAAGTCGGCCATGGTGCTGTGGTAACAGGAGGCAGTGGTGGAGCTCATGGTCGTGGATCCCCGGGTTTCTTGGCTGTTGACCAGGGACTACAGGGGTCCGGCTGCGGCTCTCCAGTACTGGGGAGGGGACCCTCTATAGCTGGCAGGGGGACTACGGTGACGGAGCATGAGCCAATGGCAGTTAGTGGAGGTACCCAGGTGCCTGAACAAACAGGAGAGAGATCTCCAGCACAGAGCAATGGTGCTCCAGTAGTAACCTATGGCAGCCCCCCACCTAAAGAGGGATCCAAGGTCTCCGATCAAGAGAGTGGGTCTACGTTAAAGGTGCCATATGCAAGTTCAGATGTGTTTAATATGGATAATGATCGACCTGTAGCTCAAACAGAATTAAATAATGGAGATTTGGAATGGGACATAAGAAAACATATAAAAGCCCTCCCTACAAAAAGTGATATTCAACAATTGATAGCTGTGGAACTTTCTTGCAAGCAAGCAATAGAGGGACTCAAAGAAGATACCGTGGCATTGGGGCAGAGAGTGGAGATAGTAGAAAATAGCCAGGATGATATTAGGCAAGCGATGGCAGAAGTTCAAGATACAATTAAAAATCATGAGGTGGTTATGAACTCTCTACCGGATTGACTAGATGACTATGAGAACAGACGGTAGACAAAATATTTGTATACGGGGATACCTGAAACAATTGAGACTCCTGACTTACTTCAAAGTATACAAGGTCTATTTCAACAGGTTCTGGGAAATTCAGTACCAGAAAAAAATCAAAATAGATAGGGTACATCGCACCCTAATGTCAGCACCCCTTAACACAGAAAGGCCAAGAGATATTATTTGCAAGTTACATAAATATTCTATGAAAAAGGCCATTATGAATGCGGCGTGCAGTAAATCTACTATTGATTTTGAGTGGAGTCAGATTTCCCTGTTGGATTTATCAAGGCACGTTCTCATGCAACGGAGAGCAGTCCGACCTCTACTAGAGGCATTGCGTGTAGTATGTACTATCGTTGGGGATTTCAATTCTGTTTAATGGTAAGAAGGCGATGTTATGGACTCAAGATGATTTACACCATTTTGTGTAAACACTGGATTTACCAACGATTGATTTTCCAGATTGGAGACTGAATAGTTCAATGCCACACATACAGCCCCCAGAACGCTGGCAGCAGGTTCCAAGAAGAGATAGACGCAGGAATCAAAAAAAAGGGAAAAGGGTAGAGCCTGACTCTTTAGAGTTTAGGTAAAAGAGTGGCGGTGCTAAGCATTGATACATACCCAGCCGCAAGAAACAAAATATTTTTTGACTTTATCATCTCCCAGGGGAGCAAGAAAAGCTCTATTTAGGAATCTAGTTGTTTTTTTTTCTTTTCAAATAGGTCGGTCCTGATCAGGGATGAGCCGAACACCCCCCTGTTCGGTTCGCACCAGAACATGCGAACAGGCAAAAAATTTGTGCGAACACCGTTAAGGTCTATGAGACTCGAACATGAATAATCAAAAGTGCTAATTTTAAAGGCTTATATGCAAGTTATTGTCATAAAAAGTGTTTGGGGACCTGGGTCCTGCCCCAGGGGACATGGATCAATGCAAAAAAGTTTTAAAAACGGCTGTTTTTTGGGAGCAGTGATTTTAATAATGCTTAAAGTGAAACAATAAAAGTGTAATATTCCTTTACATTTCGTACCTGGGGGGTGTCTATAGTATGCCTGTAAAGGGGAGCATGTTTCCCATGTTTAGAACAGTCTGACAGCAAAATGACATTTCAAAGGAAAAAAAGTCATTTAAAAGTACTCCGGCTATATGAATTGTCGGTCCGACAATACACATAAAAGTTCTTTGATAAAAACAGCATGGGATTTCCCCACAGGGGAACCCCGAACCAAAATTAAAAAAAAAATGGCATGGGGTCCCCCTAAATTCCATACCAGGCCCTTTAGGTTTGGTATGGATATTAAGGGGAACCCCACACCAATTTTTTTTTTAAAAAGGCGTGGGGATCCCCCTCAAAATCCATACCAGACCCTTCAGGTCTGGTATGGATTTTAAGGGGAACCCCGCACCAAAATTAAAAAAAAATGGCGTGGGGTCCCCCCAAAAATGCATACCAGACCCTTATCCAAGCACGCAACCTGGCAGGCTGCAGAAAAAAAGAGGGGGGATGAGAGAGCGCCCCCTCCTGAACCGTACCAGGCCACATGCCTTCAACATTGGGAGGGTGCTTTGGGGTCCCCCCAAAGCATCTTGTCCCCATGTTGATGAGGAAAAGGGCCTCATCCCCACAACCCTTGCCCGGTGGTTGTGGGGGTCTGCGGGCAGGGGGCTTATCGGAATCTGGAAGCTCCCTTTAACAAGGGGACCCCCAGATCCCGGCCCCCCTATGTGACATGGTACAAAAGTACCCCTACCATTTCACAAAAAAAGTGTCAAAAATGTTAAAAATGACAAGAGACAGTTTTTGACAATTTCTTTATTTAAATGCTTCTTCTTTCCATCTTCTTTCTTCTATCTTCTATCTTCCTTTGGTTTCTTCCTCCATCTTCTTCTTCCTCCGATTCTCTGCTTCTTGCTCCGGTGTTCTCGTCTGGCATCTTCCTCCGCGGCGTCTTCTTCCCTTCTTTGTTCTCGGGCCGCTCCGCATCCATGATGGGAGGCTCCCGCTGTGTGACGCTTCTTGTCTTCTGATGGTTCTTAAATAACGGAGGGCTGGGCCACCTGGTGACCCCGCCCCCTCTGACGCACGGGGACTTCCCCAATGCTTTCCCCGTGACGTCAGAGGGGGCAGACAGGGAAGTCCCCGTCAAGTCCCGTGCGTCAGAGGGGGCGGGGTCACCGGGTGGCCCCTCCCTCCGTTATTTAAGAACCGTCAAGATGAGAAGCATCACACAGCGGGAGCCTCCCATCATGGATGCAGAGCGGCCCGAGAACAAAGAAGGGAAGAAGACGCCGTGGAGGAAGATCCTGGACGAGAACACCGGAGCAAGAAGCAGAGGATCGGAGGAAGAAGAAGAAGAAGATGGAGGAAGAAGCCGAAGGAAGATAGAAGATAGAAGAAAGAAAATAAAAGAAAGAAGAAAGAAGACAGAAGAAAGAAAGAAGAAGAATTTAAATAAAGAAATTGTCAAAAACTGTCTCTTGTCATTTTTAACATTTTTGACACTTTTTTTGTGAAATGGTAGGGATACATTTGTACCCCCTTACCATTTCACACAGGGGGGTGGGATCTTGGGGTCCCCTTGTTAAAGGGGGCTTCCAGATTCCGATAAGCCCCCCGCCCGCAGACCCCAAAGCACCCTCCCAAAGACCCCAAAGCACCCTCCCAATGTTGAGGGCATGTGGCCTGGTACAGTTCAGGAGGGGGGCGCTCTCTCATCCCCCCTCTTTTCCTGCGGCCTGCCAGGTTGCGTGCTCGGATAAGGGTCTGGTATGGATTTTTGGGGGGACCTCACGCCATTTTTTTTTTTTTTTTTTGGCACGGGGTTTCCCTTAAAATCCATACCTGAAGGGCCTGGTATGGAATTTAGGGGGACCCCCATGCATTTTTTTTAAATTTTGGTTCGGGATTCCCCTGTGGGGAAATCCCATGCCGTCTTAACAATGAACTTTTATGTGTATTGTTGGACCGACAGTTCATATAGCCGCGAGTAGTTTTAAATGACTTTTTTTCCTTTGAAATGTAATTTTGCTGTCAGACTGTACTAAACACGGGAAACATGCACTCCTTTACAGGCATATTATAGACTCCCCCCAGGTACGAAATTTAAAGGAATATTACATTGCACATTGGAATATTTTATTGTTTCACTTTAAGCATTATTAAAATCACTGCTCCCGAAAAAAAACGGCCATTTTTAAAACTTTTTTTTGCATTGATCCTTGTCCCCTGGGGCAGGACCCAAACACTTTTTATGACAATACCATGCATATAAGCCTTTAAAATTAGCACTTTTGATTTCTCCCATAGACTTTTAAAGGGTGTTCCGAGTCTTTCAAATTTGCCGCGAACACCCCAAATTGTTTGCTGTTCGGCAAATTTGACTTGAACTCGAAGCTCATCCCTAGTCCTGATATAAGGGACTTTATATTCTGCAAGATTGCAGATGGATGGGAGGCTCCGGGTATGGGTGATATGCCCTTTAGTTGGTATATCCTACATGGTAGAAGATTTTGGCATTGTTGTGTTTTTTTTTGTGTTGCAGGTGCTTTTGGGGGGGTGAGACTGTGGTTCAAAGTTGGTCAGAGAATGGCATGGGGATCATTTTTTTTCCTGGGCCGATGGAAGGGAGGGGTATTAAGTATAGGAGAGCATTTAAAGAACATATACTTAAATATGAGTGATACATTAAAAATTGTGTCATACAATGGGAGAGGTTTGAGTTTGCTGTATAAAAGGGGTTGTCTCTGGCACAAGCTGCATTGTCTAGCGGCAGATGTAATCTTTCTGCAGGAGACGCACTCGTGGCAGGGTCGACCCCTCATTTGCCTTTGGAGCTATATGATCAATGGTTTCATGCACTATCCCCTCTTTCAAGGGCTAGGGGAGTAACAATTGCTTTTCGAAGATCGTGCCCTCATCTCTCATGTCTGTACAAATTGACCCAGAAGGTCCCTATTTCTTTATCAAGGGGAGACTGCTGGGCCATTGTTACACTTTTGCTTCCATCTACACATGTGCAAATTGAATTTGTCAAAATTAGTTGAAAAACAAATTCGGAACTAATTCTGAAAATTCAAAATTTGGAAATGTGAGAAATTTCGGAAGATGGAAAATTTGAATTTGGAATTTCTAAATTTCGGAGATTCGGAAGTTGTGAAAATTCAAAGATTTGGAAATTTGAAAATCCAAAAATAAGAATGAAAATCTGAAAAATCAAAAACCCGAAAATCTGAAATAATAACTTATAATAACTATTAAATTATAAGTATTGGAATTTCCTTTAAAATTTGGCTGTTAGTGAACGTAACGAGTACAAATTTATCCGAAGTTATGTATTATCTGAAACAACGAATACCGTATCTTAGTTAGTTATTTTCAATGTTACTGATTTTCTTTTTTTCAGATTTTTGAATTCTGAAAATTCGAAATTTGAAAATTTGAAATTCGGAAATTTGAAAATCCGAATTTACGAATTTCTCAATTTTTCAATTTCCGGAGTTTCGAATTTTCAGATTTCCGAATTTCCAAATTTTTGGAATTCGAAAATTCTAAAATTTGAAAATTCGAAAATCTGAAAAAAATAAAGAAAATCAGTAAAATTTGAAATGTTTTGTCAGTGCACATGTCTACTTCCATCTAGGCTCCTAATGCAAATATGGTGAAATTCTTCTCCAAGACACTGGGGATGTTGGAAAAGTTTAGAGAGGTTTTCTGATATTGGGGAGGGATTTTAATTTACTCTTAGATTCTAGGTTGGACACATCTTCAGGTAAAACTTCAATCTCCTTTAGGGCTTTAAAAAACATCAAACAACGTTTACATTCTCTGCATCTTGTAGATAGTTGGAGGGTACTACACACAGGGAAGAAAAATTACAGCTACTTTTCAAAAGTACATATTTCATACTCTTGTCTTGATTTTCTGTGGATTTATCAATTTTATTTGAGTAATGTTTGCTCAGCTACTATTGAATCTATTACTATTATAGATCACTCCTCTGTAACAATGACGATTCGCCCAATTGCAGCGGGACATAGAGGGCAGATATGGCAAATGAATGAAGCCCTGTTAGATAATTAGATTTTAGAGGCCTTACTACAGTTATTGACAACATATTTTCAGGAAAATGATACTGGAGATGTGTCTAATCAAGTAGTATGGGAAGCCCACAAGGGTGATTAGAGGCAAATTATTGCACATGGCTCTCGTATTTAAAAAGAGAAACAGAAAGATTGAAGATCTATTAGATAGAATTCATGAACTTGAAGTCAGACATAAGACACACTTTGATCTCGTAGATGCCCAAGTATTGGAGACCCTGTGAAAGAAGCTGTCACAGTGTCTGGATTAAAAGACCAAAGATAGGTACAGATATTTTGCCCATCGTTTTTCTGAGCAGAGAAATAAGTGTGGTTGGTTGTTGGCAAGACAACTAAAGAAACAGCAAGAATCTCGCCACATACATTCTCTACTGGTAAATAAGAAACAATTAGTAGATACTCAATTAATAGCGGCTGAATTCCACCGTTTTTATACATCTTTATATAATGTTTCTTCTCCTTTGAACAGGTAGAGAAGATACGGGCCTATCTTAAGGAGGCTGTAATGCCTGTTTTGCCGTCTGCGGCCTTGGAAGAAATGGAACGTCCAATTACTACAGCGGGTTTGGGAAAAGTAATAGCTACATTACCATTAGGTAAGAGCCCTGGGCCGGATTGCTTCACGAATGTATTAAATAAAAAATGTCTTTTAACTTTGATACATCCTCTTTGCATCTTAACTCTATCACTGCTTCTAACCCTCAGCCCTCGGAACCTGTACTGGCCTATGTGGTGGTCCTTCAGAAATCTGGGAAGGATCCACAACATTGTGCCAACTATAGGCCCATATCCCGTCTTAACTCAGATACTAAAATCTTTTGTAAAATATTGGCCCTTAGATTACAGGAGCACGTGGTGAAATGAATTCATCTGGACCAGATTGGCTTTATGAAGAATCGAGAAGCTAGAGAAAACATAATCCAAGCTCTTCATATTCTTTACTGGGCTCAAAATGGACCCAAACAAACTCCACAAGCGTTAATATCAATGCTGAGAAAGCATTTGATAGGGTAAATTGGGCCTTTATGAGAGAGGTGTTGAAGGGGATGGGCCTAGGGGACAGGATGATAGGTTGGGTTTCAGCACTATATACTGGCCCCAGAGCAAGAGTAAAAGTGAATGGTACACTTTTGGACTATTTTGGCATATGCAATGGGACTAGACAGGGGTGTCCTCTGTCCCCATTGCTGTTTGCCTTGGTCCTGGAGCCCTTCCTTGGTAAGGTCAGGGGAAGGGAGGAGATCTCGGGGATTTATATTGGGGCAGTGGAACATAAGGTGTTACGCAGACGATTTATTTTTTTACCTCTGACCCTTGGGTGTCCTTAGCTGCTTAGATATCCTAGGTTGATAGATACGGGCTTATGTCTGACTTCAAGATAAATTTTGAGAAATCTGTGCTCTTGCCATTTCATATGCCCCCGGATGTGGCAACATCCCTGCAATGTTCCTTTCCCTTTATTTGGCATCTAGACTATTTATTGTATCTGGGAGTTTATATTACTCTGGATCCAAGGCTTTTATACGACCTTAACTATAGTCCTTTGCTGACAGGAATGATGAAGGAATTGCAGGGATGGAAGGGATATAAAATGACATGGTTTGGGTGGGTGAATGCTCTTAAAATGATAATACTACCTAGGTTAATATATACCCTATATACAATACCTATTGCAATCCCACATTTTTTTTTAAATGCATGCGCAGAGCCTTTCTGACTTTTGTATGGAATGATAAACATCCCAGACTGGCTTATGATATACTGCGCAGACCTAAGTGGGAGGGAGGGATTGGGCTTTCTGATAGCGCCCTATGCTATAAGGCCATGTCCCTAGTATGTATCCTAAATTGGTGTCATGAAACAAGAAATAAAATATGGATTTCTTTGGAGAAAACAATGGCAGGTAGGAACTTGGCAGGGGCACCTTGGATTCTGAGAGTGTCAAGGGGTCTTTTGGAATGGATATCTCCCTTAATGTTGACATGTCAATATGGGATAGAATGAATATAACAGGCAAACTGGCCCCGCAGTCATCTCCTTTGGCCCCAATGGGTGGATATCCTTGGTTCTCCCCAGGGGAAGAACTTAGAACACTGGGAGTATGGGGTACAGATGGGAACACGACATGTGCGAAGTTTGCCCCAAGGGGTAAATTGTCCCCCCCTTTTGGAGCTGACGTCATCTCTTGGGAGTATACCATTAGCTTCATGGAGACATTGTCAGATGACAGATTTCTTTGATGAATTGAAACCTAGAGTAAGACCTTTAAGCTTGTTAACTGTATTTGAATTGTTATGCGTTTGTGTCTCAGAATCTGGATGCCTACTAGCTCAAATGTTTAGACTGGTCCTTAGTGGGCAATACACTTCAACTCCATATTTTATTAGAGAATGGGAGAGAGGGCTGGGGTGTAACTTTACATCTTTTACAAGTTAAGAGATTGATTAAAGGGACCCACTCCTCCTCCATAAGTTCCCAAATACGGGAGATGTCATATAAATTCTTAACCAGATGGTATCGGATTCCCATACACCTAGGACAGATATACCCGACAAGAAATGATTGATGCTGGAGAGGTTGTGGATAACGGGGCACGTACATCCTCATATGGTCGACATGCCTCAAGATTAAACCATTTTGGGATTCGATTGCACCATGGATTAAACAACTGACAATTAGACCCATAGAAGTTACTCCTTTACATTTCCTGTTCCATGGGATGCCGTGTTCTAAAAAGTTCTATAAAAAAAAGCATTACACCTTATTTGTTGAATGCAGCAAAATCATTAATATGAAGGCCCTGGAAGCAGGAGAGAGGCCCCACCTTGATGGAATGGTAAAAGGAGGTTAATGCAATAATGGAGGCGGAAGGATGGGTATTTACAGTTGAGGATCAAAAGGATAAGTTTAAAGATATATGGTCAGGTTGGATGTATCACTCAAGAGAAATATTGGCTGACTAGGGTTACTAGTGATCCCCTTATATTGATTAAAGTACATATGGCAGTAGATTTTCCCCTTGGATGCACCTATTACTTATTAGTTAATGGTTAATTTATTTTAGTATGAGAAACCCCACATGGAAAAGGTTTCTTTCCAACCAGTTAATAGAGCAAATATGAGAGGGGAGGGAGAGTGAAAGGGCAGTTGGTGGGAGGGAGGAGATGAGAGAGGGAGGACAAGAGGGATAGGGAAAAGGGAAATATGAGGAATTGTAGATGAACAGTGTTCATCTCTAATTATAACACGTCTTTTTTTTTTTGCACATACAGTATATCACAAAAGCGAGTACACCCCTCACATTTTTGTAAATATTTTATTATATCTTTTCATGTGACAACACTGAAGAAATGACAATTTGCTACAATGTAAACTAGTGAGTGTACAGCTTGTATAACAGTGTAAAATTGCTGTCCCCTCAAAATAACTCACACAGCCCATAATATCTAAACTGCTGGCAACATGAGTACACCATTAAGTGAAAATGTCAAAATTAGGCCAAAGTGTTATTACTTTGTGTGGCCACCATTATTTTCTAGCACTGCCTTAACCCTCTTGGGCATGGAGTTCACCAGGTCTTCACAGGTTGCCACTGGAGTCCTCTTCCACTCCTCCATGATGACATCACGGAGCTGGTGGATGTTACAGACCTTGCACTCCTCCACCTTCTTTTTGAGGATGCCCCACAGATGCTCAATACGGTTTAGGCCTGGAGACATATTTGGCCAGTCCATCACCTCTACCCTCAGCTTCTTTAGCAAGGCAGTGGTCATCTTTGAGGTGTGTTTGGGGTTGTTATGTTGGAATACTGCCCTGCGGCCCAGTCTCTGGAGGGCAGGGCTCATGCTCTGCTTCAGTATGTCACAGTACATGTTGGCATTCATGGTTCCCTCAATGAACTGTAGCTCCCCAGTATCGGCAGCACTCATGCAGTCCCAGACCATGACACTCCCACCACCATGCTTGACTGTATGCAAGACACATTAGTCTTTGTACCCCTCACCTGGTTGCCACCACACACGCATGACACCATCTGAACCAAATAAGTTTATCTTGGTCTCATCAGACCACAGGACATGGTTCCAGTAATCCACGCCCTTATGCCGCGTACACACGGTCGGACTTTCCGGCATACTTGGTCCGGCGGACCAGAGTGTGCCGGACAATCCGCCCGTGTGTGGGCGGCGGCGGACTTTTCCGGCGGACTTCTTCCCAAAAGCCCGCCGGACCTAGATTTGAAACAAGTTTTAAATCTTTCCGTAGGACTCAGTTTCGGGCGGAAAGTCCGCTCGTGTGTGTGCTGGTCCGACGGAAAGCCCGCTCGTGTGTAGGCTGGTCCGACGGACCAGATACGACGCGAGGGCAGGGTATTGCATCTCGCGCTCTCTGCAATAGGAAAAACAAATTTTCCTATTGCGGTGAGCGCGGTGCATGCCAGGCCCTTAGGTCTGGTATGGATTATAAAGGGAACCCCCTACGCCGAAAAAACGGCGTGGGGTCCCCCTAAAATCCATTCCAGACCCCGATCCGAGCACGCAGCCTGGCCGGTCAGGAAAGGGGGTGGGGACGAGCGAGCGCCCCCCCCCTCCTGAACCGTACCAGGCCGCATGCCCTCAACATGGGGGGTGGGTGCTTTGGGGGAGGGGGGCGCCCTGCGGGGCCCCCCCACCCCAAAGCACCTTGTCCCCATGTTGATGAGGACAAGGGCCTCTTCCCGACAACCCTGGCCGTTGGTTGTCGGGGTCTGCGGGCGGGGGCTTATCGGAATCTGGGAGCCCCCTTTAATAAGGGGGCCCCCAGATCCCAGCCCCCCACCCTATGTGAATGAGTATGGGGTACATGGTACCCCTACCCATTCACCTAGGGAAAAAGTGTAAGTAATAAAACACACTACACAGGTTTTTAAAATATTTTATTAAACAGCTCGGGGGGGGGGATCTTCCTCCGGCTTCGGGGGTCTTCTTCCGGCTTCGGGGGTCCCTCCGCTTCATCTTCTCCCGGCGTCCGGTTGGTTCTTCTCCGCTCTCTTCTCCCGGTGTTCCTGTTCTTCGGCCGGCTCCTCTGCTGTCTTCAAGTAGCTCTCTTGCCAGCAGAGGTCCGGACTTCTGGGCTTCTGGGCTTCTGGGCTTCTCTTCCCCAGATGTTGACACGACGCTCTCTCCTGCTGGACTGCTCTCCGAGGGCTGCGTTGTGACTTATATAGGTGGAGACCCCGCCCCCTTTTGATGTCACAGTCCCTGGGCATGCTGGGACTGTGACGTTTTAGGGGGCGTGGTCACTGGGTGATGTTGACCACGCCCCCTAAAATGTCACAGTCCCAGCATGCCCAGGGACTGTGACATCAAAAGGGGGCGGGGTCTCCGCCTATATAAGTCACAACGCAGCCCTCGGAGAGCAGTCCAGCAGGAGAGAGCGTCGTGTCAACATCTGGGGAAGAGAAGCCCAGAAGCCCAGAAGTCCGGACCTCTGCTGGCAAGAGAGCTACTTGAAGACAGCAGAGGAGCCGGCCGAAGAACAGGAACACCGGGAGAAGAGAGCGGAGAAGAACCAACCGGACGCCGGGAGAAGATGAAGCGGAGGGACCCCCGAAGCCGGAAGAAGACCCCCGAAGCCGGAGGAAGATCCCCCCCCCGAGCTGTTTAATAAAATATTTTAAAAACCTGTGTAGTGTGTTTTATTACTTACACTTTTTCCCTAGGTGAATGGGTAGGGGTACCATGTACCCCATACTCATTCACATAGGGTGGGGGGCCGGGATCTGGGGGCCCCCTTATTAAAGGGGGCTCCCAGATTCCGATAAGCCCCCGCCCGCAGACCCCGACAACCAACGGCCAGGGTTGTCGGGAAGAGGCCCTTGTCCTCATCAACATGGGGACAAGGTGCTTTGGGGTGGGGGGGCCCCGCAGGGCGCCCCCCTCCCCCAAAGCACCCACCCCCCATGTTGAGGGCATGCGGCCTGGTACGGTTCAGGAGGGGGGGGCGCTCGCTCGTCCCCACCCCCTTTCCTGACCGGCCAGGCTGCGTGCTCGGATCGGGGTCTGGTATGGATTTTAGGGGGGACCCCACGCCGTTTTTTCGGCGTAGGGGGTTCCCTTTATAATCCATACCAGACCTAAGGGCCTGGTATGCCCCGCGACGGGGCTCGCAAGGTGTCAATCTCGCCGATAAAAGCGGCAAGATTGACATCCTTTTCTAGTCCCGTCGCACCTGAGTCACGTTCAAAATGAACGGACTTGTCCGTGTGTGGGCAAGTCCGTTCATTCTGAAAGTCCGCCGGAACTCCGGCGAAAGTCCGTCGGAAAGACGGGCGGACTTAGCCCGCCGGAAAGTCTGGGTGTGTGTGGGCAAGTCCGTCCGTTTTAAAGTCCGGCGCACCTGGCGGACAAAGTCCGTCGGAAAGTGTGCCGGACCAAGTAGGATAGAAAGTCCAACCGTGTGTACGCGGCATAAGTCTGCTTGTCTTCAGCAAACTGTTTGCAGGCTTTCTTGTGCATCATCTTTAGAAGAAGGTTCCTTCTGGGATGACAACAATTCAGACCAATTTAATGCAGCGTGCAGCGTATGGTCTAAGCACTGACAGGCTGACCTCCCACCCCTTCAACCTCTGCAGCAATGCTGGCAGCACTCATACATTTATTTCCCAAAGACAACCTCTGTATATGACACTGAGCACGTGAACTCAACTTCTTTGGTTGATCATGGCGGGGCCTGTTCTTAGTGAAACATGTCCTGTTAAACCTCTGTATAGTCTTGGCCACCATGCTGCAGCCCAGTTTCAGGGTCTTGGCAATCTTCTTATAGCCTAGGCCATCTTTATATGGGGCAACAATTCTTTTTTTCAGATCCTCAGAGAGTTCTTTGCAATGAGGTGCCATGTTAAACTTCTAGTGACCAGTATGAGAGAGTGGGAGTGATAACACCAAATTTAACACACCTGTTCCCCATTGACACCTGAGACCTTGTAACACTAACGAGTCACGTCGAGGGAAAATGGCTAATTGGGCCGTATTTTGACATTTTCACTTAGGGATGTAATCACTTTTTTTGCCAGTGGTTTAGACATTAATGGCTGTGTGTTGAGTTATTTTGAGGGGACAGCAACTTTACACTGTTATACAAGCTGTACACACACTACTTTACATTGTAGCAAAGTGTAATTTCTTCAGTGTTGTCACATCAAAAGATATAATAAAATATTTACAAAAAATGTGAGGAGTGTACTAACTTTTGTGAGATACTGTATGTGGAATTGTAGATGAATGGGTTCATCCCTAATAGGGATGGGCGAATGGGCTGAAATTTGGTTGTTCGGATGTTCTGTGAACACCGGACAATATTCGGTGTTCGGGGCAAATTCCAAAGCCGCCATAACACTGTTAAAGTCTATGGGACACTAACATGAAAAATCAAAAATGCTAATTTTAAAGGCTTATATGCAAGTTATTGTCATGAAAACTGTTTGGGGACCTGGGTCCTGCCCTAGGGGACATGTATCAATGAAAAAATTTTTGTTTATAACGGCCATTTTTTCAGGAGCAGTGATTTGTTTTAATGCTTAAAGTGAAACAATAAACATGACATATTCCTGTAAATATCGTGCCTGGGGGTGTCTATAATATGCCTGTAAAGTGGCGCAGTTTTCCTGTGTTTAGAACAGTACCACAACAAAATGACATTTCTAAAGGAAAAATTGTCATTTAAAACTGATTGTGGCTGTAATGAATTGTCGGGTCTTGGAAATATGGATAAAATTCATTGAAAAAAATTACATAGGATCCCCCCCAGTCCACTACCAGGCCCTTTGGGTCTGGTATGAATATTAAGGGGAACCCCAAACCAAAATTAAAAAAAAAAAACTGCGTGGGGGTCCCCTTAAAATCCATACCAGGCCCTTCGGGTCTGAAATGGAAATTAAGGGGAACCCTGCGCCAAATTAAATAAAAATGGCGTAGGGATCCCCCAAATTCCATACCAGACCTGTATGGATTTTAAGGGGAACCCTGCGCCAAAATTTTAAAAAATGGCATAGGGCTCCCCCACAAAATCCATACCAGACCCTTATCCGAGCACACAACCTGGCAGGGCGCAGGAAAAGAGGGGGGACATGAACCGTACCAGGCCACATGCCCTCAACATGGGGAGGGTGCTTTGGGGTAGCTCCCCAAAGCACCTTTTCCTCATGTTGATGGGGACAAGGGCCTCATCCCCACAACCCTTGCCCAGTGGTTGTTGGGGTCTGCAGGTGGGGGGCTTATCGGAATCTGGAAGCCCCCCTTTAACAAGGGGACCCCCAGATCCCAGCCTGCCCCCTGTGTGAAATGGTAATGGGTACAAGTACCCCTACCATTTCACAAAAAAGTGTCAAAATGTTAAAAACGACAAGACACAGCTTGGGGAGAAGTCCTTTATTAAGAATTTAAAAAATAAAAATGTCCCACAATGTCCATTCTTCTTCTTCTATCTCACCACGACGGACCAAAAAAGAAAAAAAAATCCACAACCGATCCTCCTCTATGGGAGGCTCCCGCCGTGTGACACTTCTTCGCTGATGACAGTTCTTATATAACTGAGGGTGAGGCCATCCGGTGATGTACCTGGGTGACCTTGCCCCCTCTGACGCCACAGGAACTTCCCTATTGCTTCCCTGTGGCATCAGAGGGGGTGGGGTCACCTGTTTACACCACCGGGTGGCCCCGCCCCCCTCTGACACCACGGGGACCTCTCTATGGCTTCCCCGTAGCATCAGAGGTGGGTGGGGTCACCCAGGTACATCACCGGGTGGCCCCGCCCTCAGTTATATAAGAACTGTTAAAGGTGATTAAGCGTCATACAGCGGGAGCCTCCCATAGAGGAGGATCGGTTGCAGAATTTTTTTTCTCTTTTTCAGTCCGCTGCGGTATAAAGAAGAAGATGAATGGACATCGTGGGACATTTTTATTTCTTAATAAAGGACCTGTCCCCAAGCTGTGTCTTGTTTTTAACATTTTGACACATTTTGTGAAATGGTAGGGGTACATTTGTACCCCGTTACCATTTCACACAGGGCAAGGGTTGTGGGTATGAGACCCTTGTCCCCATCAACATGGGGAGAAGGTGCTTTGAGGGGCTACCCCAAAGCACCCTCCCCATGTTGAGGGCATGTGGCCTGGTACGGTTCAGGAGGGGGGGCGCTCTCTCATCCCCCCTCTTTTCCTGCAGCCTGCCAGGTTGCATGCTCAGATAAGGGTCTGGTATGGATTTTGGGGGGACCCTTACGCCATTTTTTTTTATTTTGCCACAGGGGTCCCCTTAAAATCCATACCTGACCTGAAGGGCCTGGTATGGAATTTGGGGGAACCCCCATGCAATTTTTTTTTTTTACATTTTGGTTCCGGGTTCCCCTTAATATTCATACCAGACCCAAAGGGCCTGGTATGGATTTTTGGGGGGACCCCCATGCCGTTTTTTTCAATGACTTTTATCTGTATTGCCAAGACCCGACAATTCATTATAGCCGCGAGTAGTTTTAAATGACTTTTTTTCCTTTAGAAATGTCATTTTGTGCAGGGACTGTTCTAAACAGATGAAAAATGTGCCACTTTACAGGCATACTATAGACACCCCCAGGTACGAAATTTAAAGGAATATTTCACTTTTATTGTTTCACTTTAAGCATTATAAAAATCACTGCTCCCGAAAAAAAAGGCCTTTTTTTGCATTGATACATATCCCCTGGGGCAGGACCCAGGTCCCCAAACCCTTTTTTGGTAATAACTTGCATGTTAACCCTTAAAATTAGCACTTTTGATTTTTCACATTTGTGACCCATAGACTTTAACGGTGTTCGTGTGTTCGAACTAATTTTTTTTCTGTTCGCATGTTCTGCTGCGAACCGAACTGGGGGGTGTTCGGCTCATCCCTAGTAATGAGTCATTGTCCAGTTTTTTGTTGTCTGTGCCTGAAAGATTCACTCTTTAACTGTCATATGTCCCTGAGAATAAAAGTAATGGTAAATTCAAAAAGAGTTCCCATAACAACTGTCCAAGAAGAGATATCCCTCGCATTGAAAAAAATTATTGAAAAAAGTGTATAAATTGTGTGCACCTAAAGGACCTTTAATTGTATCACATTAACACCAGCCAATACTCATAGCAAAAATTAAAGTTATGCTTACTGGTAACATCTTTTCCAGTAGTTTTTCAGGACAGCCACTGTGAGAGATAGTCTCCTCCGTTTCCTCTGCGCCAGCACATAAATTCTTACTTCCCCCTCAGTTTATTACAAAATCACCTCCGGCCAGTTGGGGAGACACAAGAACACATTAATAACATACTATCACATATCATTATCATGCTGTGTTCTGGTCTTTTAAAAGACCCCCCAAATTTTCTGGTGGGTAACTAGGGCTGTCCAGAAAGACTATTGGAAAAGACGTTACCAGTAAGCGTAACTAAAATTTTCTCCTTTCGTCTTTTAGGACAGCCACTATGAGAGGATGAACGAGCACTTACCAGTTAGGGTAGGACTACAGCTTGCAACACCTTTCACCCAAAGGCTTGCTCACCTGCCAACACCAGGTCCACTCTGTAATGCTTTACAAAAGTGGAATAATTGGACCATGTTGCTGCCCTGCATATTTGTTCTGGTGTTGTTCCAGCTCTTTCTGCCTGGGACGCTGCCATAGCTCTGGTAGAGTGTTCCTTTATACCCATTGGGATTTCTTTCCCTGCTACTTCATAGGCCTGACCAATGGTTGCTCTGAGCCATCTGGCAATAGTGCGTCAAGACGCTTTGTATCCCTTTCTGGTCCCAGAAAATAAAACAAAGAGTCTGACTTAATGTTTTGGTCAGATCTAGGTACTGTAGGATGCATCTCCTTACGTCCAAAGAATGAAATCTTCTTTCCCCTGAGGGGTTGGGGAAAAATGAGGGTAAAACTACCTCCTGACTTCTGTGGAATCCAGAAGCTACTTTAGGCAAAAATGCCGGATCGGTCTAGAAAACGATCCAATCTGGGAAAATAACACAAAAAGGAGGTCTGACAGATAAGGCCTCAATCTCACTGACTCTCCTGGCAGTTGTCACTGCTACTAAAAAAACTGTTTTTAACGTAAGCTCCTTTAGTAAACATCCTTCTAAAGATTCAAAGGGGGTTTCCATTAAGCTCTGTAAGACTAAAGATAGGTCCCACTTGGGAAAAGGAGGGCCTTGAACTTGTCTCTGTCTAGACAGAGCCCTAAAGAATCTGACCACCCACAGGTTGGTGGCCAGATATTTTCTAAATAAGCACTGAGTGCTGACACCTGACCTTTGAGGGTACTTATGGATAAACCCTTGTCTGCCCCGCACTGTAGAAATTCCAACACAGCTGTGGGACTGTGTACCGAAAAAGAGCCTTCTACGCACCATTCATTGAAACGTAGCCAAACCCTATTAAAGATCTGGCGCGTTTCCTTTTTCCTGCTATTGAGGAGGGTGGAGATTAATTTCTTAGAAAATCCCTTAGATCTTAATATACCCTCCTCAGTAGCCAGGCCGCTAACTTCCATTGGTATACCTGTGGACAGATGACTGGGCCCTGTGAGAGGAGATCCTCCAGAGGTGCTAGGAATAAGGGAGGTTCGATTGCAAGTTGCTTGAGTACTGAGAACCATGCCCTCTTTAGTCAATGTGGTGCCACTAGAATCAGAGACGTGCTTTCCATCTGAAACTTCCTCAGAACTGCTGGCAACAATTCAGGAGGTGGGAAGGCATAGCAGGTTTTGAAATGCCAGTTTTGGGTCAATGCGTCTATCCCCCGTGCTCCTTCCCCTCTGTTTAGGAAAAAAACAGGGGGCTTTCGTATTGTTTTTAGACGTGAAAAGATCCACTTCTGGAGGACCCCACATCTCTGAAATGAGATTGAAAACCTCCTGGTTGTGGATCCAGTCGCCCTCTCTCAGCTTCGTTTAGCTGAGAAAGTCCGCTATCACATTCTTCTCCCCTCTCAGGAAGACTGCTGAGAGTGAGAGAGTGTTGATCTAGGCCCAGTTCAGAATGTGCACAGTTTCTCCCTGCCAGAGGAAACACTAATACTGAAGTCCGGCAGGGGGAAGTAAGAATTTATAGGTTGGCGCAGTGTTTCCTAAAGGAAGAGGAGGAGACTATCTCTCATAGTGGCTGTCCTGAAAGACGAAAGGGGAAAATAAAAGTTAGGCACACACTGGTTATGCCTTTTACCCCTGGATAAAGCTGTTCTATTGCTGTCAAAAGTTTACAGAACTGCATTATCTGCAGGCTGAAATTCCTAATTCTTGAATGAAAACACCTGCATGTTCCTTCTGTCTCTACATTTTGGCCTAGACTTGTTTATTAACCACTTCAGCCCCGGAAGATTTGGCTGCTCAATGACCAGGCCATTTTTTCCAGTTCGGCACTGCATCGCTTTAACTGACAATTGCGCGGCCAAACAAAATTGATATTCTTTTTTATCACAAATAGAGCTTTCTTTTGGTGGTACTTGATCGCCTCTGCAGTTTTTATTTTTTGCGCTATAAACAAAAGAAGAGCGACAATTTTGAAAAAAACACTATCTTACTTTTTGCTATAATAAATATCCCACATTTTTTATCAAGAAGACAAAATGTTTTCCTCAGTTTAGACCGATATGTATTCTACAAATTTTTGGTAAAAAAAAAATTGCAATAAGCGTATATTGATTGGTTTGCACAAAAGTTATAGCGTCTACAAAATAGGGGATAGATTTATGGCCTTTTTATTATTTTTTTTTTTACTAGGCGGCGATCTGTGATTTTTATCGGGACTGCAACATTTTTGACATTTTTTAAACCATTGACAATTATACAGTGATCAGTGTGTAATTACTATGTAAATGTCACTGGCAGGGAAGGGGTTAACACTAGGGGGTGATCAAGGGGTTAACTGTGTTCCCTATGTGTGTTTCTAACTGTGGGGGGATCGGACTCTCTAGGAAGAGAGAGAGAGTTCGGTGTTCATACATAGTATGAACACACAATCTGTCTCCTCTCCCCTGAAAGAACCGGGACCTGTGTGTTTACACATACAGATCCTGGATCTCGCTCTCTCATGAGCAATCGCTCGAGCCTGGCAGTCATCATGCCCACTGGGCACTCACGTCGGCTCCGGGCACACAATACGGGCACGCCCCTATTGGCCAAAAGGAAAAGTGACGTAAGGTAACGTCAATTTGCCCAGCCGAGCCAACCTGCCGCAATAAAACTGTGGCTGGTCAGTAAGAGGTTAAAACAAAGCTGAGCTACTGTATATTCTTTACATTTATTGTTCTAAATTCTTGTGGGAGAACAACTCCCTGTGCCTTGTGTCTCTCTTAGAGGGTAAGCACACAGATGAGAACAGGAACAGGGTTAACATACCACTGGCCAATATGCCAATATGCAGGCCAAATCAAATCTATTACTGCTTAGTGAAAATACATGCAATGCTGCTAAAACTACCTAAATGAGCTCTTTCTTCAAATGAAATGAATTAGACTGTAGTGAAACTGCTTTACATTAGGGATGAGGTTCACATTTGCTGCACAGTGTGTTCACAATATATAAAGGGGTTTAGAGTTTTGCAGGTATTGTGAAGTTTGCCAGGCCAGATTTTAAAGGAACCATAATGTCCAGCCTGATATTTCATCTGTGATAAGCAGGGCTTTGTTTTGTGCCAGCCCTTCATTATAAAAGGTTGAAATTCAGGCAGCCTTGGTCAATGTGTGTTAGAGTAGTTTTTGAAGAGCTGACAGGCTGTGTGGGAATGTGAGTTGCTATACAGTTGTATATTGCACTAAGTTGCTGTAGATTTCAGCTTGGTGGGCTACATATACTTGTGTTGTTGCCTGTGCTTACAGTTCAGAGACCCAGCAGTCCTTGTTAGGATTACCATATCAAGTGTGTCCACTGTAGTTGCTGTTTAGCTGCAACTAAGTTTCTTAGTTCTTGTAGTTTTTTTTTTTTCATGCTTATTCATATTTTTTTTATTTTCTGCTAGATTAAAAATGGGTTAGGGTTTCGTGTTCCTGGGTTTTATTTTTTGGGGAGTTTTTTTTTCCAGTTGTTTAGGCCTTTTTTATTTTGGGGGACACAGCTTACACTTGTTGCCACTCCTTGATTGTGGCACATCACTACACACAAATGCGGTAAAGTAGTGTGCACCAAAGCACCACATATTTATCCCTGTGTTGTCATATCTTGCCATAACATTTAGGCAATCTCCTTTTTTTTTAATCTTAGGCAGGCCTAAAGTAAAAAGTAGACAGCATTCTGCATGCAGTATCAGTGGGTGGCTAGCAGATTCTGTAAAACACAGCAGTGGTAGGGCCTCACCATCTAGTGGCAGGACACATCTGGTATTTTAGTCTCAAACGCACCCTACTTTACAGTCACAGGGCATAATAGAGAGGCTTGATAAGGTCTCTCTTTTCTCTTAGCTCCCAGGTGAGTAGCCAGGTGTCTGCTAGTGTTACTGATGGGACAACTCCCCCTTCTCTTCTGATAATCCCTCCATAGTCCCACAAACTGGCTATGAGAAGTCAATTGAAATGAATAAATGAAGTGCCCTTGGTAGCCATTGGGCATGCCATAAAATAAATGCCACGTCCTAAAAGTGTGTAAGAATTTGGCTAGAGAATAATGGACTTTAAAGGCACGTGTAAAATTTAACAATTTATTAATCTACATATAGTTGTGACATAATACAAAAATACACAATAGCCAAACACATCTAAAATATTGTTGGACAATATGTGGCTCCCCTCAGGGATAAAATACCATATAATATAGTCATACAGATCTAAATGTTTTCATTCGTTATAGGTCCTCAAAACTGGGGAAACCACTTGGACACATATAGGTCTTCCTGCTAATATGTCCCGCTTGACATGTTTCGCGACCATACGTCGCTTCTTCAGGAGCTTTGATATATTTGCACGTCAGACACTGAAGTACTAGCACCACCCCCACAGCTCTACAGTGATCCCCCTCAAGGTGGCTGCAATTGGCTCATGCGCCAGAATGTGGGAAAGGTAAAAACTGGTATAGAGACTAAGTATCCACTCGCATAAAAAATTAATGAGAACTAGCCTATCTTCCACGGGGCCTTAATTACAGTTTGGTGCAATGAAACCACAGATAAACAGAAAAAAGACCTAGCGCACAAGGCATGGTATAACCCCTCAGTATTTTGAATGACAGACTAAATGTGGAGTAGAAATGTGAATATTTATTATATACAAAGTAATGGTTAATACAATAACATACAAGTATCAAAAAGTGATAAAAGAGAGTTAAAAACATAATGGACCTGAAACTTAGCTGCCCTGGACACGCATATTGGGCTAGCGTAGATAAATGCCATAAATAATGCCTGACATGTTTCAGACAAGAATGTCCTTCTTCAGAGGCTTATTGCCACATAAATGGATGTGCAGTCTTTCTATAATGTAGATAAGTCAAACATTAGTACAAACATAGTATAATACAAAAAATTATTGCTTGCTCATTAGAATTGCATATAAGACCCTAAATTGTCATGCTAAATCACCATTTGTAGAGACAGAACAATGTACCAGTTGTACTTACAGAAGCGGATCGGCTAACAGAAAACACACACTAGAGGTCGAGGGGCTGGTGTACGCCCAACGTACAAGGCTGTGAGGAGGGCCCAGAGGAAGATGGAATTGTGGCCACTCAAACCAATGCAGTGGCACCAATGGGAAGATAATATATTTGCTGCAAGAGCACCCAGTCAGTCCTGAGAGGTAATCAACACAGGCTGGTTGGCCAGTACAAAGTTATAACCCACAGTTGCACTTGATGTGAGTCTGTGGATATAAACACAAAACAGTAACTAATTATAATGAATATAACTTAAGACTATAAAAATAGGTCAGATCAGTCGTTATCCGATTTTAGGATCTACCTAGCTTAAACAGTAATATAAAGTAATATGTCTGTAAATATCATACCTAAGAATGATGGAATGGAGAAAGCCCCACTGAAAGCAACATAGAAATGTCATGCAATGGTATTGGTGTGTGTCTGTAAATGAAAGCACTAGAAATACCAAATGAAGTATAAGTGCAATATATAGCACAAAGTTGTATTGAATGTATAGGGCAATCAGTATCCAAACCTGGAAATGACCTGGCCAAATAACAATAGTAAAAAGTAAAAAGCATCGTCAGAAGGGTAATACATGAGGTATGAAAGTGAGATAGATGTCTCTGCAACAACCTGGCACATCCGAATGGCCAAGTACTGTAGACTCGCAGTTTAAACAAAAGCAAGTAAGTACAGCTGATTCAGATCACTAATCAGCGATCAGAATCACACTGGCCGCACTGTGCAGTATGCGCGGCTGCGTGATTGGGTGCTCCCAGAAGAGGCGGTGCGCGGCGCTGGCCCGCTCAGGGGCTGAGGGACATGCCGTGTCCTGACATCACCGGTGGGCAAGAATCCCAAGCGTCTGCACCCCACAAAACAGGAAGGGAATCATCCGACACAGAGTGAGGGCTGAGGCACCCAAGACGCGGCCAATAACTGGACCGCGCCGGGGAGCCTCCCACATGCCGGGCAGCAAATTAACCCCCCATAAGAGGTAGCCAATGACAAAGAGAGGGAGCCCATAGTATAATTAACCATGTGGGAAGAAAGCAAAACTGGGCTAGATACAGGCTTGATGGTAACAGTGCCATCATGTGGTCAAAATTGCAGAGACCGCAAATGGGTACAAATGGGCCAAGTCCTGCAATACATCAAGTACGGTTCAGTTTAAATAGTAAACACAACACGAATACACCCATAATAAAAATAAACTGAATATTAACATAAACAGTAAACAGTGCCATAGAGATGTCCAATAACAGAAAAACAATTGCTCTAACTTTATTTACAGTGTAGTATACAGAAACATTACATAATGTCCCTGGACATTCTAGTGAATAAATGAATTAGAGAAATTATGATTTGCTATATTTCAAGTTCATATTTGCCTGATTGGAAACCTTCGAGGTATGGTTTAAAGCTGAATATTTCATTAAGGCCTGGAAATAAAGTAGCATCCAGGTGAAATATCCACCTTGATTCACTCTGTAGTAATAATTTGTTGGAATCTCCCTCCTGGGATTGTTCGGGATATGATCAAGAGCCAAAAATTGCACTTTAGGGGTGCGATCTGGATGTACAGTAAGGCTATGTCTGCCTAGAGGGAGACTAGGATCTCTCTTTTTGATGCCAACGACATGTCTATAGATTCTTCGCCAGAATTCTAATTTTGTTTTCCCCACATAGTAGCAATTGCATTTGCACTGCAGCAGATATACTATCCCTGCAATGCGGCAATTGGTAAAATGTTTTGCTTTAAATTTTTGTTCGTTGGATAGGTATATGTTTTTACCAGTGTCCATATATTGACAATAATTACAGGAGCCACATTTGAATGTTCCCACCAATTTGGTACTAACTTGTTTGATGCTTTTGTGTTCACTATGAACAAGTTTGTCAGAAGAAGCTTTACGGTAAGTAATTAATGGTTGTGTGGGGACAAATGATGCCAATGTGGCATCCATGCTGAGCAGATGCCAATATTTTTGCAAAATGTCCTTAATCTGCCCATGTTGTTGGCAATATTTGGTAATCACACGTGTAGGGACTGACTCCTTACTTGTTTTGAAAAGTTCATTGCAAATTTTATTTTTTGCCTTTTTGTATGCTCTTTCAAGAATACCATTAGTAAACCCACATGCTCGCAATCTAGCTCTCAATAGTTGGGCTTCCTTTTCAAATAGATCATCGCTAGAACAATTGCGTCTAGCCCTGATATATTGTCTGAATGGTATCAATGCTAGCAAAGGTTTGGGATGAAAACTAGAAGCAGCCAAGATTGTGTTGCCGGCTGTGAGTTTTCTATATAATTCACTCTGTAATGAGCCATTTGAATGTTTAGTAATTGTTAATTCCAAAAAGCAAATTTTGTGGAGATCGTAAGTCATGGTGAATTTTAAATTGAATGTATTGGTTGTATTAATATGTTCCAAAAACTGAAAAAGGACAGCAGGAGGGCCTTTCCACAGCATGTGGAACCCGGCTGTGGATTTTCTATATAATTCACTCTGTAATGAGCCATTTGAATGTTTAGTAATTTTTAATTCCAAAAAGCAAATTTTGTGGAGATCGTAAGTCATGGTGAATTTTAAATTGAATGTATTGGTTGTATTAATATGTTCCAAAAACTGAAAAAGAACAGCAGGAGGGCCTTTCCACAGCATGATGACGTCATCTATATAACGATACCATGCTGTGATGTATCCTGAAAAAAGAGAATCAGTAGCACTGTCTAACAGTGATTTCTCCCACTCCCCCATACAGGTTGGCACAACAGGTCCCCAGGCAACGCCCTGAACCTGGAGGTAGTGGGAGTCGTTGAAAGAAAAATAGTTGTGTTTGAGTATAAACTCAAGAGAAGCCAAAGTGAACTGGATCAAAGAATCAGGGTATCTGTTTGAGCGAAGTAGTACATGCCACATCACTGAAAGTCCCAGATCATGTGGGATAGAGTTGTAAAGGGCCTCCACATCGATGGTGGCCAAGTAAATGTCGCCATCGACATGGAGGCCATCAAGAATCTGGAGCAAATGAATTGTATCCTTAATATGTGATGGAAGGGCCTCAACCAAAGGCTGAAAAATTCTATCGACAAACTTGCTTAAATTATCTGTGAGACTGCCTCTGCCTGAGATGATTGGTCTGCCTGGTGGTATTTATGTATTTTGGGCAGTGCATAAAATGTTGCCTCTCCGGGGAAGCTAGTTCTTATGTATTCCCAGGTATTCTTGTCAATCACAGATTGATAAAAAGCCCCATCAACAAGTGCATAGAATTCTTTCTGAAAACCATCAATGGCACATCTATAAATAGATCTATACCACCAAGGGTTATCAAGAATTCTTTTGCACATTTGGACATAATCTGTACTGTTTTGTATTGCAATGTTCCCTCCCTTATCGGCAGGTTTGATTACAATTGAGGAATTGGTACTCAAGGCTTGTAAAGCTAATTATTCATTAGAAGTAAAATTATGTTCCCATTGGTTGGGAGATACTCTCAAGTTACGTATATCCCTAGAAACCAACTTTAGAAAAGAAGCTGCATTTGAATTAGGGCTGGGAGTGAGGTAAATACTTGATTTTCTTTTAAGGGATATAGGGTTGGGCCTCAATGGAGGGGATGTTGGAACTATGTCCTCCATCAACTCCGGGCCCATATCAAAATCAGGGGAGTCTGTAAGCTCATACTGTTCATTGTCCTCCATTAGGGATATCAAATTCTCATAGACTTCAGATTCCATAACAGATAGACTAGTATGTCGATCAGGTTGTTTTTTGGTGTATAGTGATTTAAGTAGTAGATTACGTATAAAAAGATGGACATCTTTAATGATCTCAAATTTATCCAACTGTGCTACCAGGCAAAAAGTAAGGCCCTTTTCCAGGACTTTAGTCTCATCAGCTGATAAGACGTGATCAGAAGGATTGATAATGTTCAATTTTGTTGGTGAGTAGATAGGATTTCTTAGGTTTGTGTGGCTAATTGTGTAGGTTGTGGCTAATTGTGTAGATAGGATTTCTTGGGTTTGTGTGGCTAATTGTGTAGGTTGTCTTGATATTTTTTGGTTTGTGCCCACATACGGTCTATAAAATCACCTTGACGTGAAGAACCAGTAAGTGATGTGGAAGTGGAAGTATTAGATCGGTGTGAAGTTTTGGTGTGAGCATAAGAAGATTTGGATTGATTAGAGTATTCTCTAGTTTGTGAAGGTGAGGAGGCATCTGTATCAGAGATGTCGTCATTAGAAATGTTAGCAGGACAACCCAGTTTTTGGCGTCTGCGTACATTAGTGAATGAAGATGGAAAAGGTGGTAGAGTGGCAGATTTGGGCATTTGAGATGTCTTACGTTTGATGTTTGGAAGAATATGGGCAGATGCACTCGCATTGTTCTGTCTATAATTGTCATGCCATCTACAGTATATGCTCGTTCTTCTTAAAAAGCTTTTTTGTTTCTGAAAAACTTTTTATCTTTTTTGACTAAAATATCTTTATGAAATTTATCAAAACGATCTCTAAGTTGTTTTTCCAATCAATCATGGAGGGTATGAGTTTTATATTGTATTAGTTGGACATTCAGAGCATCAATTTTGATATCCAGTTCTGCCATTCTTTTGCGGTACTCCTGGATCAACAGAGCCATGAGGTCAGCAGAGCATGGTTTGAGAGTTTTTCCCAAGATAGTTTGAATTCGGGTTCAATCTTGTCAAAAGTTGGGAAGATCTGTATCCGAAGTCCAAACAGATTAATGTCATTTTTTTGTTAATCTTCAAAAGATTTGATGTGCCAAAACAGTGAGGCTTTTTTTTCCACAATATGCGTCAAATTTAAAAAAGCTAATTTGATTTCTGATTCTACAAGTTCCTTAGTATCAAAATCCTTCACTGATTTGGACATCAAATTCTCCCAATCCTTGCCTAGATATTCGGCCATTGTTGACAGAACAAGTGGGAAAAGGAGTGGAAAAATGCACACCTGTCTATGAGGTTTTTACTGAACTACTGTGATATAGTGATGTACACAATTAGTATAGAGTAAGTCCCTAGCAGGGTGGAATTCTCATGCAGTATATTAGGGATCTATTACATAAGCAAAACCAAGAGACAACAAATTATATATACAGTATGTACCAACAAATAATAAGACATGAATGCAAACTTACGCATGGCAAACAAAAAATTTACAAAAAATATGACAAATATATGTAATATTTATAAAGATGTTTATAAATATATAAAAAATCCAACCTGTCCAATCCGCAGATGTTAGGATTACACCATCAATGTATAAATTGCAACAAATGTGGTAAGTGAACCAGACCACCCTAAGTATGTAAATCTAATTATGGACTGTGCTGTCCTTGCTCAATGGTTTAAGATCTGTAAGGCCTCACTCCATAAAAAACCCTTCCGGGGGTTCCATGCATCTTAAAATATAGCACAACACAAACATATTAAGCCCAAACCCTTATAAGGGTGAAAAGGTCCTGGCATAGGTTATAACTAAACTGGGATTCCCACTCAGAGATTAATAAATATGTAGAGTAGCAGGAACCTATAAATTATACCTTTGGTGGTGTGGCTGATGGCAAAAATCAATAGCAGTGTGGTCTAAGCGGCAAAAAATGCCACCCTGCATTTTTTTTAATGTTTATTGTTCAATCCATGGATGAATCCCTCCTCTGGAATTTGTAAATGCCTGGCATGCTTGTCTCCCTACTTTGGGGGTCATGGCGAGACCCAGGTTCCCATATCCCTTCCTTTCCCGACTGCTGCTGGGTTAAGTGTTGGGGCTGGTGCCATTGTTGCTGTGTCCTTACGGGCCACTTGAGTGGGATTGTGACCTCTGAGATTTTCTTACTGGTCCCCTCTCATCTCAGGGGAGGTTTTACCTCCTGGGTCCCACCGTACTGGGCATGTGCAGGGGGAGGTATGTCAATGGTGTCTCTCTTTTCCTCGGTGCATGTGCAATTGTCCTGCACACTGCCAGCCAACAATCTTTAGAGATGGCAGTGATGGCAGGGGTCTGAGCATGCACAGCACAATCTTTGATTATGGCACGGCATCTGGGCATACAAAATGCCATCTTGGAGCCTGGGGCAGCGCATGTCCACTGGCATGCAATAGATATGGCGGCCATCTTGGCCCTCCTCAAGGGGAAGAAGTTGTCACTGGAGGTGGGGTGGCCATATAAGGTGATAGTGAGGGTGCATTTTTTGCCACTCAGACCACAAGTCTCTAATCCTCAATTTGGGTGTGGATCCATCTTCTAACTCTCTACTACAAAGGTTCTTTCCCTATACTTGGTCTTATAAAGGAATACCTTTTTTAGGAATTGCCTTAATGTCAAATACATCCCAGATAACAGAAGCCAACTATAAACCACTTATAGCAAAACTATCACATGACCTAACCCATCTATCCAAATTCAAATTATCTTGGTCGAGAAAATTGGCATCTCTCAAGATGCTTATACTCCCTCAAATCCTATATATTCTATATATAGAAAATGTGAAAAAGCAGGCTACACTGACCTCTTCAACTTGACTAAATCAAACATTAGTTTAAACCATTTCCTAATATTTTGTGGCTGAATAGTGAACAGTATCTGGTTCCCGGAGACAATCTGCCTAACTGACTCCTAGCCAACCTTTGGAAACCCTTTACGTTAATGCCCTTACCCCTCACGGTGCAAGCATCCATCATTGCATGGAGAACCTTACACTCGATCTCCAAGTCACACTCCCGATTATGCCACATCCCTATACCACTTTGGACAATGAAAACCCTAATTCCAACTTTCTCTATCTCATCCTGGCAGTCCAGGCATCTCTACTATTTAAGATCTTTACATGGAACACCCTCAAAAGCTTTGGAGACCTTGTAATAGATTTTGGCTTGCCAACCACTAAATATTTTAAATATGTATACATTGTGTACTTTCTACACACAACTCATAACCAGTTATCATCTATTCCCACTGAAGCTAGACTTTTTGTACCTCACCCACTATTTTATAATATCTGTCATAATTTATTTCTCCAAGACTATTCTCTTCAACCACTAGGAGCTAAAAATCTCATCCTCATTTACTGACTCACAATGGCTCTTTGTTCCTAACTCTAAATATAATTCCACTAGCAACACTGGGAACTTACCCCCAACATTACCCAGCAATGGGACTTTTTTTTAAAATCAAAAAATGTTATTAGAACATTTTTCATAAACAAATTTAAACATTACCCAACAATGACAGTTGACCCTATTTTGCCTGACCAAATTCTATCACACACTGTTCACTTTATGCTGGAAAGGATATGGCTCCGTAGGAAAATTGATTCACATACTAATGGCACTGTATAAATATCAACAGTTTCTGGAGGAAAAAAATTTCAATTTATTTTTGAGGTTACTGGTATAGTGACCTCTCCCCAGCCAGCCTCAGCAATCCTAAACCTAGGAATAGAACATTTCCCAACCTTGTTTCATACAACCATAACTCATATTTTGCTAGCAGCTAGGATTACCATCACTAGACATTGAAAACAAAATCTCACCCCTAACCCTTTCAAAACTTATGAAATGGTCAAAACCCATTTTGTATATGAAAGACTTTTGACTATTAGACAAGACAGGATTTCAGTCTTTAATAACTCTTGTAATCTATGGGTCCAATGGACTAAACAAGATTGAAATAACTTAAAACTAGGCAATGGAGTTGGGCAAACATTAGCTGTTCAGAATGTAACGAAACATCACATACTCCGCTTGAGTGCTTTCGTCATATACCACTATACCACTTCCTCCCAGTCTGAATATAGATATCATATATTCCAAACGCTCACAAGCACAAAACAAGACCATACTTGTTTGATTGCTGAACATGGACTCTTATTAGAACCAAAATACAAATCGTATATACAGTAAAAGAGAATGTTCCTCCCTCCTGCTCATATTACTCTAGCAATACAACTGTAGCCAGAAACATAAATTAATCCCTTAAAGCAGCCCATGTGACTCCATGCCCTCCTGAGCATTGTTATGATTAATCATATTTTCACTACAGGTCAGACTTGTTATCACCGAGCTTCACACAGTAGATTATACATTATCATAAACATCAACACAGAACTCCTTCATACAAGGTTAATTAGCACAAACAACAATGGGTTAAATACTCTTAGAAGCTGTGGCAAGCCAGACTAGACTCATTTACATTATAGAAGACAACAGACAGGTGGCTGGAGTTGATGACATTAGCATCTAACAGTATGTGTCCCAACAGTATGAATCAGTCACTATTTCTAATATGCATATACAGTGTTCCCAAAGTCTGTGTGTCTTGGGGGACATGGACCTGAATCTAAAGTAACACCACCTCAAGGGTCCCCATGCATACAGCTCACAAAGAGCACCATTCCTCCAAATGCCAGGGCCCATAATTGGTAGGCAAGAGGCTAGCATTCAGTCCCCTCTAAAAGCCTCTGTCCCAGGTGAGTCTGTCACATTTCAACCCCATCAAAAGCTGACTAACAAGGTCCCAGATCTCCACCTGGTCTGGACATGCGTTAGTCGGGCAAAGTGAACTTGCATAGTCAGTCCGCATGATCTCCTTTCTTGGCTGCAAGAAATAGTTGACACCAGTAGGTGTGGGGCAGAGGTCATTGACTCTGTCTGGCTGCCAGCATTTCAGCTAGGTGATTTTTAACATTCTGGGGCTCGGTCTGCTGCTGGGCAGAGGGGCCGATCACCCCAGCTTCCTGAAGCTGTAGAGACACTGTAGGTGCAAGGCAGAGGCCAGTGGCACTCTGTCCTGTTGCCAGTGATTCAGCTGGGAGTAGCAGCTTTACTACATCAGCTTGTCGCCAGAGAGAGGGGCCAACTGCCCTGGCTCCCTGGATCTCCACAGTTGTTACCGGTGCTGGGCAGAGGTTGGTAGCACTCTGCCCTGTTGCCAGCACTTCTGCTGGGGACTCCACATCATCCACTTCAGCTAACTATTGGGGCAGGAGGCTGGATTCCTACACTCCCAAACTGTGTAGCTGCCTTTCAGGAGGTGAGCTGGCTGCTTCATTTTCTGTTCCCTCATCTGGCACCTGGGACGACATGTCTATGGTACTGTCTCCCAGGTGCACGGATCTTTTCTGGGGAGGAAAGACCACTTCCTCCACCCTGGCCAACTGTTGGGGAGGGACGACGAACATCTCCTCTCCCCTCTCCCCCTGTATCTGCTGCTGGGAAGTGATTGCCACCTTCTCACCCTGAGCCTCCGGAACTGCCACAGGTGTGGGGCAGAGGTCTTGGACCCTCTGTCCGATGACCAGCGCTTCAGCTGGGGAAGTTCCTTGCAACTCCATAGATACTGCTGTTGGTGCTGGGCAGAGCAGAGTGAAGTTTGGCCCTAATACCAGCTCTTCTGCTGGAGGCTCATCAGGTTGTTCTTCCTCAGCAGAAAAGTCTATCAAATCCCCTGTCTCTGCAACTGGTGTCTGGGGATAGAGGTTCACCATCTCCTGTCCGTGGAACCCAGAACATGCTATCAGTGCTGGGCAGAGGTTAGCAGAGCTCTGCCCTGTTGTCAGCACTTCAGCTTTGGGGATGGCAATCTCCAGATTTTCCACTGCCGATTCTCTGGAATGCTGCTGGACAGGCACATTCCTCCATCCAAGATCATAAAATGCAGAAACAGGATCATCAAGGTCAGTCAGCACTTGCTGCATCTGCCATAAGACCTCTGCATCCATAGCTGCGGGGGCAGGTTGGCACAGCACACTGTTACTCTGCCTCATTGCCGACTCTTCAGCCAGGATTTCAGAATTGTCAACTGGTATTTCCTGATAGTCCCAGGCAAAGGGAGCCCAGCCCTGGTGCTTTAGCAGAGTCTAACAGCCGTCTGTAGGCGATCTCCAGCTCCCATTCCTGAACAGCCAGAAACTCTATATCTTCCAGTGCCCAGTGCACTTCTGAGACATTCAGTAGCCCTTCTCTGAAATCCATGATTTCATCCAACCGCCACTCCAAATCACTCCTAAAGTTAGGGTCCCCTGTCAGCTTCACATGCAACAGTCCCAGGCCACCGTAGTCAAAGCCTTCCATTGGGCTGTCATCCGCTATCCAAGGGCATGCTTGGGATACATGCCACTGGAGGGCTCTGTAGCTCTCATCCAACTGCATCTCTGCCCAGACCAGCCTGCTTAATTCAGCTGTCTGCTCCTTGTGCAGTTTTTCTCCCAAAAACAGCACCCGCAATCCATACTTGCGACCAGTACCTTTCCTGGATGGAGGGGAGAACTTTTCCCTGGTGACGCTGCTCATGGGTTAGCGCTTCCTTCCAGAGTTCACAGCGGATAGAATCAAACTATCCCAGCAGGACCTGCTCTGACATTGGTCCTCTGTGCTGTATCTGCATCTCTCACAACCTCCTTCTGAATTCCTCTTCCACGGCAGCTGGTATCTGTACCTCTCCTCTCCTGCTATCCAGACCTTGGATCCAGGTGTAAGTTTGGATGTCCCAGACTGCAGGAAGCATCCCACTGCTTGCCATCAATGTAACGAAACGTCACACACTCCGCTTGAGTGCTTTTGTCATATACCACTTCCTCCCAGTCTGAATATAGATATCAGATATTCCAACCACTCACAAGCACAAAACAAGACAATATTTGTTTGATTGCTGAACATGGACTCTTTTATTAGAACCAAAATACAAGTCTTATATACAGTAAAAGAGGAAGTTCCTCCCTCCTGCTCATATTACTCTAACAATACAACTAACCAGAAACATAAATTGACATGAGCTAATTAACCACTTACCAACCCGGCCAATTCTGACACTTCGCTCCTACATGTAAAAATCATCATTTTTCTGCTAGAAAATTACACAGGGCTCCCAAACATTATGTATATTTTTTAGCAGAGACCCTAGAGAATACAATGGCGGTCATTGCAACGTTTCATGCTTTAAAAAAAAACAAAACAGTAAAGTTAGCCCAATTTTTTTTGCATAATGTGAAAGATGAAGTTGTGCGGAGTATATAGAAACCTAACATGTCATGCTTCAAAACTGCACACGCTCGTGGAACGACGCCAAACTTCAGTACTTAAAAATCCCCATAGGCAATGCTTTAAAAATTTTTACTGCTTACATGTTTTGAGTTACAGAGGAGATCTAGGGCTAGAATTATTGTTCTCACTCTAACGTTTGCGGTGACACCTCACATGTGTGGTTTCCACACCGTTTTCATATGTGGGCGGGACTAATGTATGCGTTCGCTTCTGCGTGCGAGCACACAGGGACAGGGGCACTTTAATTTTTTTTTTATTATTAATTTTACTTAAAAAAATTTAATTTGACACTTTAAAAAAAAAAGATTGATCACTTTTATTCCTATTACACGGGATGTAAACATTCCTTGAAATAGGAATATGGCATGATCGGACCTCTTTACAGTGAGATATGAGGTCAATAAGACCCCACATCTCACCTCTAGGCTGGGAAGCCTAAAATAAAAAATAAATAAAACGATCACCACTTCCCAGCCGAAGCTGCGCTGTTTTTTTGGAATGCAGAGGCCGGGTGTGACGTCATAACATCACGCCCGGCCTCCGATGATCATTGAGACTCCGGCAACAATCTCTATGGTGGACATCTGGCGCCGGCGGATCCATTCTCCGACTCACCGATTGCAGAGGTAAGTCGGTAGAAGCACCGGAGGGCGGTGGGAGCGGGGGGACGTCCCCTCTCGCTGCCCATAAGAACGATCAAGCAGCTGACCCACAGCTATGATCATTCTTATGGTGTAGGGAATCGCTGGCTGAAAACGGCAATATCTGAATGATGCCTCTAGCTGCACCCATCTTTCAGATATACCTCCACAAACCCAGGACGTCCTAGGACGTCCTACGGTCAGCAAGTGGTTAACTAATCCCTTAAAGCAGCAGATGTGACTCCGTGCCCTCCTGACCATTGTTATGATTAATCAGGATTTCACTACAGGTTAGACTTGTTGTCACCGAGCTTCACACAGTAGATTATACATTATCATAAACATCAACACAGAACTCCTTCATACAATAGCAAGGTTAATTAGCACAAACAACAATGGGTGAAATACTCTTATGCCCCGTACACACGGTCGGATTTTCCGATGGACATTGTCCGATCGGAGCGTGTTGTCGGAAATTCCGACCGTGTGAGGGCGCCATCGGACATTTTCCATCGGATTTTCCGACACACAAAGTTGGACAGCAGGAGATAAAATTTTCCGACAACAAAATCCGATCGCGTCAATTCCGACCGTGTGTGGCCTGTTCCGACGCACAAAGTGCCACGCATGCTCAGAAGAAATTCCGACACGGGACAGCTCGTTCTGGTAAACTTAGCGTTCGCAATGGATACAGCACTTTCGTCACGCTGCAATGTAAAAAATGGTTTAATACAGCGCACTCTCTTCTTCTTTATAATGTGACAAGAATTAAGTAGTTTTGCTGCTCATATTCACACACACTTCTCACAAACTTTTATTTGTGTTTTTTTAGTGGGATTCCCTGAATATATTGTTATTAGTTGTCACATCTGACAGTTTTATATTTTTTATGTTTTTTTTTTTTATTTTAAGCCTTTTTTTTTCTTTAATGTTTGGATTTTTTCCAAGGCTGATCTTTGTTCAATGTTATTTTTATTTTTACTCCAGAATATTTTTGGGTGTGTTTTGTGTGTCAAGTTACCCCAACACCATTGATATCTTTTATTATTTAATCTCAAGGAGATTGTTTGTTGTTGGTGACCCTTGTTCATTTCACATTTTATATTAGAAATGTACCTGAATCCTCACAAACAAACTGTCATTTTTGAAGTAAAACACATAGGAGAGTATAATTCAAAACAAAAATCCTTTATTAAGGGATCAGAACCAAACAAAGAGGAAGGCAACACTGGATCAACAGCAGAAATTAGTGAAGCCTGGGACCCCCACGGCAGGCATCAATTCTTCAACATCAAAATTGGTGGCCTGAGGAGTCCATATGTAAGGGAGGGCAGTCTGGTCCGGGATTCACAGAGACTCGGATAGCAGCAGATGACATCTGTGTCCCCAGGCTGTGGTACCACAAGAGGCTGCATCTTTTGGCCGACCAGACTGGATCCAGGGCAATCACTCTCTGGTCTTCCTTTCACACTTCCTTCCGGGCTGTGGCTGTGCAGTTGGAGATGTGGCAGGAGGAGGAGTAGGACCTGGAGGAGGAGGAGGAGGAGGACTGGGAGGACCTGGAGGAGGACTGGGAGGACCTGGAGGAGAGGGAGGAGGAGGACCTGCAGGAGGAGGAGGAGGACCATCCCAAAGCTGTGTGTGAGGTGTAGGGATGAGCTTCGAGTTCGAGTCGAACTCATGTTCTACTCGAACATTGGCAAATTCGAATGCCGCGGAACACCCTTTAAAAGTCTATGGGAGAAATCAAAAGTGCTAATTTTAAAGGCTTATATGCAAGTTATTGTCATAAAAAGTGTTTGGGGACCCGGGTCCTCCCCCAGGGGACATGGATCAATGCAAAAAAAAGTTTTAAAAACGGACGTTTTTTCAGGAGCAGTGATTTTATTAATGCTTAAAGTCAAACAATAAAAGTGTAATATCCCTTTAAATTTCGTACCTGGGGGGTGTCTATAGTATGCCTGTAAAGGGGCGCATGTTTCCCGTGTTTAGAACAGTCTGACAGCAAAATGACATTTGGAAGGAAAAAACTCATTTAAAACTACCGCGGCTATTGCATTGCCGACAATACACATAGAAGTTCATTGATAAAAACGGCATGGGAATTCCCCACAGGGCAACCCCGAACCAAAATAAAAAAAAAAAAATGATGTGGGGGTCCCCCTAAATTCCATACAAGGCCCTTCAGGTCTGGTATGGATATTAAGGGGAACCCCAGCCAAAATTTTAAAAAAAAATTGACGTGGGGCTCCCCCTAAATTCCATACCAGACCCTTCAGGTCTGGTATGGATTTTAAGGGGAACCCCGCGCCAAAAAAAAAAAAAAAAAACGGCATGGGGTCCCCCTAAAAATCCATACCAGACCCTTATCCGAGCACGCAACCTGGCAGGCCGCAGGAAAAGAGGGGGGGACGAGAGTGCGGCCCCCCCTCCTGAACCGTACCAGGCCACATGCCCTCAACATTGGGAGGGTGCTTTGGGGTAGCCCCCCAAAACACCTTGTCCCCATGTTGATGAGGACAAGGGCCTCATCCTCACAACCGTGGCCGGTGGTTGTGGGGGTCTGCGGGCGGGGGGCTTATCGGAATCTGGAAGCCCCCTTTAACAAGGGGACCCCCAGATCCCGGCCCCCCCCCTGTGTGAAATGGTAAGGGGGTACTTACCCCTACCATTTCACTAAAAAACTGTCAAAAATGTTAAAAATGACAAGAGACAGTTTTTGACAATTCCTTTATTTAAATGCTTCTTCTTTCTTCCTTCATCTTCTTCTTCTTCTGGTTCTTCTGGCTCTTCTGGTTCTTCCTCCGGCGTTCTCGTCCAGCATCTTCTCCGCGGCGTCTTCTATCTTCTTCTCCTCGGGCCGCTCCGCACCCATGGCATGAGGGGGGAGGCTCCCGCTCTTCTCTTCATCTTCTTCTCTTCTTCATCTTCTTCTTCATCTTCTTCTTCATCTTCTTCTTCCTTCTTCTCTTCTTCCTTCTTCATTTCTTCTCCGGGCCGCTCCGCAGCCATGCTGTGGCATGGAGGGAGGCTCCCGCTGTGTGACGGCGTCTCTTCGTCTGACGGTTCTTAAATAACGGGGGCGGGGCCATCCGGTGACCCCGCCCCCCTCTGACGCACGGTGACTTGAGGGACTTCCCTGTGACGTCACGGGGAATGCCACAGGGAAGTCCCGTCATGTCACCGTGCGTCAGAGGGGGGCGGGGTCACCGGGTGGCCCCGCCCCCCGTTATTTAAGAACCGTCAGACGAAGAGACGCCGTCACACAGCGGGAGCCTCCCTCCATGCCACAGCATGGCTGCGGAGCGGCCCGGAGAAGACATGAAGAACAGAAGAAGGAAGAAGAGAAGAAGAAGATGAAGAAGAAGATGAAGAAGATGAAGAGAAGAGCGGGAGCCTCCCCCCTCATGCCATGGGTGCGGAGCGGCCCGAGGAGAAGAAGATAGAAGACGCCGCGGAGAAGATGCTGGACGAGAACGCCGGAGGAAGAACCAGAAGAGCCAGAAGAACCAGAAGAAGAAGAAGATGAAGGAAGAAAGAAGAAAGAAGAAGCATTTAAATAAAGGAATTGTCAAAAACTGTCTCTTGTCATTTTTAACATTTTTGACAGTTTTTTAGTGAAATGGTAGGGGTAAGTACCCCCTTACCATTTCACACAGGGGGGGGGCCGGGATCTGGGGGTCCCCTTGTTAAAGGGGGCTTCCAGATTCCGATAAGCCCCCCACCCGCAGACCCCCACAACCACCGGCCAGGGTTGTGGGGATGAGGCCCTTGTCTTCATCAACATGGGGACAAGGTGTTTTGGGGGGCTACCCCAAAGCACCCTCCCAATGTTGAGGGCATGTGGCCTGGTACGGTTCAGGAGGGGGGGGGCCGCACTCTCGTCCCCCCCTCTTTTCCTGCGGCCTGCCAGGTTGCGTGCTCGGATAAGGGTCTGGTATGGATTTTTAGGGGGACCCCATGCCGTTTTTTTTTTTTTTTTTTTGGCGCGGGGTTCCCCTTAAAATCCATACCAGACCTGAAGGGTCTGGTATGGAATTTAGGGGGAGCCCCACGTCAATTTTTTTTTTAAATTTTGGCTGGGGTTCCCCTTAATATCCATACCAGACCTGAAGGGCCTTGTATGGAATTTAGGGGGACCCCCACATCATTTTTTTTTTTTTATTTTGGTTCGGGGTTGCCCTGTGGGGAATTCCCATGCCGTTTTTATCAATGAACTTCTATGTGTATTGTCGGCAATGCAATAGCCGCGGTAGTTTTAAATGTGTTTTTTCCTTCAAAATGTCATTTTGCTGTCAGACTGTTCTAAACACAGGAAACATGCGCCCCTTTACAGGCATACTATAGACACCCCCCAGGTATGAAATTTAAAGGGATATTACACTTTTATTGTTTGACTTTAAGCATTATTAAAATCACTGCTCCTGAAAAAACGGCCGTTTTTAAAACTTTTTTTTGCATTGATCCATGTCCCCTGGGGGAGGACCCGGGTCCCCAAACACTTTTTATGACAATAACTTGCATATTAGCCTTTAAAATTAGCACTTTTGATTATTCATGTTCGTGTCCCATAGACTTTAACGGCGTTCGCGTGTTCGAACGAATTTTTTTCCTGTTCGCATGTTCTGGTGCGAACCGAACAGGGGGGTGTTCGGCTCATCCCTAGTGAGGTGTAATTTGGCCCCTCACACCTTTCTCCAGAGCCTCTGATATGAGGGCCTGACACATGGCTTTTTGGCCCTCCTCCATCCTCTGCATTTTATATGCTATGAATGCAGCAATGTTCTCCTGCCTGGTGTGTGGTGCTCCCAGGACCTCTGTAGCCCTCCAAAAGAATCTGATAGCCGCCTCCTCTAGGGCACTCGTCCTACTGCCACTTTCTGTTTTCAGGGGGGGTGGAGGGACCTTGATATCAGCCAGCCGGCTTGGCCCGGCCACCTCCTGGCTGAGACTTCCCTGTGTATGAAAAAGGGACATGGTTTTAGTTTTTGCATCATCAATCACAATCCTAAATTAGTACTCCCAACTAACATCTAGGTAACATCATTGATTGGACAAGCAGAAATATTTAGAGGAATGCTATACCTGGCTCAATCTGGGCTCCTCCACATATGGCCTGGAAGGCCCAGGTTGGGCGTCAGAAGCCTCAGCCGGGGGGTAAGGAAGTGTGGAAGGAAGACTGGAGAGGGATGGCCTGGGTTCAGTCTGGCCTGCCAGAAAATGCAGCCTGTCGTAGTACAACATCCTGGGGACATAGATGTCATCTGCTGCTCCGGATCTCTGTGAATCCAGGACTTTATTGCGCTCCCTCAGATATGTGCTCCTCAGGCCACCAATGAAAATCTTTAAATAAGTGATGTCTGCCGTGGGGATCACCTGCTTCACAATTTCACACAATTGCTCCAGTGCTGCCTTCCTCTTTGCTTGGTTCTTGAAATGGGGGTGGGTAATCTCCCACAGACAGGGCAGCTCCCTTAGCATATCAATGAATAGCGACATGAAGTCAGTATCTCTCATTAAGATATCCATGTTCACTGCAAGACACAACACAAGACAAAGCCTAATGTCAGACCAAACTCTCCTAATCTTGTTACAATATAGGCCTCAATCTAGAAGCAGTATAGGCCCAAGTTTGTCTCTTACCTTCGTTCTTACGATCGGCGCGTCCAATGCTCCTTCCTCCGCTCACAGATCGTACGTAATACGCACGCGTGTTACGCTTTATACACACTGCGCATGCGTGTAACTCCGCCCGCCCCTGACGTTCTTTCTAGTCTATTCGCCGCCCCTTTTTGTTCGGCGCAGTGGGGGAAGAGCATGATGGCGGAGTTACAACAGGTGCGTGATAATTCTAACAACGAGGAGGAGGAAAGCCCGGATCCAGGCACGTCCCGATCCAGAAGGAGACGTTTTAAGGCCACAAATATGTCATTTGGGGAGATGTTGGAGATGGTAGACATCATGAAGAAGTCCGACTATGACGGAAAATATGGGCCTTACCCCAACCCCAACATCAGAAAGGCCAAAATCATTGGTAAAGTGGTCAGGAGTCTTGAGCGGAATTTTGGGGTACGAAGGTCTAAAGATCAGCTCAGGAAGCGGTGGTCGGACCTGAAGTTGAGAGAGCCAGGGCAGTACCGAAAGATCCGGAGAGTGCTGCAAAAAAGTAAGTAGTTGTGCTGTGTTCATATTCTTTCTGTCTTTATTCCGTTCGTTCTGCTCCATATGCTTTTAGTAATTGTAACGTTTAAAAAGGTCAACTTTAATGTTCATGGGCCCATTATTCGTTCGTATCAAACATTTTTCTTTCGGCCTCTAGAACACCATTGTTTAGGCCATATGCATTTTCACACATTTTTTTTGGGCCTACTTGGATGCCAAATATTTGTTTGTGTAGATGGGTTTGTTACTAGAATGAAATGCCAACTAGATTGTGTGTAAGGAGAGGACACTGAGCAGCTGTTTTCACATCTGGACACTGGAGCACTAGTGTGGGACACAAGAACACCATTTTTATTAGGGGGGGCACACTGATGCTCCAGTGTATACTATAGGGGGGGGTTACATGTGTGAAGCTTGTACCAAACAGGTAAAGTATTGCAGCTTGACAAAGGGCAATAAAAAATATACATCTTGGAACTCGGCTAAAATAGACAATTGTACCCCACTTACGAGCAATGTTTCCTATTTTTAGTTCTGTCATCAAATATCTGTGTGCTAATTATACCATTTTTGTTTTACATAGGGGAGAAAAGACTCGGACACCCCTCATCCCAGGAGACCAGAGCCCCCCCCCCCTGGAAGAAGGGGAAATACCAACCCAAGAAGAAGAGCAGGAGGAAGAAGAAGATGTGGTGGAGATTGTGACCACAACAGGTGAGTGTCTGCGACCACAGGCTCAGGTAAAAGAGATGGATGTTGGCAGATTTTTGAGACCTGTTTTTTTTGTTCTTTATCTCTTTTTAGGTGATCGGGATCCAGAACGCTTTACATCTGAAAGTGCCCAGATACTGATCAGGGAGATCATGGGGTGTAATCTCCAATTGCAAAACATCCAGCAACAAATCAGTGATGTTATTAAAAAAAATAATAACATCATTGATGTTTTGGGGCGAATTTAAACCCCACAAAATCACCTGTTTTATCTTACTAAAATTTTTACAATGTTTAGAAAAGCCAAATTTGGAGGATGCACACAGTGTGCCAACATGTGCTATCTGCCATCACGGGAGATCAATGGACGCGTTTTGGGGGTGCAACCCCTTCCTCAATTATAAAGTAGCGTTGAGGAAGGGCTTGCTCCCCCAAAACACGTCCCTTGATCCCCCCTGATGGCAGATAGCACATGTTGACATTCGTAAATTGGTGTGCATCTTCCAAATTTGGCTTTTCCAGGGGTGATTTCCCCCCATCTGAACGCTATATCAAACCCAGTTCCTAAATACTGATGTCTGATATAGCCTTCAGGTTTTACCTAATGTGAACTTTGTAAGTTCAAGTTTTTTGGCTTTCTTGTTGGTTTTACACAGGCCTGTTTTATCTGAAATGGATATTTCGATTTTTGATAATGCCCCCCCCAAAAATTGTTATACAACAAACATGTTGTTTTGTTTTAAAAACCTTTGGTAAATGCACATGTGATTGTGCAGGTATAAAAAAGTGCCTTACTCAAGAATGTGTGGATTATTGTCTCAACACTACAACACTTTTGGGGTGATGTAATAGCTGTTTTATGCAAAAATGGGGGTTATTTCCTAAGGGCAAATACACTTTGCACTACAAGTGCAGGTTCAGTGCAGTTGCAAGTGCACTTGTAGTGAAATGTGTTTTTGCATTTAGGAAGTACCAGCCAACACTATTCTTTATAAGGTTACCCAATCACGACATTTTCTGCACTCAACACATTTCTGTCAGGGTCAGCTCAAACAAACACAAGCAGTAAATGTCCACCAAGAATTGCTTTTGGTTGTTTTTTATTTGAAAAAGGTGTCACAGATTGTCTGGCATATTGATAGCCCCCCTACCCGCAAAGAACTCCAGGTATCGTAACCGGACATCACGGGCACTCAGGGAGGGCAAGCCAGGACGGCCGCTTTCAAGCGCCGTCATTGTTGATGTATTTGGTATTCCGGCCTCAGGCCCAACTGAGCCAGCATAGTTGGCTGAATGTTTTCAATTATGGAGAACACAGCACGCCAGTATAATATGGTTCAGTTTATACTCCGCCATATGGATGGGTGTCAAAAATAGTCGGAACCGGCTGGCCATCATTCCAAATGTGTTCTCCACCACTCTTCGGGCTCTGACCAGCCGGTAATTAAAAACCCTCTGTTCCGGGGTGAGGGTCCTCATCGGGAATGGCCGCATCAGGTGGTCCCCCAGCGCAAACGCTTCATCAGCAACGAACACAAATGGGAGACCTTCAACATTGTCCTCTGGAGGTGGCAAGCCCAAGCTGCCATTCTGGAGACGCCTGTAGAACTCCGTCTGGGCGATCACTCCACCATCGGACATCCGGCCATTCTTCCCCACGTCCACATACAAGAAGTCGTAATTAGCCGACACCACCGCCAACATCACTATACTATTAAACCCCTTGTAATTATAATAGTACGACCCCGAGTTGGGTGGTGGGACGATGTGGACGTGTTTCCCATCAATTACCCCTCCGCAGTTAGGAAAGTCCCACCGCTGGGCAAAGTGGGAGGCCACAGTCTGCCATTCCTGTGGCGTTGAAGGAAACTGTTGAGGAAAAAACAATAAACATTACTATTTTTTCACAGAAACATGGCAAGCAGATTAGACACAAACATTATGGGTCAACCTCCAGATAGCATTTATTAAGGGGAATTTTACAACAACAAAGTATAAGGTACACCTATCATATTCCCCCTCCCCCCCTCCTCTCATGGGCCATTTCTAACATTATAGGGGGGGGGAACTCTTGGACAGGTAACCCTCTTCACTTCATTGAGAGATGAATGCCTAAATACAGGGTATTACTTGGAACAGCCCCTCCTTAGTTGCACTATTGGCAGCCCACTGGACAGGTAAGAAGTGTCATAATACAAAGATATAAATACACACTGTACACATTTGAGCACATTTGGACATTCTGCTATTACCTATCAAGATCATAATAGGATACAAGAACTTTAAACAGTACCATTGGAAATTATACAGGTAGGCCCTTGCACTACATGCTTTGGGGAATTCATCCATAAATCTTACCAGTAAAGAGATGGGTATAGTGTGTATGGGTTTGGCAAAGTCAGCAGATAGATGATTGAGGATAGAGAATTGGGATCAGCTGACTTAGCAGTTGGGGGGGGGGTTACAAAAAATTTGGGGACACCACAAAAAAAAGCCTCTGGCCCTCTGCCTGAATTTAAATCAAAAATAACATTTCCAAACATTTTAGGGGGTGTTTGGGGTAAAGCACTACTATGGAGCTGATAAAATACATTGTTAAGTGACTACATGAGGTGAATATAGGGCAGGAGACACCATGCTGGAGAGGTTATTGAAGGACAAATATGTATGAAGGACCTAAAATAATAATTACATAAAAATCCAGCATGCATGAGAACAAAGGGGACATTCACAGCATATTCCAATCATGGTAATTAGGGAATGAGGAAAGAAATACAATATATTAGCAAACATTCAATACAATAAAATGTGATATTAAAGGATAAAAATCTTACCTTCATATACTCCTTCTGCAGGACCTGGATAATGGCAGAACAGGTCTCCGGGATAATGATCCCCAGAGCCTGGGGGGAGATGCCTGTCGAGAACTTCAAGTCCTGTAGACTTCTCCCTGTGGCCAAATACCGCAAGGTAGCGACCAACCTCTGCTCCGGAGTGATGGCTTGCCTCATGCAGGTATCCTGCCTGCTAATATAGGGGGTCAGCAAAGCCAACAGACGGTGAAACACGGGGTCCGTCATCCTGAGAAAGTTCCTGAAATCATCAGGATTATTCTCACGGATCTCACGGAGCAAAGGCATATGAGAGAACTGGTCACGCTGAAGCAACCAATTCTTGGTCCATGAACTCCTCCCCACCCTGTTCATGGACTGGACTTGTGTCAAGGTCAGGACCCCAACACCAAGCCCCCGCACAGCACGAACTCTACGAGGAGTACGCATACGAAACATGGCTAGAAAACGGTCGGCTGCTCAGAACGAAGTAACAGAACGCACTGAAGAACAGCAAGGCCTGTGAAGAGCGACCTGAAAAACAGCAACGAGCAGGCAAGATCACACAGAAAACTCCGATACGAACTGACTGCACGCACTGAAGAGCAGATACAAACCCACAAGCACAAACTGAACGTCAGAAAATGATCTGAAAGCCACGAGTCTGAAAAAGCGCGAATCGTCTCTCACCAAACTTTTACTAACACGAGATTAGCAAAAGGAGCCCAAAGGGTGCCGCGCTTGGTTCTGAACCGGCCTTTTCTAGTCTCGTCGTACGTGGTGTACGTCACCGCGTTGTTGGCGATCGGAAATTCCGACAACTTTGTGCGACCGTGTGTAGGCAAAACAAGTTTGAGCCAACATCCGTCGGAAAAAATCCTAGGATTTTGTTGTCGGAATGTCCAAACAAAGTCCGACCGTGTGTACGGGGCATTAGAAGCTGTGGCAAGCCAGACTAGACATTTACAACAGGTGGCTGGAGTTGATGACATTAGCATCTAACAGTATGTGTCCCAACAGTATGAATCAGTCACTATTTCTAATATGGCATATACAGGGTTCCCAGAGTGTGTGTCTTGGGGGACATGGAAATTAATCTAAAGTAACACCACCTCAAGGGTCCCCAGGCGTACAGCTCACAAAGAGCACCATTCCCCCAAATTCCAGGGCCCATAATCGGTAGGCAAGAGGCTAGCATTCAGTCCCCTCCAAAAACCTCTGCCCCGGGTGAGTCTGTCAAACACCTCATTCGGGGAACACTTAAATTTGCAGGGTGTTTGGTGGGTGTTTGCGCTGCACAATGTATTTTGCACCCTGATTGGGTAAAGCTTTGCCCAATCAGGGCACAACATAAGCTGGTTGTTATGGAGTGGGGCTGGCCACAGTATCCTTAACAACTGATGAGTCATCAGCTGTCAATGGTCTTCCCCGCTAACAGCTGAGTAAAAAAAAAAAATTGCAGGCAAAAGTAAAAAAAGAATAGCGTTTTTTTATTTTGGCATGGGATTCCCCCAAAAATTAATACCAGACCCTTATCTGGGCATGCAATCTGGCAGGTCAGGAAAGGGAGGGATGTTCAGAAGCCCCCTCCTGAACCTCACCAGACCAGATGACCACCCCCTTCTGACGTCATGGACCGGTGCATGCTGGGTCAGTGATGTCAGAAGGGGGTGGTGCCACCAGGTGACGTAGCCAGGTGGCCCCACCCCTTACCGATATAAGAACTGCCTTCATGGTGGCAAGAGGGGTTTCTTTTTTTATTGTTCGGGTGCAGCGGGCGACGTGATTGATGATGGGTTTTTCATCAGGGGACACTTTTTTTAATAAAGAAATTGTTAAGAACTTTTTGTGTGTTTTTATTACTTTTTATTTTTTTTTGGTAAATGGGTAGGAATACTATGTACCCCATACTCATTCATATAGGGGGAAAGATCTGGGGGCCCCATTGCCCCCTGCCCACATACCCCACAACTACAGCCCAGGGAGACATGTCCATCAACATGGGGACAAGGTGCTTTGGAGTGGGGTGTAGAATCCCCCTGCCCCAAAGTACCCACCCCCCATGTTGAGGGCATGTGACCTGGTATGGTTCTGGGGGGTGCTCGCTTATCCCCCCTTTCCTGCACTGCCAGGCTGCATGCTTAGATAAGGGTCTGGTTAGGATTCTGGGGGGGTACTCCACACCACTTTTTTCATTATTTTTGTCAATAGCCAGGTGCCAGCAATTGCGAGTAATTTTAAATGTGATCTAACTAGTTTTTCTTTCTTTAGAACTGTAATTTTTGCTGCAGCATGTTCTATGCATGCTAAAAATGCACCACTTTACAGGCAGACTAAGCCCCCCCCCCCCACGCACTGTATTTAAAAGAATTTTCTTTTTTATTGTTCCACTTTAAGCATCATCAAAATCACTGCTCCTGCAAAAAATTGTTTTAAAAAAAATTGCATTAATACATGTCCCCAAGGGCAGTACCCAGACCCTCATACCCCTTTTGTGGGCAATTATTTGCATATAAGCCTTCAAAATGGGAACTTCTAATTTTTCATGTTTGGCTCTCCTAGACTTTGATGGGGTTCGCCGGTCTGGTCAGGGAGTTCTGCTGTGAACCGAACCAGCTCCTCTAACCACTTGTAAATCTATTGCAAAGTCTGACAGCGGTGGAGCAATTTAACTATAAACTGTGGTGCACACATCCATCCATTGAATGTATTTGTAATCCACAAATCATGTATTTTCACAAAGTGTTCCAAACAATTTGAGGCCCCCTTCAAAACAGCAAGTGTAAAAAAAGTTCAACGTATGCAAGGATTACCAAAGCTGTTCACTACTTCAGTGTCTGGGGAATATTTTTCTTGGATGCAGCTTTTTCTCAGATAGCTGCATCTAGAGGCTAGATGATGGTAGATGAGTCTCAGGCCACACTGTCCTGGTTGGATGATGACGGATGAGCTGTGCTGCATGTCCACTTTCTTTGCGTTGCACTCTATCATCAGTCAGTTCTCTTTCTCCTGATGGTCCACATGGGTCTTGATTAACCTGCTCTGGCTTGGATGGGATTTATTCCATCTCCTTGCTCAGGACTGCTCGCTCCCTTAGGTTTGATGGGTGAGGCAAAGTCCTGCTACTAAAACAAGATGTATGTTACCCAGCACACCAAGATGCTCCAGAATGGGTCCAAGCAGGGCCGGATTAACATAGGGGCTATTAGAGCTGTAGCTCCAGGCCCTTACCTTGATAGGCCCAGCCCACTGAGTCATTAATGCTGTTTGCTCTGTGTGTGTACACAATTGATATGTAAATTGTGGGCGGTATTGTTATGCAAATCGTGGACGGCAGGCGGTATTGTTATGCAAATCGCGGGGCGCCAGCTGAGTTCCACACAGTGTAGTGTAGCACAACATTGGGCAGCACAGTGGTGTAGTGGGTAGCACTCTCGCCTATCAGTAAATAGGGTTGCTGGTTTGAATCCCAACCACGACACTACCTGCCTGGAGTTTGCATGTTCTCCCTGTACCTGCGTGGGTTTCCTCCGGGTACTCCGGTTTCCTCCCACACTCCAAAGACATGCTGGTAGGTTTAATTGGCTTCTGTTCAAAATTGGCCCTAGTATATGAATGTGAGTTGGGGACCTTGGATTGTGGACTCCTTAGGGTAGGGACCAATGTGGGTGTACAATGTATGTGTGGGAGTGCTGCGTGAATTGGCAGCGCTTTATGGGTACCTTAAATAAATAGGGATGATTGTATACACTCACCCACATTCACTCAGGTTGAACTGGATGGACTGGTGTCTTTATTCAACCTTACTAACTATGTAACTATGTAACATGTAACATAGAGGCTGACTCTTGTTTCTCCTCCACAGCTTTCACAAAATGCCCATTTCCTCCTAACTCCCGCTCTACAGTGACAGTCTCACCTGCTGGGCACCCACGCTTGTCTTTTGCTGGTGGAGGGAGTGTGAGGAAGGACCCACACCCTCTGATTAGCCGTCAATTACACTAGCTCTGCCCCCTGTATCTCGGCAGTGCATGTGGGGGAAAATGGCCAACACAAGCAAAGCAGCACTGCACGAGTGATGGGAGAGGGTGCAGTGCCCAGTCTACTTCTCATGCGATCAACAGAACTATCAGTTTTATGAGCAAGAGCATTCTACAATAAATGATGGTGATCCACAAATGCTGATTGTTGTTACTTTCCAACACTGCAAAATAAATGACATGTTTTGTGCAAACATCTTCTAGCTGAAAAGGTGATAGCAGCATGAATGAATGATCATCATAGTAAAGATATGAGAAAAAAATCATGACATCTGAACATCTTCCAGCAAATTTTAAGTGCGTTCCTCCCATACTATATGAGCAAGCTTTGTACATATTTTGTTTACCTTTAGGAAGAAGGATGCAGACCATAAGTACAGTGAGAAAACAATCACTCTGTATGCGCTCTGTTCACACCATGCATGAGCTGTGGTGTGTTGTGTAAAAATGCAGCATTTCTGCATTTTTATTGCAGCACAGCAGCACGTCACGGCAGCACATAAAGTGCAATTAATTGTCTTTCATTAATTTTGATTAGCTTTTAAAAAAAAGCAAAAATTAAACACTGCAAAGCATTTTACCAATTGCACACAACAGAGGGCACACATCAAATGGACAATAACACACACCCACTAGTGTGAAGGGACCCCAAGTGCTTTCAGCTGTGTCAAAAGACAAAGTTTCCTCCTTCCTAATGAATTGATGATCTTTATAGCAAGTGTTTTGCCCTGTACACATGACCGGTTTAGCCGTCGGAATAAACTCCTAAGGTTTCTCCGACGGAACTCAGACGGAATTCCATTCAAGCGGTCTTGCCTGCACACGGTCAAACCAAAGTCCGACCAAAGTCTGACCAAAGTCTGACCAAAGTCCGACCGTCAAGAACGCGGTGATGTACAACACTTATGACGGAACTAGAAAAAGGAAGTTCAATAGCCAGTAGCCAATAGCTTTCGTCTCATATTTGCTTCAGAGCATGCATAGTTTTTGGTCCGTCGGAACAGCATACAGACGAGCAGTTTTCCCAATAGGAATTGGTTCCGTCGGAAATATTTAGAACATGTTCCATTTCTAATGTGAAAGTGGAAACTCCTGCGCTGTCGGGGGGGGGGGGGTCTACGCTAAAAGGACACTGCTGCAACACCTAAGTACTGATCCAAAGCAGGACAAATGAGAAAAAAGTGGGGGAAGATGGTAGTTGCGGGGGGGGTTGAAGCTACAAAGTTGACTAAAGTGGCAAAGTGAACTAAAAAAGAAATGGGCCAATGCATGAATGGATCCTACATGCTAAAAGAACATGGTGAGGATGCAGTGCAGTGCAACGTAGCTGATCAACATGACTATAATGTTGCGGGCAGACAAAGCCTAATATATAAAGGTAATTGTGAAACAGTGACTGCTTGAATATAGCAAAGCAAAAATGCATATACTAACACAAATAGGATAAATAATGACACAATACAAAAAAATATATAATGCAAGAAAAATACATGTGGGCTAGTGCCCCATTAGCAAAAACGTGCCAAATCCTGGTGGACTACAAATGACAAATCCCTAGGACAAACGTGAATAATAGTTCTATCATCCAGTCCAAAAACAAAAACTCGTGATGAGAAACACAAAACAATTCCAATCATGAAGGGAAGGGGGATCTTCAGTGAGGACACCTCCGTGTTTGCAAGCCGCTTACCTTAGAGCTGTAAGGTGTACAGCCTGTGTTGCAAATGACCCGCAGGTGTAGACGTTCCGTGTATAAGGTAGTGACAATGATGAACATGCCAAGCGAAATATAAAAAATAAAAAGTATATAAAAGTATAGTGAGGAGGTGTCCTCACTGAAGATCCCCCTTCCCTTCACGATTGGAATTGTTTTGTGTTTCTCATCACAAGTTTTTGTTTTTGGACTGGATGATAGAACTATTATTCATGTTTGTCCTAGGGATTTGTCACTTGTAGTCCACCAGGATTTGGCACGTTTTTGCTAATGGGGCACTAGCCCACATGTATTTCTCTTGCATTATATATTTTTTTATATTGTGTCATTATTTATCCTATTTGTGTTAGTATATGCATTTTTGCTTTGCTATATTCAAGCAGTCACTGTTTCACAATTACCTTTATATATTAGGCTTTGTCTGCCCGCAACATTATAGTCATGTTGATCAGCTACGTTGCACTGCACTGCATCCTCACCATGTTCTTTTAGCATGTAGGATCCATTCATGCATTGGCCCGTTTCTTTTTTAGTTCACTTTGCCACTTTAGTCATCTTTGTAGCTTCAACTCCCCCCCCCTTCATCACAGCGCAACTACCATCTTTCCCCGCTTATGTTTCATTTCTAGGTCCGTCAGAATTTTCGAAAAAAAAAGTCAGATGAGGCATACAAACAATTGGAATAGACGATGAAAAGCTTCCGTCGGATTTTTTCTGTCAGACATTCCACTCATGTGTACGCGGCTTAAGGCAAGCCAGACATTACTCTTTTTTTTTTTCATTCAACCAGCGTGTTGAATGAAAAAAAAAAAAAAAAACAGCTGATTTCCCCCATCCACACAATCACTCCTGCTGCTTTTATAGAGTCTTCCCTGCCATCAGAATACAATTATCAGTGCCGTCGGCTATAGCTGGCGGCACTGGTCATTTGGGAAAAACCCGACAGGCTGGTTGCACACAAGACAATCGATTTGTGTACAACAAGCTAGCCTGTACACAAATCGAAATTTGCCCAGTCCCTACAGAATTGGCCAAATTTCGATCCATGTATGGCCGGCTTTAACAAAACCTTCCCCCCCACCAATCATAGCTATATATACCATAGCTAACCAAAGCAGAGGGGAGCCACATGGCAATGAGCTGAGGGGGCCCTGATATTCTGTATGGGGACCCATGACTACAGCAGGCTGCCTGCTGCAATATTAGTCCTTGCACTATGCTGCTAAATTGTAGAAGGAGGGTACAAGCTAGCCTGTACACAAATCGAAATTTGCCCAGTCCCTACAGAATTGGCCAAATTTCGATCCATGTACGGCCGGCTTTAACAAACCCCCCCCCCATCAATCATAGCTATATATACCATAGCTAAACAAAGCAGAGAGGAGCCACAGGGCAATGAGCTGAGGGGGCCCTGTCATTCTGTATGGGGTCCCATGATTACAGCAGGCTGCCTGCTGCAGTATCAGTCCTTGCACTATGCTGCCAAATTGCAGAAGGAGGAGAACTGCCCAAAGACATTTTGTTGATGGTGTCTACTGATAGCAAGCTCCCTGACAAAGGTGTGCTGACAGCAGTTGTGACATCTGTTTAGGCAGCTGGCAGCACAGGATTACTGGCTCTCCAGAAATGAAACCGCTACACACACACACACACACACACACACACACACTGAACCCTTTCCCGCACTTTAGCCACAGTGCAGGTAGTGATATCACAGCAGGTGGGACAACAGCAAGCTCTACCACTGGTCCAGGTTGACCAGAAGCACTAATTACTGCAGGAGAGGGTAGTGGATTTGCTGGCATTCTCTGTGAAATGCGGGATCAGCAGCCTTGGATCTGGAGGAGGAGCTCCTTTAGTCAGGACCCAGGAGTCTGCTGAGCAAAATATACCTCTGGAGGAAGCTAGTGGTAATGTTGACAAGGTCCCATAATCACAACACAATCCCTCCAACCCCATTTTCATTAAAGTCCATCCCCTCTCACAGCGACTCTCTGCCATCAGGGGCATTGCTAGGTGGCAAATAGACCAGGGGCTTCAGCCCGAAGTCCAAGGCTGGCACGGGGGGCGGTACTGGCACAGGGTTTTTTGGCTGGACGGTGGGGTTATGTGGTGGGGAGTAAGCTCACTTGCTGGTTGCTTACCCCCATCTCTATTTAATTTAATTTGTTTTAATAATTTATTCTATAAATATAATTTATAATTTAATAATTTATTCTAATAAAATTTGTTTGTGTTTTCATTTTATTTCCCAAAGAGGCTCACCAAAATCCTCAGCACCAGGCCCATGATGCTCTTAACCACTTGAGCCCCGGACCATTATGCTGCCTAAGGACCAGAGGTCTTTTTCCAATTTGGCACTGCGTCGCTTTAACTGCTAATTACGCGGTCATGCAATGCTGTACCCAAACGAAATTTGCGTCCTTTTCTTCCCACAAATAGAGCTTTCTTTTGATGGTATTTGATCACCTCTGCGGTTTTTATTTTTTGCGCTATAAACGGAAAAAGACCAAAAATTTTGAAAAAAAATGATATTTTCTAATTTTTGTTATAAAAAAAATCCAATAAACTAAATTTTAGTCATACATTTAGGCCAAAATGTATTCGGTCACATGTCTTTGGTAAAAAAATGTCAATAAGCGTATATTTATTGGTTTGCGCAAAAGTTATAGCGTCTACAAACTAGGGTACATTTTCTGTAATTTACACAGCTTTTAGTTTATGACTGCCTATGTCATTTCTTGAGGTGCTAAAATGGCAGGGCAGTACAAAACCCCCCCAAATGACCCCATTTTGGAAAGTAGACACCCCAAGAAAATTGCTGAGAGGCATGTTGAACCCATTGAATATTTATTTTTTTTGTCCCAAGTGATTGAATAATGACAAAAAAAAAAAAAAATATTTACAAAAAGTTGTCACTAAATGATATATTGCTCACACAGGCCATGGGCATATGTGGAATTGCACCCCAAAATACATTCAGCTGCTTCTCCTGAGTATGGAGATACCACATGTGTGGGACTTTTTGGGAGCCTAGCCGCGTACGGGGCCCCGAAAACCAATCACCGCCTTCAGGATTTCTAAGGGTGAAAATTTTTGATTTCACTCTTTACTGCCTATCACAGTTTCGGAGGCCATGGAATGCCCAGGTGGCACAAAACCCCCCCAAATGACCCCATTTTGGAAAGTAGACACCCCAAGCTATTTGCTGAGAGGCATGGTGAGTATTTTGCAGCTCTCATTTGTTTTTGAAAATGAAGAAAGACAAGAAAAAACATTTTTTGACAAAAAGTGAGGTCTGCAAAATACTCACTATACCTCTCAGCAAATAGCTTGGGGTGTCTACTTTCCAAAATGGGGTCATTTGGGGGGGTTTTGTGCCACCTGGGCATTCCATGGCCTCCGAAACTGTGATAGGCAGTGAAGAGTGAAATCAAAAATTCACGCCCTTAGAAAGCCTGAAGGCGGTGCTTGGTTTTCGGGGTCCCGTACGCGGCTAGGCTCCCAAAAAGTCTCACACATGTGGTATCCCCGTACTCAGGAGAAGCAGCAGAATGTATTTTGGGGTGTAATTTCACATATTTCCATGGCATGTTTGAGCAATATATCATTTAGTGCAAAAAAAAAAAAAAATTTGTCTCTTTCCCGCAACTTGTGTCGCAATATAAAATATTCCATGGACTCGACATGCCTCTCAGCAAATAGCTTGGGGTGTCTACTTTCCAAAATGGGGTCATTTGGGGGGGTTTTGAACTGTCCTGGCATTTTATACACAACATTTAGAAGCTTATGTCACACATCACCCACTCTTCTAACCACTTGAAGACAAAGCCCTTTCTGACACTTATTGTTTACATGAAAAAGTTAATTTTTTTTTTTGCAAAAAAATTACTTTGAACCCCCAAACATTATATATTTTTTTAAAGCAAATGCCCTACAGATTAAAATGGTGGGTGTTTCATTTTTTTTTTTCATACAGTATTTGCGCAGCGATTTTTCAAACGCATTTTTTGGGGAAAAAACACACTTTTTAAAATTTTAATGCACTAAAACACACTATATTGCCCACATGTTTGATGAAATAAAAAAGATGATCTTAGGCCGAGTACATGGATACCAAACATGACATGCTTTAAAATTGCGCACAAACGTGCAGTGGCAACAAAATAAATACATTTTTAAAAGCCTTTAAAAGCATTTACAGGTTACCACTTTAGATTTACAGAGGAGGTCTACTGCAAAAATTACTGCCCTCGATCTGACCTTCGCGGTGATACCTCACATGCATGGTGCAATTGCTGTTTACGTTTGACGACAGACCGCCGCTTGCGTTCGCCTTAGCGCGAGAGCAGGGGGCGACAGGGGTGCTTTTTTTTTTTTTTTTTTTCTTTATTATTTTTTTGCTTTTTTTATCTTATTTTTAAACTGTTCCTTTCATATTTTTTTTTCTAATCATTTTTATTGTTATCTCGGGGAATGTAAATATCCCCTATGATAGCAATAGGTAGTGACAGGTACTCTTTTTTGAAAAAATTGGGGTCTATTAGACCCTAGATCTCTCCTCTGCCCTCAAAGCATCTGACCACACCAAGATCGGTGTGATAAAATGCTTCCCCAATTTCCCAATGGCGCTATTTACATCCGGCGAAATCTAAGTCATGAAATGCTCGTAGCTTCCGGTTTCTTAGGCCATAGAGATGTTTGGAGCCACTCTGGTCTCTGATCAGCTCTATGGTCAGCTGACAGAATCACCGGCTGCATTCTCAGGTTCCCTGTTGAGACAGGAGAGCCAGAGAAAAACACGGAAGATGTTGGGGGGGGGCATTCCCTCCCACGGCTTGTAAAAGCAGTCTAGAGGCTAATTAGCCGCTAGGATTGCTTTTACATGAAAGCCGACCGCTGGCTGAAAAGAATGATACCAAGATGATACCTAAACCTGCAGGCATCATTCTGGTATAACCACTCAAAGTCGTGAATGGCGTACCTGAAGACAAAAAAATGGTTAACAATAAAGCACAGTAAACGGTAAAGTATAAAAAATTGCATACCTGAAAAGCAAACATGATAAAACAAAATAACAATAAAACATTGCAGAATAGAATACAGTAAAAAAGAGCAGAACAATAGAGAGAGAATAGAGAGAGAGAGAACAATAAAACGACAACTATTTTTTTTTATTTTATATATTTTTTTTTTTTTACACTTTTTTTGTAACTAACTTTTATAACTGTAACCGGTTCCAGGTTCGGGTCTCTCAAAATGCGATGGCATCTTGGGAGACCCTGTGAAAGTGTGTCCTAGTCTGTGCAATGCTGTACCCTACGCTAATACTCAACTAGTGAATGGTAGCGTTCAAAACATTCACCAATGCAAAGACCAGGATTGTCAGGACAGGAGGGACAATAATAGCGGGTGTCACGCCTATATCCGCGCTTGCTGCAGACACAACATCTTTTTTGGGGGGTTCGCTTGGTAGGGGTACTCGGGAGGACATAAAGAAAATGCCTCTCATGCAGCCGACTGCATTTGGTTGGGGATGTGAATGGGGGAAGTACGGGCGCTGCAGAAGCGGTGGGTTCCCAATTAGGATTGGCGAATGCAGCAGGAAGGGCACTATGGGCACGACGGGCCTGTGTTTGTCTTCTTGGTGGCAGTGGGACACTACTTGTGCTTGCCACCTCACCAGCTTGAACTGCACTTATGGGACTCGCCACGTCACCAAGTGTTACTGCAGTGCTGCTTTGACTACGACCGGGGTGTACTACGCCGCTGGTGCTTGCCAGTTCCCCAAAACGCTACCAAAAAAACTGTTAGCGATCGCAGGGATCAAGGCCTGACTCTGCAAACGCTGCAGTTATGCGTTAAGTGTTTTGTAAGTGACAGTGATCGATCGATACTGCACTTGGGTGGGCTGGGCTGGGCGGAGGGGCAAAATGCAGGTGCTAGCAGGTATCTGGGCTGATCCCGCTAACACTGCGTTTTTGGAAACCCTAAACTGCTGGGGACGCTAGTATAGATCTGACCGGATCAGATATTGATCCGTTCAGATACTGTACCACTAAGGGAGGTGTATGCTGCGTGTGTGGGTGTTAGCGGTACTGGCGCTAACCTGACGCTGCCTGGGGCCGGTGCTTGCCAATTCACCAAAATACTACCAAAAAAACTGTTAGCGATCGCAGTGATCAGGCCTGACTCTGCGAACGCTGCAGTTATGCGTTTAGAGTTTTGTAAGTGACAGTGATCGATCGATACTGCACTTGGGTGGGCTGGGCCGGGCCGGGTGGAGGGGCAAAACGCAGGTGCTAGCAGGTATCTGGGCTGATCCCGCTAACACTGCGTTTTTGGGAACCCTAAACTGCTGGTGACGCTAGTATAGATCTGATCGGATCAGATATTGATGCGATCAGATACTATACCACTAAGGGAGGTGTACGGTGCGTGCGTGGGTGTTAGCGGTACTGGCGCTAACCTGACGCTGCCTGGGGCTGGTGCTTGCCAGTTCACCAAAATGCTACCAAAAAAACTGTTAGCGATCGCAGGGATCAGGCCTGACTCTGCGAACGCTGCAGTTATGCGTTTAGTGTTTTGTAAGTGACAGTGATCGATCGATACTGCACTTGGGTGGGCTGGGACGGGCGGAGGCGCAAAACGCAGGTGCTAGCGGGTATCTGGGCTGATCCCGCTAACACTGCGTTTTTGGGAACCCTAAACTGCTGGGGACGCTAGTATAGATCTGATCGGATCAGATATTGATCCGATCAGATACTATACCACTAAGGGAGGCGCATGCTGCGTGCATGGGTGTTAGCGGTACTGGCGCTAATCTGATGCTGCCTGGGGCGACGCATATCACCGCCGGGCAATTAGGGGGCTAAACCTTTATTCGGTAATAAACGGCGGGTGCCCTGACACTATAAAAAATAAACAAACTAACTAGCGTCACCCGTAACGGTTATACGGTGATCAGTGGTGAAAGGGTTAACTAGGGGGCAATCAAGGGGTTAAAACATTTATCAGATAGTATATGGGGGTCCCTGACGCTATAAAACGCTGACGGTGAACCTAAATATTTACCTCCCTAACTAGCGTCACCAGCGACACTAATACAGCGATCAGAAAAATGATCGCTTAGCGACACTGGTGACGGGGGTGATCAAGGGGTTAAAACTTTATTAGGGGGGGTTAGGGGGGTACCCTAGACCTACAGGGGGGTAACAGTAACTGTGCTAACACTGTAACTGTCACAAACTGACACCTAGCAGTAATCAGAAAAAAAAAAACTGCTGGTGTCAGTTTGTGACAGGGGGGGGGGTGATTGGGGGGGGATCGGGGGGCGATCGGGGGGGGGATCGGGGTGTTTTGTATGCCTGGCATGTTCTACTGTGTGTGTGTAGTGTTGTGCACTCACATACCTGTCTTCTCTCCTCGGGCCGGAACGGAAACTACCGAGCCGAGGAGAGATGACATCATTTCCTTTGCTGCTGTTTAGCATACAGCAGCAAAGGAGTGTTCCCATTGGCTGGCGGCGATCGCGAGGGGGGGGCCACGAACGGATGGCCTCCCCCTCCACTCCGATCGCCGGGGAACAAAATGGGACCGCCTCGGGCACCGGGGGGGGTCCGATCGGACCCCCCACCCGCGGGAGGCAAATCACGTACATGTACGTGATTTTGCCTGCCCGTGCCGCCTTGCCGACGTACATCGGCGTGAGGCGGTCCTTAAGTGGTTAATCTGGCCCTGGGTCCAAGGCATTAGTCAGTGCTCATGGTTACAAAAGCGATGTTTTGGAGCCTTGCAAGACCCCATCCTCATGCATGTGACAAAGTGCAGTACAAAACAGACCCCAGGGTTCTGTGCTGGGGAATCTAGGATGGAAAAGAACCTGGGGGCCCTAGTAGATGATAGGCTCAGCAATGGCATGCAATGCCAAGCTGCTGCTAACAAAGCAAACAGAATATTGGCATGCATTAAAAAGGGATTAACTCCAGGGATAAAGCAATAATTCTCCCACTCTACAAGACTTTGGTCTGGCCTCACCTAGAATATGCTGTCCAGTTCTGGGCACTGGTCCTCAGGAAGGATGTCCTGGAAATTAGACATGTGTCGTTGGTTTTGTTACGAATTAAAATTTGGACAAATTTTCATTATTTGGATGTTCAGATGTATCCGAATTTCCAAATTAGAATAGTACCGAATTTAAACGAATCTGAAATAACAAAATTCGAATTCGGACAAAATTCAAATTCAAAATGTTTTTGAATAGTATTCAAAAACTTTTCAAATTTCCAAAGAGAATAAAATAGAATAGAAAAAAAAGGAATAGAATATAATTTTTCACTCTATTCTATTGCTTTATTTTCTATTCTATTTTATTCTTTTAGGAAATTGGAAAACTATTCAAATTCAAAAACTACTCAAATTGGAAAACCTTTTCAAATTCGAAAACTTTTCAAATTTGAAAACTATTCGAAATTGATTCAAAAACTTTTCACATTCGAAAACTTCTGAAAATTGTTTTGAAATTGATTAGAAAACTATTCAAAATTGATTTAGAAACTTTTCAAAACGATTCGAAAGCGAATAAACGAAACAAATCCCGAAAACAAATTAAATGAATGAAACAAATTTAAATAAACAACTTTGTGAAAATAACGAATCGAAACAAAAGGAAACAAAACACATTTTTTCGTTCTGCACATGTCTACTGGAAATGGAGAGAGTACAAAGAAGGTAAACAAAGCTAATAAAGAGTCTGGAGGATATTAGTTATGAAGAAAGGTTGTGAGCACTGAACTTATTCTCTATGGAGCAAAGACGCTTGAGAGTGGATATGATTTAAATTTACAAATACCATACTGCTGACCCCACAATAGGGATAAAACTTTTTCACAAAAGGGAGTTTAATAAGACACGGGGCCACTCACTAAAATTAGAAGAAAAGAGGTTTAACCTTAAACTGCGTAGAGGGTTCTTTACTGTAAGAGTGGCAAGGATGTGGAATTCCCTTCCACAGGCGGTGGTCTCAGCAGGGGGGCATTGATAGTTTCAAGAAACTATTACATAAGCACCTGAATGACCACAGCATACAGGGATATACAGTGTAATACTGACATATAAAAACACACATAGGTTGGACTTTTTGTGTCTTTTTTCAACCTCACCTACTATGTAACATTTAAAGGACCATCCACCAATCAAAAAACAGAAAATAGGCTAAACCCCACTCCCTGACATCATATGGCATCATAAGCTTGCCATAAACACTAATTTTAATAGAATGAGATAACTATTAACCACTTCAGCCCCGGAAGGTTTTACCCCCTTCCTGACCAGAGCACTTTTTACAATTCGGCACTGCGTCGCTTTAACTGCTAATTGCGCGGTCATGCAATGCTGTACCCAAACTAAATTTGCGTCCTTTTCTTCCCACAAATAGAGCTTTCTTTTGATGGTATTTGATCACCTCTGCCGTTTTTATTTTTTGCGCTATACATGGAAAAAGACCGAAAATTTTGAAAAAAAATGATATTTTCTACTTTTTGTTCTAAAAAAAATCCAATAAACTCAATTTTAGTCATACATTTAGGCCAAAATGTATTCGACCACATGTCTTTGGTAAAAAAAATGTCAATAAGTGTATATTTATTGGTTTGCGCAAAAGTTATAGCGCCTACAAACTAGGGTACATTTTCTGGAATTTACACAGCCTTTAATTTATGACTGCCTATGTCGTTTCTTGAGGTGCTAAAATGGCAGGGCAGTACAAAACCCCCACAAATGACCCCATTTTGGAAAGTAGACACCCCAAGGAAATTGCTGAGAGGCATGTTGAGCCCATTGAATGTTCATTTTTTTTGTCCCAAGTGATTGAATAATGACAAAAAAAAAAAAAAAAAATTACAAAAAGTTGTCACTAAATGATATATTGCTCACACAGGCCATGGGCATATGTGGAATTGCACCCCAAAATACATTTAGCTGCTTCTCCTGAGTATGGGGATACCACATGTGTGGGACTTTTTGGGAGCCTAGCCGCGTACGGGGCCCCGAAAACCAATCACTGCCTTCAGGATTTCTAAGGGCGTACATTTTTGATTTTACTCCTCACTACCTATCACAGTTTTGAAGGCCATAAAATGCCCAGATGGCATAAAACCCCCCCAAATGACCCCATTTTGGAAAGTAGACACCCCAAGCTATTTGCTTTGAGGCATGTTGAGTCCATGGAATGTTTTATATTTTGACACAAGTTGCGGGAAAGTGACAAATTTTTTTTTTTTTTTTGCACAAAGTTGTCACTAAATGATATATTGCTCACACAGGCCATGGGCATATGTGGAATTGCACCCCAAAATACATTTAGCTACTTCTCCTGAGTACGGGGATACCACGTGTGGGACTTTTTGGGAGCCTAGCCGTGTACGGGGCCCCGAAAACCAATCACCGCCTTCAGGATTTCTAAGGGTGTAAATTTTTGATTTCACTCTTCACTGCCTATCACAGTTTCGGAGGCCATGGAATGCCCAGGTGGCACAAACCCCCCCAAATGACCCCATTTTGGAAAGTAGACACCCCAAGCTATTTGCTGAGAGGCATGGTGAGTATTTTGCAGCTCTCATTTGTTTTTGAAAATAAAGAAAGTCGAGAAAAAACATTTTTTTTTCTTTTTTCAATTTTCAATACTTTGTGACAAAAAGTTTGGTCTGCAAAATACTCACTATACCTCTCATCAAATAGCTTGGGGTGTCTACTTTCCAAAATGGGGTCATTTGGGGGGGGGTTTTGCCACCTGGGCATTCCATGGCCTCCGAAACTGTGATAGGCAGTGAAGAGTGAAATCAAAAATTTACGGCCTTAGAAAGCCTGAAGGCGGTGCTTGGTTTTTGGGGTCCCGTACGCGGCTAGGCTCCCAAAAAGTCACACATGTGGTATCCCCGTACTCAGGAGAAGCAACAGAATGCATTTTGGGGTGTAATTTCACATATTCCCATGGCATGTTTGAGCAATATATCATTTAGTGACAACTTTGCGCAAAAAAAAATAAAAAAAATAAAACATTGTCTCTTTCCCGCAACTTGTGTCACAATATAAAATATTCCATGGACTCGACATGCCTCTCAGCAAATAGCTTGGGGTGTCTACTTTCCAAAATGGGGTCATTTGGGGGGGTTTTGAACTGTCCTGGCATTTTATGCACAACATTTAGAAGCTTATGTCACACATCACCCACTCTTCTAACCACTTGAAGACAAAGCCCTTTCTGACACTTTTTGATTACATAAAAAAATAATTTTTTTTGCAAGAAAATTACTTTGAACCCCCAAACATATATTTTTTTAAAGCAAATGCCCTACAGATTAAAATGGTGGGTGTTTCATTTTTTTTTTTTCACACAGTATTTGCGCAGCGATTTTTCAAACGCATTTTTTTGGGAAAAAACACACTTTTTAAAATTTTAATGCACTAAAACACACTATATTGCCCAAATGTTTGATGAAATAAAAAAGATGATCTTAGGCCGAGTACATGGATACCAAACATGACATGCTTTAAAATTGCGCACAAACGTGCAGTGGCGACAAACTAAATACATTTTTAAAAGCCTTTAAAAGCCTTTACAGGTTACCACTTTAGATTTACAGAGGAGGTCTACTACTAAAATTACTGCCCTCGATCTGACGTTCGCGGTGATACCTCACATGCATGGTGCAATTGCTGTTTACATTTGACGCCAGACCGACGCTTGCTTTCGCCTTAGCACGAGAGCAGGGGGGACAGGGGTGCTTTTTTTTTTTTTTTTTTCTTTATTATTATTATTTTTTTTAATCTTATTTTAAAACTGTTCCTTTCATTTTTTTTTTTTTTTAAATCATTTTTATTGTTATCTCAGGGAATGTAAATATCCCCTATCATAGCAATAGGTAGTGACAGGTACTCTTTTTTGAAAAAATTGGGGTCTATTAGACCCTAGATTTCTCCTCTGCCCTCAAAGCATCTGACCACACCAAGATCGGTGTGATAAAATGCTTTCCCAATTTCCCAATGGCGCTGTTTACATCCGGCGAAATCTAAGTCATAAAATGCTCGTAGCTTCCTGTTTCTTAGGCCATAGAGATGATTGGAGCCACTCTGGTCTCTGATCAGCTCTATGGTCAGCTGGCTGAATCACCGGCTGCATTCTCAGGTTCCCTGTTGAGACAGGAGAGCCAGAGAAAAACACGGAAGACGTTGGGGGGGGGGCATTCCCTCCCACTGCTTGTAAAAGCAGTCTAGAGGCTAATTAGCCACTAGGATTGCTTTTACATGAAAGCCGACCACTGGCTGAAAAGAATGATACCAAGATGATACCTAAACCTGCAGGCATCATTCTGGTATAACCACTCAAAGTCGTGAATGGCATACCTGAAGACAAAAAAATGGTTAACAATAAAGCACAGTAAACGGTAAAGTATAAAAAATTGCATACCTGAAAAGCAAACATGATAAAACATAATAACAATAAAACATTGCAGAATAGAATACAGTAAAAAAGAGCAGAACAATAGAGAGCATAGAGAGAGAAAGAACAATAAAACGACAACTATTATTTTTTATTTTATATTTTTGTTTGTGTTTTTTTTTCTTTTTTACACTTTTTTTTGTAACTAACTTTTATAACTGTAACCGGTTCCAGGTTCGGGTCTCTCAAAATGTGATGGCATCTTGGGAGACCCTGTGAAAGTGTGCCTAGTCTGTGCAATGCTGTACCCTACGCTAATACTCAACTAGTGAATGGTAGCGTTCAAAACATTCACCAATGCAAAGACCAGGATTGTCAGGACAGGAGAGACAATAATAGCGGGTGTCACGCCTATATCCGCGCTTGCTGCAGACACGACATCTTTTTTGGGGGCATTCGTTGGGTAGGGGTACTCGGGAGGACATAAAGAAAATGCCTCTCATGCAGCCGACTGCATTTGGTTGGGGATGTGAATGGGGGAAGTACGGGCGCTGCAGAAGTGGTGGGTTCCCAATTAGGATTGGCGAATGCAGCAGGAAGGGCATTATGGGCACGACGGGCCTGTGTTTGTCTTTTTGGTGGCAGCGGGACACTACTTGTGCTTGCCACCTCACCAGCTTGAACTGCACTTATGGGACTCGCCATGTCACCAAGTGTTACTGCAGTGCGGGTTTGACTACGACCGGGGTGTACTAGGCCGCTGGTGCTTGCCAGTTCACCAAAATGCTACAAAAAAAACTGTTAGCGATCGCAGGGATCAGGCCTGACTCTGCGAACGCTGCAGTTATGCGTTTAGTGTTTTGTAAGTGTCAGTGATCGATCAATACTGCACTTGGGTGGGCTGGGCTGGGCCGGGCGGAGGGGCAAAACGCAGGTGCTAGCAGGTATCTGGGCTGATCCCGCTAACACTGCGTTTGTGGGAACCCTAAACTGCTGGGGACGCTAGTATAGATCTGATCAGATCAGATATTGATCCGATCAGATACTATACCACCAAGGGAGGTGTACGGTGCGTGCGTGGGTGTTAGCGGTACTGGCGCTAACCTGACGCTGCCTGGGGCTGGTGCTTGCCAGTTCACCAAAACGCTACCAAAAAAACTGTTAGCGATCACAGGGATCAGGCCTGACTCTGCGAACGCTGCAGTTATGCATTTAGTGTTTTGTAAGTGACAGTGATCGATTGATACTGCACTTGGGTGGGCTGGGCTGGGCCGGGCGGAGGGGCAAAACGCAGGTGCTAACAGGTATCTGGGCTGATCCCGCTAACACTGCATGTTTGGGAACCCTAAACTGCTGAGGACGCTAGTATAGATCTGATCGGATCAGATATTGATCCGTTCAGATACTATACCACTAAGGGAGGTGTACGGTGCGTGCTTGGGTGTTAGCGGTACTGGCGCTAACCTGACGCTGCCTGGGGCTGGTGCTTGCCAGTTCACCAAAACGCTACCAAGAAAACTGTTAGCGATCGCAGGGATCAGGCCTGACTCTGCGAACGCTGCAGTTATTTGTTTAGTGTTTTGTAAGTGACAGTGATCGATCGATACTGCACTTGGGTGGGCTGGGCTGGGCCGGGCGGAGGGGAAAAACGCAGGTGCTAGCGGGTATCTGGGCTGATCCCGCTAACACTGCGTTTTTGGGAACCCTAAACTGCTGGGGACGCTAGTATAGAGCTGATCGGATCAGATATTGATCCGTACAGATACTATACCACTAAGGGAGGCGTATGCTGCGTGCGTGGGTGTTAGCGGTACTGGCGCTAATCTGACGCTGCCTGGGGCGACGCATATCACCGCCGGGCGATCAGGGGGCTAAACCTTTATTCGGTAATAAACGGCGGGTGCCCTGACACTATAAAAAATAAACGAACTAACCAGTGTCACCCGTAACACTTATACGGTGATCAGTGGTGAAAGGGTTAACTAGGGGGCAATCAAGGGGTTAAAACATTTATTAGATAGTATATGGGGGTCCCTGACGCTATAAAACGCTGACGGCGAACCTAAATATTTACCTCCCTAACTAGCGTCACCAGCGACACTAATACAGCGATCAGAAAAATGATCGCTTAGTGACACTGGTGACAGGGGGTGATCAAGGGGTAAAACTTTATTAGGGGGGGTTAGGGGGGTACCCTAGACCTAAAGGGGGCTACCACTCACTGCCCTAACACTGTAACTGTCACAAACTGACACCAATCAGTAATCAGAAAAAAAAAAAATACTGCTTGGTGTCAGTTTGTGATGGGGGGGTGGTTGGGGGGGGATCGGGGGGCGATCGGGGGGGTCGGGGGTGTTTTATGTGCCTGGCATGTTCTACTGTGTGTGTTTGTGTTTTGTGCACTTACATGTCTTCTCTCCTCAGCGCTGGAACGGAAACTGCCAAGCCGAGGAGAGATGACATCACATCCTCTGCCTGTGTGAAACTACACACAGGCAGGGGAGGATTCTGATTGGCTGGGAGCGATCGCGAGGGGGGGCCAAGATCGGATGGTCTCCCCCTCGCCTCCCAATGCTCCCAGTGAAATGCTGACCGCCGCTGGCACCGGCAGACTTGGTCTGGTGTACCAGATTTCGTCGGACAATTCGATCGTGTGTGGGCTCCAGCAGACTTTGTTTTCTCAAAAGTTGGACGGACTTAGATTTGAAACATGTTTCAAATCCATCCGATGGACTCGAGTCCGGTCGAAAAGTCCGCTCGTCTGTATGCTAGTTCGACGGACAAAAAGCCACGCTAGGGCAGCTATTGGTTACTGGCTACGAACTTCCTTATTTAAGGTCGGTCGTACGTCATCACGTACAAATTCGGCGGACTTTGTTTGATTGTGTGTAGGCAAGTCCGTTCATTCAGAAAGTCCGTTGTAAAGTCCGTCGAAAAGTCCGCCGGGCAAAGTCTGCCATAAAGTCCGCTCGTGTGTAAGCGGCATTATGCTACCTGGTTGCCCCCAGGTCTTTCTCTAACACTATACAATAGTTTCTTGTCAGGTGGTACTTGGACTGAGCAAACAAAGGGTAGCTGTGGTCTTAAGGTGGGTCAGACGATAGACTGTCAGTGGAATCTTGGGACTGCTCGAGGGCCAGAGCAGGTAGCAAGTAAGCATAGTCCAAAAACTGTTTCAAGGTCAGAGTTAGTAGCAAACAACCCTAATCCAAGGTACAGTTCCTAAGTCAGGGCAGGTAACGAGCAAACAAAGTCCAATAAACAATTTGAGGTCAAGTTCAGATGGAAATCCAAAGAGTAATCCAGGTACAAGGCAGAATTATTCAACAAGACCAACCCAGACAAGTATAGCAGAACTGGGTCATGCAAGCAAAAAGACAGTGAGCCAGGAAGCAAATGCTATCGTAAGCACAGATCCAGGGACAGATAATATTAAATAGGGTGCCTCCTGCACCAGGGACTAATCCAGCTAGAGGGTGTTTAGTCAGACTTGTTATTCCACAGCTGATGGGAGCATCTAGGAGTCTTAGAAGACTTATCCTACAGCTTATGGGAGCAGCTGAGAGCCTGGAAAGCTCATTAACCTATAGCTGGTGAGAGGAGCTTGAAGGCTACCTAACAATTTACAATAAGTTAGATGCTTGCAATTATTGAGATGTATGCACTCATGTAAACTTGTTTGTTGGTTACAGATGGATCCATACAGATATTGAACAAAACATTTTGCACTATGCCTACCATTTTTGAGATGTTTACATATACTGTACATTCCACATACACATCCAGTCCTGAAAAAGTGGATTCAGCAGCGAAACAGGTCAACAAGGGTTCTAAGCAAACTTGTAGTACTCAAATGATAGTGTTAAGGTCTAATAGCTATACATTGTATGCACTGTAATGTATATCCATTAGGGATGAGCCTAACACCCCCCTGTTCGGTTCGCACCAGAACATGCTAACAGGCAAAAAGTTTGTTCAAACACATGAACACCGTTAAAGTCTATGAGACTCGAACATGAATAATCAAAAGTGCTAATTTTAAAGGCTTATATGCATGGTATTGTCATAAAAAGTGTTTGGGGGCCTGGGTCCTGCCCCAGGGGACATGTATCAATGCAAAAAAAAAGTTTTAAAAACGGCCATTTTTTTTCGGGAGCAGTGATTTTAATAATGCTTAAAGTGAAACAATAAAAGTGTAATATTCCTTTAAATTTCATACCTGGGGGGTGTCTATAGTATGCCTGTAAAGGGGCACATGTTTCCCGTGTTTAGAACAGTCTGACAGCAAAATTACATTTCTAAAGGAATAAAAGTTATTTAAAACTATTTGTGGCTATAATGAATTGTCTATATAGTGTTTTTTTTACCTGTAACGTGCCTCTAACCTAAAAATAAACAGTGAGAAAAAAACACAGTGGCGCTATCCTAAAAAACTATTTTTACCCTTAAGGTGATGCTGCAAATAAATATAAATATTCAAATACACAATATAAATACCAAGTGACAGGTGATTGAAATATACAGAAAGTGCACAACAAATAATTATATTTGCAACTAAATACATGAAAAGGTCCTAAATAAAAAGTCCTTTAAATAGTGATGTTTTCTTGGCAGCTTTCACCACACCCAAGTGCTGAGTAAGCCCACTCCCTAAAGAAATCCACTCACCGACTCCAATTGCCTACACTCTCGTGTAAGGCTCAAGTGCTTTTTTAACCACACCGGAAGGGTCACAGCGACAAACCAAAAATCCAAAATTATGTGCAGGAATCGTTCCACATTAAGAACTGTATTGGCTGATTTGACATTCCATAAAATTTGTGATTGAAAACAGCGACAGTATCTGCCCAGTATGCTCTTGATTCCAATATGAACAAACATCTATATGTTGGAGATGATGTAAACAGGTAGAAGTGTTTTTTTTTACTCCACCAAGAGTATATATATGTTGTTCTCTTCAAAAAGAAAAGAAAAGCCCAAGAAATATGGGCGTAAACTAAAGGCTTGAGGCTCCACTGAGGCCGAGAGGCAAATCCTGAAGGTGGCTCAAGAGTTGATGTTCATAGGTGTATCTATTGATAGATGACATGAGAGTCATGTGTCATTTGCACGGGAATCAGTGCATTTTTATAGCACTGATTGCTGTATAAATGACAATGGTCCCAAAAATGTGTCAAAAATTTCTGATGTGTCCACCATAATGTCTCAGTCACAATAAAAATCACTGATCGCTGCCAAAACTAGTAAAAAAAAAAAATGATTAATAAAAATGCCATAAAACTATCCCCTATTTTGTAAACGCTATAACTTTTGCGCAAACCAATCAATAAATGCTTATTGCGATTTTTTTACCAAAAATATGTAGAAGAATACGTATCGGTCTAAACTGAGGAAAAAAAATGTTTAATATATTTTTGGGGGATATTTATTATAGCAAAAAGTAAAAAATAATGCGTTTTTTTCAAAATTGTTATTTTGTTTATAGCACAAAAAATAAAAATCGCAGTGGTGATCAAATACCACCAAAAGAGAAATCTATTTGTGGAAAAAAAGGACGTCAATTTTGTTTCGGAGCCACGTCGCACAACCACGCAATTGTCAGTTAAAGTGACACAGTGCCGAATCGCATAAAGTGCTCTGGTCAGGAAGGGGGTAAATCCTTCCGGGGCTGAAGTGGTTAATAGCCGCGAGTAGTTTTAAATGACTTTTTTTTCCCTTTGAAATGTAATTTTGCAGTCAGACTGTTCTAAACACGGGAAACATGCACCCCTTTACAGGCATACTATAGACACCCCAGGTACGAAATTTAAAGGGATATTACACTTTTATTGTTTCACTTTAAGCATTATTAAAATCACTGCTCCCGAAAAAACGGCAGTTTTTTAAAACTTCTTTTTGCATTGATACATGTCCCCTGGGGCAGGACCCAGGTACCCAAACACTTTTTATGACAATACCATGCATACAAGCCTTTAAAATGAGCACTTTTGATTTCTCCCATAGACTTTTAAAGGGTGTTCCATGGCTTTCAAATTTGCAGCGAACACCCCAAATTGTTTGCTGTTCGGCGAACTGGCGAACAGCCGACGTTCGACTGGAACATGATTTTGACTCGAAGTGGAAGCTCATCCCTAATATCCATGCACTCTTAATACAAATGTTGATCTTTTACAAAATTGTATTATTTGTATATAATTAAAGTGTGATATTATTTTATAAAAACGTTTTAGGTTTTGTGTTTCCTGAAATGTTGTACATAAAATCCCTTTTCTCAATGCTACTTGTAACATTTGACTAGACATTAGTCATGGCTTAGGGGAAAACAAAGGGCTATAGTTCAAAAATAAAATATTGCCATATGCACGTTAAGATCTTAACAAACTCTCAACAAAATCTTGAAACATTACATTGGCACTTGTATTCAGAAAAAAAAATTGATATAACAAATAACAAATATTTTTATAAGTGATACAGTATTTTCCCTTTAGCAACACTGGATGAGATATCTACTTGTATCTTAAATAAGAAGCACCAGAACCCCACTGAGACTTCGAATTATTTGTAATTATTAATATACCAAAGATTGAGTTGACTTGCGCTTTCAACTTTTTCACCTCACCTCAGTTTTATTAGAAAAATTCCAATACACCAGGATGATTGATTTTGCTACATTTAATAAATGCATTTCTAGTGTAACACTTAAATGGATTTTTCAAATCTATATTTAATAACAAAGAAACACTTTTACAGTTTTAATAAATGTTAACTATGTTCTGTTTTGGTTGGCTAGACATACAAAGGAAAAGGCTAGGTATAGGGGTTAAACAATAACAGTTTATGATTTCCAATTTTTAAAACACAATTTCCAGTAGCTTTCATCAAGTAAATTCTGGAGCAGTGTTACAGCCTGGGAAAATGGATGGCATGAAAAATGTAAGTGCACAGAAAGAGATTTTTTGTTTAATAAAAAAAAAAAACAACAACTCAACTTCTCTTGCTCATGTTTTCTGGTAGTGCATAAAAAGATAAACTTTAGCTGTTGAGCATACTAGATACTTTATTTTTTAAAATATTTTTTATATCTATTTCATTTTAGTTTTTTATTTAAGCTTTTAGGTTTTTGCAGCTGTACATCATTGGTTACAAAATTACAGAAAGCAATGTTTGCATTCCGTTTTACATTTAGAAGTACATTCATAAAGGCAAACATAGTGGGTGATAGGGAGAATTTCATTCCTGCATATACTTTCAGTGGAAATTGCTCCTGAATGTTTCAGTAGCACCCTATTTCGCTTCTGCACGAAAAAAAAGGGGATCAACTGAATAACTATTGAGGGGAAAAATAGGAAAGAGTGGTTGACTCCCAGTCTCAGTAGATTTCTTGCTGGGACTGAAGGGGCAACAGAGAATTACAGAGATGGGGAGGGGATGGAAAATGGGTTCTGGATGTAAGCCCCACTGAGTGAGTCTGTATGTGATGCTGTCTCTATTTTATTTATGGCTTTAGTCTTAGGGGAAGGCCTCACAGGCTGTACACCTAGGACCTACATGTTTAAGGTAAAATCTACTCAATGTTTTGCAAAACTGGTCCTCCCAATGGTTTGCAGCATCCATGAGTTTTTCAATTGATTTGATTTTGTTATCCTTTGGAAACCAATGGCCAATTTCTGGGGATATACGGTAGTTTTATTTGCTTACTGTTTCTGTTAACACAGTCTAAGATGTACTCATCAGGATCCTATTTCATTTCATGATCCACTTGAAAACACTTTGCCACATGGTCCATGAAGCACAGTGGATTGACATGTGGAGATTGCAACACCCAGACACAAGAGATTACACTTTCTACTCTTCCCCACATAAACTATATTCTTGTATTGATCTATTTCTGATCCCCCACAGACACATCCCTCTTGTTGCCCATACAGATATAAATATAACATGATCAAATCATGCCCCAATGCTAGTGATGATCATACTTACACCAGACAAATACTCTAAAGCTTGGCACAATAAGTTAAATGATAGCATACTCCAACAGCCCGGATTATTAATGTGGCGCTGCTAAGGCACTAGACCTATATTTCCAAGTAAATGCTGCTGAAGATAATGACCCTTATGTTGGCCTGGGAAGCACACAAACCTTACATTACAGGTAGCCTCATTAAACATGGTACTATGTTAAACACAACAAGTTCTTAATGAAACTCAAACACGATTCTACATTAAATGCTACCATGGAACTGGAGCTCTCAACTCTTTGACACAGATTGACTTTTTTTTTTAAACAGCAACAAAGCTAAAGCTGCTCTTACCCACTGCTGAAAAACATACCAGGAGCACAGACAAAAATGTGGATGTCTCCTAGCAACTGCCCTCTGTGGGAAACAACCCCTTGACTATGCATCGTCTATCACCAACACACATGGCTACAAAGTCAACCAACCCACATAAATTGTAAAAGGATTTGGCTCCTTTTACTCTGCTTTATATAACCTCCAGATGCTGACCCTAAAACCCTCTTTACTTCCCAATTTAAGACACATAAAATTATTGAATATATCACCTCTTCGATTGTATCCAAAATTGGGACAGACTTAGACACGTCTACTATCTAGGTACAACTTTATGAGGCCATTAAATCCGCTAAAATCCACTAAATTGGGTACATTCCCTGGCCTGGGTGGACTGACTATCCAATACTGTAAAGCCCTTCTCCATCAATTGCCCACACATTTCATTAAAGACCTCAACCTTCTAACACAGGAGTCACGATTTTCCCAGGACTCCCTAAAGGGCCATATTACTCTCCTCTGAAAGGAAGGGACAGATCTTTCTTTATGCACTAACTACTGGCCTATCTTACTCCCAAACAAGGACTTGAAACTTCTCACAAAAAATCCTAGCCGCTCGTCCACACATTATGAACAACATTGAACTTGACCAAGTTGGCTTCCTCCCCCAACAAGAAGCATGAGACTAAGGTGTTGGTTTACATAAGGAAAATAGACTGTGCACTTTGCAAGTGCAGTTGAACTCTGAAAGTGCAGTTGCTCCAGGGCTTGGTAAATGAGGTGAAACTTCACTTTGCAAAGAATCCCACAATCACAAGCAAGGAAAATCAAAATAAACAGCATTTTTGCTTGCACATGATTGGATGATGGAAGAATGCAGAGCTTTCGTTCATTTACTAAGCTCTGGAGCCCCCCATGTTGAGGGCATGTGGCCTGGTTCGGTTCAGGGGGGGGGGGAATCGCTCATCCCACCCCCTTTTCTGACCTGCCAGGCTGCATGCCCGGATGAGGGTCTGGTATGGATTTTGGAGGGAACACTTTTTTTTTTTCAATTTTGGCATGGGTTTCCCCTACTAATCCATACAAGCCTGAAGGGCCTAGTATGGACTAGGGGGACCCCACGCCATTTTTTCTTTATTTTTTTCAATAGCCGGGTGCCAACAATTGAAAACTGTGAGTCATTTTAAATTGGATTTTACTCGCTTTTTTCTTTAGAAATGTAATTTTTGCTTTAGCATGTTTAATGCATGCTACAGATACGCCACTTTACAGACATCAAGGGGACCCCCAGGCACTATATTTGAAGGATTATTTATTTTTATTGTTGCACTTTAAGCATAATTAACCACTTGCCTACAAGGCACTTTCACCCCCTTACTGCCCAGAACAATTTTCAGCTTTCAGCGCTTTCACACTTTGAATGACAATTACTCAGTCATGCAACACTGTACCCAAATGAAATGTGTGTCTTTTTTCACACAAATAGAGCTTTCTTTTTGGTGGTATTTAATCAGTAGTGGTTTTTTTATTTTTTGTGCTACAAATAAAAAAAAGACTAACATTTGGTGAAAAAATGCCTTTTTCTTTGTTTCTGTCATAAAATTTTACAAATTAGTAATATTTCTTCATAAATTTTGGCCACAATTTATACGACTACATATCTTTGGTAAAAATAACCCTAATTAGTGTATATTTGGTTTTTGTGAAAGTTATAGGGTCTACAAGCTATGGTGCAAATCATTGAAAATTGATCACACCTGATCACACCTGATGTACTGAAGACCTATCTCATTTCTTGAGACACTAACAAGCCAGGAAAGTACAAATACTTACAAAATGGCCACCGGTGACCCCGCCCCCTCTGAAGCACGGTGACTTCCCTGTCCGCCCCCTCTGACGTCACGGGGAATACCACAGATAAGTCCCCATCAAGTCCCCGGAGGGGGGGCGTGGACACCGGATGGCCACGCCCTCCGTTATTTAAGAACCGTCAGAAGAGGAGAAGCGCCACACAGTGGGAGCCTCCCATCATGGTGGATGCAGAGCGGCCCAAGAAGACAAAGGGAAGAAGACGCTGGCGCCACGGAGGAAGATGCCTGACGAGAACACCGGAGGAAGAACCAGAAGAACCAGAAGAAGAAGATGGAGGAAGAAACCGAAGGAAGATAGAAGAAAGAAGATAGAAGAAAGAGGATAGAAGAAGAAAGAAGAAGAATTTAAATAAAGGAATTGTCAAAAACTGTCTCTTGTCATTTTTAACATTTTTGACAGTTTTTTTGTGAAATGGTAGGGGTACTTTTGTTCCCCCTTACCATTTCACACAGGGGGGAGGGCCGGGATCTGGGGGTCCCCCTGTTAAAGGGGCTTCCAGATTCCGATAAGCCCCCCGCCCGCAGACCCCCACAACCACCGGGCAAGAGTTGTGGGGATGAGGCCCCTGTCCCCATCAACATAGGGACAAGGTGTTTTGGGGAATTCCCATGCTGTTTTTATCAATGAACTTTTATGTGTATTGTCGGACCGGCAGTTCATTAATAGTAGATTTAATGACTTTTTTTTCCTTTGAAATGTCATTTTGCTGTCAGACTGTTCTAAACACGGGAAACATGCGTCCCTTTACAGGCATACTATAGACACCCCCCAGGTACGAAATTTAAAGGAATATTACACTTTTATTGTTTCAATTTAAGCATTATTAAAATCACTACTCCTGAAAAAACGTCCGTTTTTAAAACTTATTTTGCATTGATCCATGTCTCCTGGGGCAGGATTCGGGTCCCCAAACACTTATTATGACAATAACTTGCATATAAGCCTTTAAAATTAGCACTTTTGATTTCTCCCATAGACTTTTAAAGGGTGTTCCGTGGCTTTCAAATTTGCCGCGAACACCCCAAATTGTTCGCTGTTTGGCGAACTGGCAAACAGCCGATGTTCGAGTCGAACATGAGTTCGACTCAAACTCGAAGCTCATCCCTATTCCTGACAACCTATTATTTTTGAAGGCCCTTATATTTCTAACACATAGCATTTACATACCAAAAATTACACTCCAAAATAAATTCTATTGAGGAAAAAAAAAGTATTGCCTGTGGTTTTAGTAGTGTCCCCAGAGGAGAGAATTGGTGCAGGCAGCAGGCAGGGATGTGCATAGCAACAATAGTAATTATCCAGGCAGCAGGCAGGAATATTGTCTATAGTCAGCACAAGGATATCGTCAGCACAGCCAAAGCATTTGTCCATAGAAATTGTCCAGGCAGAGACAGCCAGCACAGCCATAATATTGGTCCTTGTACACCATTACCTCCCTGCACTCATTGTACCGCTCTCCAGCCCTTCATAAACATACTGCCTCTTGCTACAGCTAATTATTTCCATAGTCCGGGTAGCAGGCAGAGGTGTGGTCAGTTTATGCTGCGGGCAGGGGGGTGGTGGCAGTAAGTCAGCAGCAGGCTGAGGGCTGCAATCAGGTAAGACCTGTGCACAGGGGCACAGGGGTAGAGGCTTCGACCCACCCAAATCTCTATGAAGCCTCCGGACTCCGGACCCTAATCTGGAAATGACAAAACCTGGAGACAACAAAAAAATGTTTTCTCCATCCGGAAAAACATTGCTGGAGCTCCTCACATGTGAGACCCTTGTGTCCTACAGTAGCAGGGCAACAGATCAGTCCAAGCGGTAGGCAAAAGCATAGTCCATTAAACAGGCCAGGGTCAGATGACGTGCAAGCAGTCCAAGTGGTGGCCAGAAGCATAGTTGGTAAAACAGGCCATGGTCAGTTCACATGTAAGCAGTCCAAACAGTAGGCAGAAGCGTAGTTGGTAAAACAGGCCAGGGTCAGTTCACATGTAAGCAGTCCAAACGGTTGGCAGAAGCATAGTCAAAAAACAGGCCAGGGTCAGTTCACGTAGAAGGCAGTGGCATAGTTATTTGAGGAAGCATGGGAAATGGTCAGCGCAGATGATGAAAATGGGGAAATGGTTAAGAATATGGGCTAATATTTTAGGGATGTGTGATACAGTCTGAAGCATTTACCAATGCAAAGGCTGGGTTCAAAGGGACACTGGGGACAATGGTAGCTGGTATCTCTTCGAAATACTTTATTGCTGCATACTCGACATCTCTTTTGGCATCTTCGGCCTGCTTCAGATAGTGGAATGTGGTCCGGGAAGTGGCGCTCATGATGTCGACTAACAGCTTTAGAGCGAAGGTTTTCTGGGGGGGGGTCTTTGATGGTAGATGAGGGACATGACAACTTCTTCTATGAATTTCAGGAAGTGGGCAGGGCTTTCGGTGGATGTGGTGTAAATTATGCAGGCATTAAAAAATGGCCAAATGAATTAAATAGAGTGCTACTTTCTTGTACCAAAAACAGGACCTCCTTATTGCTAAATAGGGCTGAAGCATTTGGTCATTGAAATCCACCCCCCCATGTATAGATTGTAATCTTGTACACATTTTGGCTTTACAATGGGACCTCATCTTCTCTGAACTTCAACTGTAGTGTTGTCATGGATGGTGGACATCATGTACACATTCCTGGTATCCTTCCACCTCAAGGCCAGCACTTTGTTGCATCTCAAAGTTGCTCTTTCTCCCCTTCGCAATTTCTTATTTACTATGGCTTGTGGGAAGCCCTTCCTATTCTTTTTGGAGGTTCCACAGGCCAGGGTTTGTGCGACGTATAGGTGTTTAAAAAGGGGCAGGCTTGTGTAGAAGTTATACAGGCATATGTGGTAACCTTTCTTCAGCAGTGGGTATGCCAGGTCCCATACAATTTTACCAGTTGTGCTCATGTAGGCCGGGCACTCAGGGGGCTGGAGCTGGGAATCTCTTCCTTCGTATATGCGGAACGCATACAGATATCCCGTGACTCTCTCGCAAAGCTTATAAAATTTCACTCCGTATTTGGCCCTTTTGCTAGGAATGTATTGTTTTATTCCTAGCTGGCCTGAAAAGGGTACCAGGGACTCATCTACACATATATGCTTATCGGGGACATAGAGTTCTGCAAATTGTTGGGAAAAGAAATTAATGAGTGGGCGAATTTTATATATTTTATTGTAATTTGGATGATTGTGGGGAGGGCACTGGGTGTTGTCACCGAAATGAAGAAAGCACATCATCATCTCGTATGGGGACTTGGACATTACAGAAGAATAAATGGGCATGTGGTGAATGGGGTGGGTGGACCAATAGGCATGTCCTTAATTTTTTTTTGTAAGCCCCATGTTTATGGTGAGGCCCATAAACATTTTGAACTCCTCCAGAGTCAAATCCTTCCACTCAAATGGACGGGCGTATGAAGATTGGGGGTTGTTGGCAATATGCTGCTGGGCATATAAATTGGTCTGGTCCACGATGAGTTGCAGCAAAGTGTTAGGCAAAAATAAATGAAAACAATCAATTTTAGAAAAATTTTGCGTATTGGCCTGCACACCTGGCTGTGCGGTGAAAGGGGGAATCCTTGCTGATCTTGAGTCAGAAGGCAGCCATGTTGGATTTACAAGACCATCTGGGAGATATGTAGCGGCCCTGGCTCTTGGGGAACGTGGCACTCCAGTGCTGGTAGTTGGAGTTCCTGTGCTGGCATTTGAGCGTGATGCTGCGGAAGCGCTGGTACTGGGCATTTCTTGCTGGTGGCAGCTCTTGTGCTGGGCCTTTGGTTTTGGGGTCTATCGCTGGCAGCAGCGCTGGTACTGGGCCTGGGAATTTGATCCTGGGGTATATTGCTGGTGGCTGCCTGGTTTCCAGAGCGCTGTGCTCTTTTAGGAGGGATCCATTCTTCCTCTGATTCGTTTGCCAATCCACTACTATGGATCGCTTCAAATGCTGAATTATATTCACAATCGGTATTGGCATTTGAATCTGATGAGAACTCCCCACTGCTCTCATCAGTCATGGAGAAGATTTGGAATGCCTCCCCACTTGTATAGAATCGTTTGGACATTTTTTCTGATGGGCTTTGCGACGGGTGACAAATGACGGTCACTGATGGGCAACAGGTGACGGTCACTGATGGGCGACAGTTGATCGGTGACAGGGGACGGTCACTGATGGGTGACAGGTGATGTGTGACAGTCACTGGTGGGTGACAGGTGATGTGTAACGGTCACTGGTGGGGAACAGGTGACAGTCACTGATGGCAGTCTTTGATGGTGACTGGTGCACTTTATGGGACTGATAGGTGACAGATGAGGTCACGGATGGGTCACTGATGATGGTCACTGGCGATGGTCACTGGCGATGGTCACTGATGGGTGACAGGTGCACCGCTGACGGCAGTCTTTGACGGTGACAGGTGTACTTTGTGGGCACTGATAGGTGACAGGTGCACTTTGTGGGCACTGATAGGTGACAGGTGCACTTTGTGGGCACTGATGGGTGACAGGTGCACTTTTATAAGCATTGGTGTGGTGACTGTTGGGTGACAGCTGTAATGGGGGGGTGATGTGACAGGTTCTCTTTGTGGTGTTGGTGCAGTACACTACAATACACACATAGATCGGTCACTCACTGCTCCGGGCTCTTCTCTCCTCACACTGGAAACGGTGTGTGAGGAGAGAAGAGCCGGTAACAGCTAGTAACCGGTCTTTGTTTACATTTAGTGATCAGCTGTGAATGGATCACAGATGATTACGTGGTAAACAGCTGCCAGCCATTGGCTGTTTACCCTTGTCGGTGACGAGCAGTGTTCCTGGGAACACGTGGCCACCGACATGACCGCGCTGCATGCTCCCCGCGGTCTAAAGCAGGGAATACTCCTTTGTGATTGGCTGTGATGTAATCACGGCCGATTACATGGTGAACAGCCATGCCCAATGGCTGTTCACCCCTGTTGGTGACGTGCTGTGTCCCGGGGACACGGCGACACCGACAGAGCAGGGCGGCGCTCCCGCGATTGTGCGCATGCCCTGTGTGAATCAGCCGCCGTCATATGACGGCGGCCCAGAACAAGAGCCGCACCGCTCTGCTGTCATATGACGGTGGGTGGGCGGCAACAGGTTAAAATCACTGCGCCTGAAAAAACAACCTTTTTTTTTATATATGTCCCCCAGTGCAATACCCAGACCCCCATACCCCTTTTATGGCCAATTACTTGCACATAAGCCTTCAAAATGGGCATTTTTGATTTTTCCTGCTCAGCTCCCATAGACTTCAATGGGGTTTGCCATTTGGGTAAAAACATTCCCCTGTTCTGGAGTTCTGCTGTGAACCGAACAGGGGGTGTTCGGCCCATCCCTAGAGTTAAGTTGCCTTTCATGATCAGCCTACTGGACAATTCCATGAGATGGATTGGCGTAATATAAATCACTTTGTCTACCTCTCTCAAAGTCAATGGCTTCTTTTGAGAGCCCTTTATCATTACAAATGACACCCACTAAAGATACCTTCTTCCCCTTCTTTTTATGCTATAGCTTAAACCGTTCCTGGTTTAAGGTACAAGGTACATTTGAACCCAAACAAAGGAATTCAAGCAGGTTAATATCACTGTAAAATCTCCACCTATGTGGACGACCTTCTTTTCTCTTTCAGAGACCCCTTTCCCAATCTCTTACCCAATTTGAGATATGCCAAAAACTCAAAATCACCTTCCAGAAATTTGAGGCAATGAACATGGCTATTGCCTCATCTCTAATAAATACTATTAATTATATACTAATTATTTAAATTTTAAATGGGCAAGTTTGACATTCACATATCTGGGAACTGGGAATACCATTGTATCTGAGGTATACCTTCAAACTTAACATCCCCTCCCTTTTTAACACAACACAATTGTTACTTGTTCAGAGATGGAATAAAGGCTACTTCTGTCGGTTCTGTACCTGTTCTTGGCAATACAAATATCAAGCCCATACCTCAGACCAGTTAATGTTGAATTCACCAAATTTATATGAGCAGCAAATGGCTTGGTCATAAACAAAGCTTCCTATCTCTCCCCAAAGTGCATGGGGGTCACCCTAATAAACATATTGAGCTATCACACAGCATGCCATCTAACCAGATTGATTGACTTATGCAAACACATACTGTAAGAACCAAACAGTGGGTTATATTAGAACAGGACTGTTTATATTTTCCATTAAATATGATTCTGTGGTGTTTCCCACACATCCCTGCCTTTAAGAAAATCGACCGACAATTGGTCCCATCATAAGGATCTGTTCTCAGGCCTTTCACGAACATAACTTATCCCTGACCCATGCACCTCTATCTGCTACTAGGTAACCCTGAGTTCTCTTTAGGATCCTCTGATGGACTCTGCTTGCAAAAAAAAAAATATTTAAGCCTTCATTTTGTTATGTCTAAACAATGGCCTTTCTTAACAGCGATGGAATTTTCTACTTGGATGTATGGAAAGCTATCAAAACCAAATCAAAACCTTTTACCTAGTTACTGCCTACTACAACCTTCTTAAGACCACATTTTGAAGTTATACATCATAATCTGGAACTACACCGCCATTCACTAACTATTCTTTGTGCATTCCTTTCTCATGAAGGAGTGATCACAAAGTCCCATACCTAGATCTATGGGAACATGATCTTCAAATATCTCTCTGCCCAGAACAAAGTAAAAAAGTACTCCTTTTCTTTCTGAAATCCTCTATCAGCACCAAACTACAGGAAATCAATTACAAAATCGTATCCCATTGGTATAGATCCCTGATGACCCTTCATAATTGTTACCCACAAGTAGAGATGGGCCCGATGTTTGAGTCAAATGTAAGTTCGACTGGAACATTGGGTGTTTGTTTGTTCTTTGAACAAACAAACATATGGAGTGCTTGCGGGAAGTTCACCTGCCGCGATGTGCCCCATAATATACTGCGAGATTGCAGTGCACTGAAGGCAGCTGACTGGCCAAATCATGCACCTGACATGTATGCTTTGGCCAATCACAGTGCGATGTGCTATGAGAGCCATGTTTGGACAAAGGCAGGGTGCCTTTGGCCAATCATGGCTCAGGGGCTAAGTCCATGCCCCCCACATATATAATGCTGCTTACACAGTGACCATGTATAGTGTTTATGAATGAAGAAAAAACAGGCAGGTTAGTTAGTGGATTGAGCGTGCAGTCAGTGTAGTGTATATAATCATATAGTGTAGAGTATATTGTGCAGCCAGTGTACAATATACAATACAGTGCAGTCAGTGTAGTGTATAAAATGCAGTGCAGAGTATATAGTGCAGTCAGTGTGCTGTATATAACGCAGTGCAGAGTATATAGTGCAGTGCAGAGTATATAGTGCATTCAGGGTAGTATATATAACGCAGTGCAGAGTATATAGTGCAGTCAGTGTAGTGTATATAATGCAGTGCAGAGTATATAGTGCAGTCGGTGTATCAACAGCAGGAGAAGGGCTCTAGGACCCAGCATCTCTACCAGCACTTATGGCAGGAGAAGGACTTTAGGACCCAACATCTCTGGCAGGAGAAGGACTTTAGGACCCAGTATCTCTACTAGCAGGTCACATGGGCCTATATAAGGAAGTCTGGTGGTGTCTGCAATTGCTGGTTTGTCTTCAGCTCCCCCTGTGTTCCTGTGCCCTGTATTATCTGATGATCTGATCTCCTGTGTACCGACCCGGCTTGTTTTGACCTGCTCTTCCCAATCCTCTGGCTTGACCCTTTGGCTTGCACCTGACTTCCTCCTGCCTGCTCCCAGCATCTGACCCCGGCCTGGCTTTTGGACTCTGCTTATCTTGCTCCCTGTACTAAGACGCAGCTGATCTTAGGTCATTCTGATCCTGGACTGTCTCTCTGTGAATGACCCCTGGCCTGGCTCCTGGCTCCGCTATTCAGTTATTCCACTGGACTCTGTCTCTGGACTTTTCAAGCACACCTGTCCCCAGCAACCCGGCACCCATGCTTCTGTGGGCACCACACCTGCTGTTCCACCTTCAGTGGTGTGCTGCACTCGGCTGCAAGAGGGCCCTCCCAGCATCTCAGCCTCCTACCAAGTTACTGACAGTAGTATACAGTGGGGACAGAAAGTATTCAGACCCCCTTTGTTATATTGAAGCCATTTGCTAAAATCATTTAAGTTCATTTTTTTCCTCATTAATGTACACACAGCACCCCATATTGACAGAAAAACACAGAATTGTTGACATTTTTGCAGATTTATTAAAAAAGAAAAACTGAAATATCACATGGTCCTAAGTATTCAGACCCTTTGCTGTGACACTCATATTTAACTTAGGTGCTGGTAATTTCTTCTGATCATTGTTGAGATGGTTCTGCACCTTCATTGGAGTCCAGCTGTGTTTGATTATACTGATTGGACTTGATTAGGAAAGCTAGACACCTGTCTATATAAGACCTTACAGCTCACAGTGCATGTCAGAGCAAATGAGAATCATAAGGTCAAAGGAACTGCCTGAAGAGCTCAGAGACAGAATTGTGGCAAGGCACAGATCTGGCCAAGGTTACAAAAAAAATTCTGCTGCACTTAAGGTTCCTAAGAGCACAGTGTCCTCCATAATCCTTAAATAGAAGACATTTGGGATGACCAGAACCCTTCCTAGAGCTGGTCGTCCGGCCAAACTGAGCTAGCGGGTGAGAAGAGCCTTGGTGAGAGAGGTAAAGAAGAACCCAAAGATCCCCTATGACAGAATTAAGAAAAAAACTGCATGGGGTCCCCCCAAAATCCATACCAGGCCCTTAGGATCTGGTATAGATTTTAAGGGGAACTCCACACCATTTTTTTTTTAAAAGTTGGTGTAGGGTCCCCCCCAAGATCCATACCAGACCCTTATCCGAGCAAGCAGCTTGGCAGGCCAGAAAAGGGGGGGCGAGCCTGGAGGTGTGATAATGACCCCAAACACACCTCCAAGACAACCACTGTCTTTTCTAAAGAAGCTGAGGGTAAAGGTGATGGACTGGCCAAGCATGTCTCTAGACCTAAACCCTATTAAGCATCTGTGGGGCATCCTCAAATGGAAGGTGGAGGAGCGCAAGGTCTTTAACATCCACCCATCTGTGATGTCATCATGGAGGAGTGGAAGAGGACCCCAGTGGCAACCTGTGAAGCTCTGGTAACTCCATGCCCAAGAGGGTTACAAGAGAACAGGCTTATGCAGGTTTATACTTACCTAGGTGGATGCAGCATTGGTCCGATGCTACATCTGTCCCCCGGAACCTCTACACTGAGAACCAAGCGATCGAACACCACTGATGGCTCGGTTCTCACAGCTCCCCGAGCAGAGAGCTGCTGACTGTCAATCATCAGCTCTCAACACTGCTCCTCCTCGCTAACTGGAGCGCTGAGCTTGTACAGGGATAGATATCAGTACAGGCACCTAGTAGATCCAGACTCCATGGTCGGGATAATGCGATGCCTGGACTGATTTCTGTGATGACAGCAGAGAGCGTACTTCAGTCCAGTCTCTGCTGAAAACGGGTCACAGGAGTGCAAAACAAATTGCACTGTTGTGATCCATAGAAGAAGCCCAGCCAAATGAGCTTTGGCTGGACTTCTCCTTTAAGACAGTGCTGGAAAATAATGGTGGCCACACAAAATATTGACACTTTGGGCCCAATTTGGACATTTTCACTTAGGGGTGTACTCACTTTTGTTGCCAGCGGTTTAGACATTAATGGCTGTGTGTTGAGTTATTTTGAGGGACAGCAAATTTACACTGTTATAAAAGCTGTACACTCACTACTTTTGATTGTAGATTTCAGAAGGAACAGGCCTGAACCAGCACCAATTTTTTACTGAAGGCGTGTGCGTGAAGCAGGTCTCTACCTTTAAATTTTTGGGAATATGCATTTCTGAAAACTTATGGTGGACAATCAACATTAAAGCAATCATTAAGAAATCGCAACAGCGTTTATATTTTTTGCGACTCCTTAGGAAGGTGCTAGGGCCCTTCTATCGCTCTCCCAATGAGAGTACATTAACATATTGTATTCTAGTTTGGTATCCTAGTTGTACGCAGGCAGATAAAAATGATCTAAGGAGAGTGGTTTGAACAGCGCCGAAAATTGTAGGGTCTGAACTTGTTTCTCTAGAAGAAATATATGAGACTGGTTGCCTTTGTAAAGCAGGAAAAATAGTGACCAGACTCATCCAGGTTGTCATTTCTTTGAATTATTGCCACCTGGGAGACATTTTAAGGTGATTAAAACAAGGACAAATAGATTTAAATTGAGCTTCTTTCCCAGGGCTGTTAAGGCTATCAATGCAGGAATGAAATGAAAGAGGTTACATAGTTTTATTTTATTGTCGTGTTTCGTTTTTTTTTAATATGAGGGCACTTTTTATACTTTTATAATATGGGGACACTTTTATATATTTATATATATTATATACTGTTTGGTATAATTAAATCCTATGTGGTAAATGCATGGTTGAAAATTGTGATGTATGAATAATGTGTGGAGTAGAAATGCAATTTCATTGTAATTTGTTTGTAATTGTAATTTTGTTGTACAATGAAAATAAATCTTATCTTATCTCTTATCTTATCTATCTTATCTTATCTTACATTGTAGCAAAGCGTCATTTCTTCAGTGTTGTCACATGAAAAAATATAATAATATATTTACAAACATGTGAGGGGTGTACTCACTTTTGTGAGATACTGTATATATATTTAAAAAAAGGCTGGTTTTATTACTATTACTTCACATTTTCAATCTTAGGCAAAGCCCTCATGTTTGGGGACAACTAAACTGCAATTTAGTATCCTAACACCCGAGGGACACCTATTTCCTCTAATCCCCCTTCCCTCCCTCCCTTTTTTCTTTTTTTCTTAGTTTTTCCTTTTCTCACACTTTTCCCCAACTTTACTACATTTACTATTACTATTACTCTGGGCAAAGGGTTACATATATAGGCCCCACGTCTGTATCCCCCTGATCAATCCATACCCACCCCCACTGAATTCCTCCCCTATCGCACCCATTAGGGTTTTTCCCACCCCTTTCAACATTAGTATAAACATTTGGTACATTAATGTACTTTGGCCAAAACACATAAAAGGCATGGAAATGATGCTGCAGCATTTGACAATATAGTTAGAAGGGCCCTGCTCAAAAGAGCTTACTATCACAAGCTTACAAGGGTAGACACATTAAAAAATAACATTACAAAAGCAGGGACACAAATCAAGCTAATAACTGTCAGACTAGGAGCAGATACCAGTTAACAGTTCAGGTGTGCTGATTATGCAAAGGAACAAGAGCACATACCTTGAGCAGGTCTAAGCAGAGCAGGTCAGCTGGGACTTGTAGTTCACCGCTGCAGATGAAGGTAGATGTTGGCTGGACCTTGTAGTCACCACTGCAGATGAAGGTAGAGATTGGCTGGGCAGCCAAGTAGTAATACTGTGTCTGGTGCTACAGTAGAATCAGGAAAAGTATAGTCTGGGCAAGCTGGGTCATACACAGGTAGATCAGAGTCCAAACGGTACCAAATCAGAAACGAGCAAGCAGGGTCAAAACTAGCTGGGTCATACATGAATATACAGAGCAGATATCAGCTGGGTCAAGCAGTGGCACACAAAGGTAACAACTCTATCACAAGCACTGATTGTGTGCTGATACAGGTGATTTAAAGGTGAGCTGGCCAATCACTGTTGTTTCCCAGGCAAAGGCTGCATCAGGTGAGTTTTGCTGGGTCTTAAAGGGATCCTAGTACTGACAATAGCAAGCATGACTAACCTAACCCCAAAATTTACATGGCAGGGATACAAATTAAGCTAATAACAACCATGACAAAACCTTTGTGGTGTTCAGAAGCCCTCTCCCCAAACCCCTTAAATGGCAGGATTATCATAAGCAAAAACAAACAAAATTAATACAAAAGCCAAAAAGAGAGAACGCAAACTACTTTGGCACACACAGCAGGAATGAATTAGCGGGAACCTTCCTTTCATCTAAACCATTACATAGCAGTTGTAAGTCTAACATGTGAGATTTAGAAGTAATCATCAAACCACAGCCATGGTGGGGTGAGGGTCAGGAATTATGCACATCCCCCACAAAAAAAACACAAAAAGCATATCTATGTGTAACCCAATATACACACTGCAAAGAAAGATTCATGCCTGTTCTTAGGCCAAACATAAATGCAGGCTTTTAAATAACCTAGCTAGGATTGCTAGCACACCCACCTAGACCTACCCAGTAAAGGACACACCCACCAATGTAATTGATTCTGTATCTTCATGTAGGCCTCAAGTGCTCACACCTGTTCATCAGGAAAACCCACTCTTTAGAAATTAAATAATGCATCAGCATAGATACTAATGCAGGGTAAACCTCAAAATAACAAATGTCCAAGGCTCTGGCCATGATCAGTGACCCAAAAATCTCCAAATTAAACTTGTACGTTGTTGGGCATGTAGAGGGTACAAAACAGGAAATGACAACTTTGTGAGGGCTGCTTCACACAAATTGGTGACAAAGCACATTCATCATTCATCATCAGCATACAACATTAAAATATGTGTGCAGGATCACACCAGACTTATACATCCATATCTGGCCCAAAACACTACAGTTCTAGATTTGATGCAAACTCATACTTGCTTGATTTATAATGTTATTTCTTCCGTTATGTGAAAACCATCAAAAATATAATCATTGGTAAAAAGAAACTTTAACAGCACAAAAGAGGAAAAACATACAAATATCTAGTCAGGTAGTAGGAATGGGATTCGAACCAGGAACCCCAAAGTGCTAACCAGTTAGTCTCTGTGCTGCCACATGCATGTACGCTGCATCTCTGTGATGTGAAACAGTCCTAAGTCCCAGGGGTGCAAGAAGTTAATCAATGCAGATGTACTGTGGAAGGCCAGAGAGCCATTGAACAACCTGTTTCTGGCATATGCCATCAGTTTTGAAGGATGGTTATGGATGATTACTGTCAGCATGCTGATAGATAAACAGCTGTCATTTTGTGGGTTTAGGCTTGGTAAGAGGCTGCAATTAGTGCAATTAGTGCTGGTAGGGAAATGTTAAGGCTGATTATAACCCTTGCCCTTGGAAACCATATGACACAATTTTCAATGGTGGTGGAACCCGCCTACACATGAAATCCTACATCCTAGACATAATATATATAATGACATAGTTTAACAATATAGATAGAACAGACAACTGCTTTACATGAAGTGACATGTTTGGGATTCAAACCAAGAACCTCGGTGCTGCTAGGCAGTCATGCTAACCTGTTAGCCATTGTGCTGCCACATGTGGAACCCTCCTATACATAAATACACAAAAATACTGCATTTCTTTGGAAATATAGGTGGTGGATATATATTAGTCAGGAGTTATTCTTCTTGATTTATTTTGTAAAATTTGGTGGTTCTTGGTGTGTGAGTGTAGAATAGTGATGTTACCCTTTGAATTTTGGGAATCACATTTTTATTTCTGATGTTGGTACACATATCACATTTTTTGGGCTCAAATTATGATCATTTGGAAATACTGAAGAACACACAAAATTGTGACTCATTTTAAATTTGCATCAGCTATAGTATTGTTTGTGGTTTGTAAAGACACCTGTGTGAGTTTGGGTAAAGATTTTTGTGAGATGGACAGCAACAAGTAAGAGAGACAGAGAAAAATATAATTTACCCAAATATGAAAACATTACACATTCTAGCATTCTTAAAAACAAAATAGACGAAGAGGAAGCAACATTGTTACAAGGACAATTTTTACAGTGTATTTACATAGGGGACGGAAAGTATTCAGACCCCCTTACATTGTTCACTCTTTGTTACATTGCAGCCATTTGCTAAAATCATTAAAGTTCATTTTTTTCCTCATTAATGTACACACAGCACCCCATATTGACAGAAAAACACAGAATTGTTGACATTTTTGCAGATTTATTAAAAAAGAAAAACTGAACTATCACATGGTCCTAAGTATCTAGACCCTTTGCTCAGTATTTAGTAGAAGCACCCTTTTGATCTAATACAACCATGAGTCTTTTTGGGAAAGATGCAACAAGTTTTTCACACCTGGATTTGGGGATCCTCTGCCATTCCTCCTTGCAGATCCCCTCCAGTTCTGTCAGGTTGGATGGTAAACGTTGGTGGACAGCCTTTTTTAGGTCTCTCCAGAGATGCTCAATTGGGTTTAAGTCAGGGCTCTGGCTGGGCCATTCAAGAACAGTCACGGAGTTGTTGTGAAACCACTCCTTCCTTATTTTAGCTGTGTGTGTGGGGTCATTGCCTTGTTGGAAGGTAAACCTTCGGCCCAGTCTGAGGTCCTGAGCACTCTGGAGAAGGTTTTCGTCCAGGATATCCCTGTACTTGGCTGCATTCATCTTTCCCTCAATTGCAACCAGTCATCCTGTCCCTGCAGCTGAAAAACACCCCCACAGCATGATGCTGCCACCACCATGCTTCACTGTTGGGACTGCATTGGACAGGTGATAAGCAGTGCCTGATTTTCTCCACACATACCACTTAGAATTAAGGTCAAAAAGTTCTATCTTGGTCTCCTCAGATCAGAGAATCTTATTTCTCACCATCTTGGAGTCCTTCAGGTGTTTTTTAGCAAACTTTCATGTGTCTTGCACTGAGGAGAGGCTTCCAGCTGGCCACTCTGCCATAAAGCCCCGACTGGTGGAGGGCTGCAGCTATGGTTGACTTTCTACAACTTTCTCCCATCTGCTGACTGCATCTATGGAGCTCAGCCACAGTGATCTTTGGGTTTTTCTTTACCTCTCTCACCAAGGCTCTTCTCCCCCGATAGCTCAGTTTGGCCGGACGGCCAGCTCTAGGAAGGGTTCTGGTAGTCCCAAACGTCTTTCATTTAAGGATTATGGAGGCCACTGTGCTCTTAGGAATCTTAAGTGCAGCAGAAATTTTTTTGTAACCTTGGCCAGATCTGTGCCTTGCCACAATTCTGTCTCTGAGATCTTCAGGCAGTTCCTTTGACCTCTTGATTCTCATTTGCTCTGACATGCACTGTGAGCTGTAAGGTCTTATATAGACAGGTGTGTGGCTTTCCTAATCAAGTCCAATCAGTATAATCAAACACAGCTGGACTCAAATGAAGGTGTAGAACCATCTCAAGGATGATCAGAAGAAATGGACAGCACCTGAGTTAAATATGAGTGTCACAGCAAAGGGTCTGAATACTTAGGACCATGTGATATTTCAGTTTTTCTTTTTTAATAAATCTGCAAACATGTCAACAATTCTGTGTTTTTCTGTCAATATGGGGTGCTGTGTGTACATTAATGAGGAAACAAATTAACTTAAATGATTTTAGCAAATGGCTGCAATATAACAAAGAGTGAAAAATTTAAGGGGGTCTGAATACTTTCCGTCTCCACTGTATTTGGGGAAGTTACAATTGTATCATTATAATCAATGGCTGAAACTTGCATTGGGCTATATTGCGCACATTTTCACTCTCAAATACGTATTTTAGCCCAGTGCTAATTTTGGAATTTACTATAGCGCCCTGTAAAAAGGCATGGGAGTTAAAATGCGAGTAGTTTGCATTTCTGAGCATGCTCAGTTGAGCTGGCACAGTTGTACAGAGATGGGGAATTTATCTCTTCTTAGACTTTTAAAGATATTTCAGTGTATATATCACTTTTTAGCAGCTTAAAAGCAGATTATCTTTAAGTTCAATAGGTTTTTATTGTCTTATCAACACATAATAAACTAAGATGTGACCAGATGTGGGCTAGTGGGCACTCTGGTGTAACAAGCTTGGATAGTACACTTGTTACAATGTATTCTAAATATTATACATGAGTACTTGGAGAACAATTCAATACCATGTGGTTCAATGTATTGTACTTGTAGTGATCCATGCGCGGTTCCTGTCAGTCCAAACATCCCAGTGGGAGCATACTGTGTCTTATGGGCTGGTGGAACCTACTTAAGTGCTGTTTACATTAATATAAGCTTTGTCATTAACACATTTATAGGGAAGCATGTGGAAGCTATTATACAGTGCTTCCGGCACATTGATGTTGGTGTACATTTATAACAATTGAAATGGCATTGAGTAGCACCTGTGTTCACAGGTAGAGAACTAGAATACTGGTAGCTCCAAAATGAGATTACGTTCAACCGAGGTGGATATGTAGATAAGAGAGAAGAAGATAGTAAAATAGGAGAGACATAACAAGGAAGAAAAGAGTATATAGGTAAGAAAAGGGCAGGGGGGTGGGGAGACAGCGAGCTCCAATCAAGGGGAGTTTCAAATCGGGGGGGGGGGGTACGAGCAGGGTTATTGTGGTTAGGCTCTCAGGGGGTTCTTATTGATGAAATTCTATACTGTACTTTAATTTCTCAAATGTGGAGTAATGCCTCCATATGCTCCAGGTGGTGAAGAATTTGTCACATTTCTCCAAGGCTTTGGCTTGCATCTCCTCCATAAGCATAATATCATTGATCTCACTTACCCACTCTAAGAGGGATGGAGGGGAGGTGGTTTTCCAGTGTCTGGGAATTAGTTGCCTTTCAAGAGACTTGGTCCTCTGGGATTTTATTGAGCCAGGGAGTAATAAGCGGATCTCTGCGCATTCCCACCAAATGTGAAGGTAGGTGCCTTTCTCTGAGTGACATCTCCAGCAGACATCGGTAGCTGAGGGAAACATGACTTTAATATTAGTTGGAACTCGATACCATCTGGATACCAGCTTGTAGTTTTTTTTCCTGAATATAGCTTAAGATAGATGACTTATGAGTAAATAGAAAGACCTTGTGCCAGTCCTCCTCTGATATATCTATCCCCAGCTCCTCTGACCAGGCTTTGGTGTACTTAGGTAGGGTACCATGTGTATGATGAAGGATCAGACGGTAAGTTGCTGATAAAGTATGACGAGGTACTTCAGGGAGTGTGCAGAACTGTTCACAGACCGTTAGGGGTCTGTGAATTTGATGCGAGTCATGTAGTAGTTTGCAGTAGGAGAACAGGTGAAGTCGTGTCAACCATGTTATGTTGGAAGTTGTGGTGGTTTGGCTCGTCACATAAGAGCCATGATGGCTGTGGATGAATTGTTTCACTGTGGGCCATGTGGATCTATTGTAAGTGTCTATGGTTGGGGCAGCTCTGCTCTCTGGTAGTGCCGGGTTGTAGAATAAGGGGGTGAGTGGACTGGGTTTGGTGGATAGCGAGTATCCATCTCTCCTGCGGTACCAAATGTGTAATGCATCCATTGTGAGAAGGGATAAGTTGAGAAGGGAATTCTGGTCCAGATCGTAGCCCCATAACAAAGCATGAAGGTCGACTGGGGACATGTCTTGTTCCACCAGGGTAGAGTCTTTAGTCAGCGGGTGGGGGAACCAATCCAGAACGCGGGAGACAACTGCAGATGTATGGTAGAGCTCAAAGTCTAGTAAGCTAGCCCACCATTGATTGTGGGAGAGCATAGGAGTTTATGTTTCAATCTGGGATGGTTCCCACACCAGACAAAACGAATGGCCATGGAACGGTAGGTGCGGAAAAAGGCAGACGGAAGTGTTATCTGTAGGGCCTGGACTAAGTATAACAGTTTGGGGAGTATGTCCATTTTTAAGACATTCATGCGACTGAACCATGATACAGGGAGATCTAATCTACTTTCAGTGAGGCGTATGAGTTTTGTAAGCAGTGGGCTAAAGTTCAAGGCATATACGTCTGGTATCTGTCCTGGGATAGAGGTGCCTAAATATGAAATTAATTTGGATTGCCATTGAAATGGAAAGTTAGTGTGGAGGGAGGAGAATGTGGATTGTGGCAGAGAGAGGTTCAGAGCTTCCGAGATATTTAGTTTATAGTTGCTAAACAGACCAAACCTGTGAATCTCAGAAAGTATGGAGGGAATGCCGATGTGAGGTTGGGTCACATATAGGGGAAGCTCGTCCACATACAAGGAGAGTTTGCAGTGTGACAAGGGGGTCTGTATGCTGTGTATGTTGGGATTCGCTCTGATGGCTTGGGCCAGGTGTTCAATGACCTGGGCGAATAGGAGTGGGGAGAGGGTGCAGCCCTGTCTATTGCCGTTGGCAATAGTAAGTGTCTCCGATTGGGTTCACTGATGCGTGAGAGAATTTTTGGGCCTAACCCTATCTGAGAAAGGGTGTTCTGGAAGAAAGACCAACTGACCCTATCGAAGACCTTCTCCTTCTCCGCGTCACAGGAGAGAAGGCAAGGCTGGAGGTGATTAGGTTGAGCATAAGCAATGAGGTGTAGGGTCTTGGTGATGTTGTCTCTGGATTCAGGTCCAGGGACAATGGATCAATGTTGGTAATAGGGGTGAAAGGCAATTTGCCAGGATTTTAGCAAATAATTTCAAATCTATGTTCAAAACGGATATAGGTCTGTAATTGGAACTTATAGATGGGTCTTTGCCATGACTAGGAATGACTACAATCTGGGCTTGAAGTAGGGTGGAGGAGGGGGAATGGGTCTCATCTATGGCATTAAATGCTTTCGCTAATAGCGGGGCGAATGTTTTATAGAAACGTGAAGAAAATCCGTCTGGGCCGGGACTCAGAGTTTCCAATAGCGAAGATTCTAAGTCTTTAGTATCTGATGCTGGAATGGTCAGAAGGGCCGTTTCTTGGATATAGGATAGTAAGTCTTGTGTTGGTTCACCAGCCTGGGGGGAGGAAGGTACTGCCTGAGGAGTAAGGCTATTTAAGGTGGAATAGTATTGCCGGAATTCTTTGGCTATTGCTGAGTTAGTAAATAGTTTACCCTTGGATGGAGAGTGGAGGAAGGGGATGGACATACATGTGTTTTTAGGGTTTAGGACATATGCCAGGTGTCTACCACATTTATTGGCTTGAGAATAGTGGGTGAAGTGTCCCCTATCTCTCGCCACCAGGGAGCATTCTGAGAGGATTCTTAGTAAGTCCCTCCTGGAATTGGTTAAGTCAAGCTGAGTCGTGAGGTCAGGGGAGCATTTATGAGATCCTTCTAAGGATGCTATTTTGGCTTATTTTGGCCATCTTGAAATGATGACCGTGTGTGCTTGCTTGAGTCGGGAATCATGTTGAATGAATTTGCCCCTGAGGACACACTTAAGTGCTTCCCACTTCGTTAGAGGGTTGGTGTCATCATGGGCATAGTTCTTAACAAAGTCCTTAACATACGTATGATATCTTGGGAACAAACCGAATCAGACAATAAGTTTTCGTTCAGCCTCCATGAGAATCTTTTCCTGTGTGTGGGTATTCGTCCGAGACTCATGTGGATTGGGTTGTGGTCAGACCAAAGAGTCAGGCCTATTGATGTTGCTGGGGAATAGTCCAGCAGGAATTGTGAGATTAGAATGTAGTCTATATGGCTATATGAGGAGTGTGCAGGGGAGTAGTATGAGTAGCGTACAGCCGTGGTCGTGGTCAGCGTACAGAACTTTGCATGAATAATTGCAGCTCAGAGCCCTGAGAATTGCATGAAGGAAGAATAATAAAAAAAGAAAAAAGTTTTAGGGAACAAAACCCAGTAACATACAGTAAAAACATTTTGATATTCAGGGCCCATCACCGACGCTACATATATCTATGTGTTGTGGGGGGGGGGGGAGGATGAAACTGGGAATGGAATAGCAGCATCCAACAAAGGGAGAGTCTTATTGTGAAAACACAACCTGTTTGTGGGAGGTAAAAGAAGGTTAGTAGTGTCTCAACATAACTAGAAACAGGGGGGACTTTACAGATCTGGAACCTGAGAAGAGAGAGAAATTATCGGTCAGAGAGCACAAGGTGATCTCTCATCCAGCAGATGATTTAGAGGCTTCAGATCTGGAGCATTTATTTTTCTTGGATCGCTTTTGCCAGCCTGTGGCGATGGGAAGGCCCGGAGTGGCAGCATGTAACAGCCATTCAGGTATGGGGATTTGAGGAAGTTCAAAAGCACCAAGGAAGTTTGGAAGGTCTCCCAGAGTGCGGAGTGTTGCCGATTTTCCATCATGCGATGCAAAGAGATGAAACGGGTATTTCATTTGCTTAGCTTGTAGTGCACCGGTAAGTGGCTTTAGAGCCCGGCGCATGTCCAGTGTCAGCTTGGAGAGATCTGGGAGTAATGAGACCTGCATACCATTAAAATAAATGGCTTCTTGCGTGCGAGCTGCTTGCATGATGTCAGCTTTAACCCCATAAAAGTGCACTCTGCATATGAAATCTCTGGGGTATTCCGGGTTTGGGTTCTTGGGGAGAGTCCTTAGCTTTTTGTAGCAGCTCGTTAAACATGGCAGAAACTGCAGGGGCTAGATCTTTGGTTTCCACAGATTCAGGGAGGCCACGTATGCGTATGTTGTTACGCTGACCCTGTCTAGCCCTGTTTTCCTGGTCATCTTGGTTGTACATCAGTTGTTGAATCTGCGAGGTATGTTCGTGCAGGATAGCCTCATGTGAGTTTAGTGTGGAGACTGTCTCTTCTACTGTATGCTCGACTTCTTCCAGTCTGTTGGTGACATCCCTGTGCAGTTCTGCCATTTCTTGCTTGTATGAGTGCTCAAGCCTTTTGACACTGGCTTCAAAATCGTGTCTGGTTGGTAAGGCCTTAATGTAAGCCTCCATGTCCCAGCTGCTGTAAGAACGTTGTGAGTCAGGAGAATGGCAGAGGACACTATGGGGCAGAGGACAGAGGAGGACACTATGGGGGCAGAGGACACTTTGGGGGGCAGAGGACACTATAGGGGCAGAGGACACTATGGGGCAGAGGACAGAGAACACTATGGGGCAGAGGACACTTTGGGGGCAGAGGACACTGTGGTGGCAGAGGACACTATGGGGGCAGAGGACAGAGGACACTATGGGGGCAGAGGACACTATGGGGGCAGAGGACACTATGGGGGCAGAGGACAAAGAACACTATGGGGGCATAGGACACTCTGGGGGCAGAGGAGACTATGGGGGCAGAGGACACTATGGGGGCAGAGGACAGAAGACACTGTGGTGGCAGAGGACACTATGGGGGCAGAGGACAGAGGACACTATGGGGGCAGAAGACACTATGGGGGTAGAGGACAGAGGACACTATGGGGGCAGAGGACACTATGGGGGCAGAGGACAAAGAACACTATGAGGGCATAGGACACTCTGGGGGCAGAGGAGACTATGGGGGCAGAGGACACTATGGGGGCAGAGGACAGAAGACACTGTGGTGGCAGAGGACACTATGGGGGCAGAGGACAGAGGACACTATGGGGGCAGAAGACACTATGGGGGTAGAGGACAGAGCACACTATGGGGGCAAAGGACACTATGAGGGCAGAGGACAGAGGACACTATGGGGGCAGACGACACTATGAGGGCAGAGGACACTGTGGGGCAGATAACAGAGGACACTATAGGGGCATAGGACACTCTGGGGGCAGAGGAAACTATGGGGGCAGAGGACAGAGGACACTATGGGGCAGAGGACACTATGGGGGCAGATGACAGAGGACACTATGGGGGCAGAGGACACTATGGGGCAGATGACAGAACACACTACGGGGCAAAGGACACTTTGAGGCAGAGGACAGAGGACACTATGGGGGCAGAGGACATTGCAATGGGGGACCCTATTAGAGACACCATCACCCCTAGGGACAGGGACCCCTTCTCCCATGGGGACAGGGACCCCATCAGCCCTGGGAACAGGGACTCCATCTCCCCTGGGGAAAGGGACCCCTTCTCACTTTGGGACAGGGACACCATCACCTCTGGGGACAAGCCACATCATCCCTGGGGAAGAGGCCCCCATCTCCCCTGGGGACAGGGCCCCCATCTCCCCTAGGGAAGGGGCACCCATCTCCCTAGGGGCGGGCCCCCATCCCCCTAGGGACAGGAACCTCGTCTGTCATCTGGCACCCCAGCAGTCATCTTAAGTGGGGCAGTGTTAATAAATAGCAGTACCTGGTTTACTAGGGTGGGACTGAGCATAGGGAAAGGTTCCTGTTCAAGGAGGGACAGTAAAGAAACATTGCTGGTACTCTTATTCTTTCTGGTCACCAGAGCTGCCGCCACAGATCTAAGTCCAGCTTGGAAAAGCCGCTAGTGTGCTTCCAGTTAGCCACTCCTCCAGCAGACACTGTCCTTGGTAAAGCAGGCCTGGCCTGGAATACTGCTTTACTGCTGAGCCTGTAAGAAACACTACAGTATTACTGTGTCATTGCTGAGTGATATTTGGTTATACATTAGTGCCTCACCGTATGCCTTGTGATGCAACTTGTGTATCTGAATGTATGCTTGCTGTATAAAAATGGAGAACCAGTGACTACCAGTGTTACTCCAAGCATTTCTACAAGTGTTACTACCGGTGTTACTACAAGTGTTGCCACTGCAAGTGTTAATGCAATCAACCTCGATAATGGACTGTTCAAATACAAGTATTCATGCCACCATTTGGGCTTTGTGTGAGTGCCTCCTCTCCATTGGGTACCACATTTCATGGCTCCACCCACAGGAAGGAACAGGAAGTGGAGGTAAATCACGTAAATGGGATCACATAAAAACAAATACTTTCCATAAATATTAATTTCTTTAAAAAAATGTATGGGGTTAGGCTGTAATCGTTTCTCTGCCACTGATATAAGGCTTATATTGGCAGCAACACAGGCTTCTAAACACACCCCTGCCTTCTATAGTACCCATAACTGTGTCAGATCTTTCAAGCTATTTGTCTGTTTTCTGCTGAAAGTGATTTGGGTGCCTGTAAAGCTGCACAATCACTTCCACGCACACCTCCAAAGAGAGGACAACTGGTTCACAAAAGGCATGAAATATTCCATATACTGTATGCCAAAATTAAACATTTATCCCTAAACAGGGATGGGGACCTTCAACACCATCTGTCTTCCACATAAAATGTTGATTTATCATCTCTACCCTGAATATGACTGGCTGCATGTCACAGATTCTGATCATCCTCACCAAACCATAAATACACTGCTGAGGATGTTACACAACTTATTGAATTTATTCTTCCACACAACTACTTTTCTTTCAATAATGACATCTATCTTCAAACTATGGGTACTGCTACGGAAAGTAAAATGGAAACTCAATACACAAACTTATTTATGGCTGACCTGGAGGAAAAATTTCTAAACAGCACACAACAAAAGCCATAAAGGTATTATCACTATATTGATGATATTTTCATCATATGGACAGAAGGTGAAAAAAATCCAAAACAATTTTACTCATTGATCAACACTTTTCACCCATCAATCAAACTATAAATGGATTATTCAAACACACATGTCAACTTTCTAGTTACAGTATACACTGTGGATGACATGCTTCGCACTTTGATATACAGGAAATCTACTGATAGATGTAACTATCTCCACAGTTTCCGTTTTCACCCCAACACACTAAACGGACCATTATACACAGCCAGGATATCAGATATCACTGAATATGTTCAGGCCCAGAAGACAGAGAAAAACACTCCAGAACACTAGCAGACTCATTCCATAAGAAGGGTTACAAGGACAAAATCATCTATAACTCACATACACATGGCCTTGAAAACCTGAAGAGGAAATCTACTTGAATACAAAGAGAAAAAAACAAATAACCGTGAACCTCTAGTCACCACATGCAATCCAGCACAAGAAGGAATAAGAAAGATAATCAATGATTTACAACCCGTTAAAACAGATAGGGATGGGCTTTATGTTCGGGTCAAACATGAGTTCGACTCGAACATTGGCTGTTCGCCCGTTCGCCGAACAACGAACAATTTGGGGTGTTTGCGGCAAATTCGAAAGCACCCTTTACAAACACCCTTTAAAAACCTATGGGAGAAATCAAAAGTGCTAATTTTAAAGGCTTATATGCATGGTATTGTCATAAAAAGTGTTTGGAGACCCGGGTCCTGCCCCAGGGGACATGTATCAATGCAAACAAAAGTTTTAAAAATGTCAGTTTTTAAGGGAGCAGTGATTTTAATAATGCTTAAAGTGAAACAATAAAAGTGTAATAATCCTTTAAATTTCATACCTGGGGGTGTCTATAGTATGCCTGTAAAGTAGCACATGTTTCCCGTGTTTAGAACAGTCTGACAGCAAAATTACATTTCTAAAGGAAAAAAGTCACTATCGCTAGCGCCGGCTATAATGAATTGTCGGTCGGTTCATTGATAAAAATGGCATGGAATTTCCCCACAGGGGAACCCTGACCCAAAATCTAAAAAAAAAATGCTTGGGGGTCCCCCTAAATTCCATAACAGGCCCTTCAGGTCTGGTATGGATATTAAGGGGAACCCCGTGCCAAAATTAAAGAAAAAATGGTGTGGGGGTCCCCCTCAAAATCCATACCAGACCCTTCAGGCCTGGTATGGATTTTAAGGGGAACCCCGTGCCAAAATTTAAAAAAAAATGGCGTGGGGTCCCCCCAAAAATCCATACCAGACCCTTATCCGAGCACGCAACCTGGCAGGCCGCAGGAAAAAGCGGGGGGATGAGAGAGCTCCCCCCTCCTGAACCGTACCAGGCCACATGCCCTCAACATTGGGAAGGTGCTTTGGGGTAGCCCCCCAAAGCACCTTGTCCCCATGTTGATGGGGAGAAGGGCCTCATCCCCACAACCCTTGCATGGTGGTTGTGGGGGTCTGCGGCTGGGGGGGCTTATCAGAATTTGGAAGCCCCCTTTAACAAGGGGACCCTCAGATCCCGGCCCCCCTGTGTGAATTGGTAATGGGGTACAAATGTACCCTTACCATTTCCCAAAAAAAGTATCAAAAAGGTTAAAAAACACAAGAGATGGTTTTTGACAAGTCCTTTATTAATTTCTTCTTCTTTCTGCTTCTTCATCCATCTTCTTTCTTCTGGTCTTCCTTCGATGTTCTTCTTCCTCCATCTACTTCTTCTGCATCGTCTTCTTCTCCATCTTCTTCCTCCAATCTTCTCGTCCCGCATCTTCCTCCAGCTTCTTCTCCACTCCGTCCGCACGATCCGCCTCAGTGGGAGTCTTCCGCTGTGTGACTCTTTGGTTCTTCTGACACTTCTTATATAACGGAGGGCGGGGCCACCCGGTTACGTAAATGGGTGACCCCGCCCCCTCTGACAACACGGGGAAAGCCATAGGAAAGTCCCTGTGAAGTCCCCGTGCATCAGAGGAGGGCGGAGTCACCGGGTGGCCCACCCTTCGTTATATAAGAAGTGTCAGAAGAACCAAAGCGTCACACGGCGGAATACTCCCACTGAGGTGGATTGTGTGGACGGACCGGAGAAGGAGCCAGAGGAAGATGCGGTACGAGAAGAGTGGAGAAAGAAGAAGATGGAGAAGGAGAAGATGAATGAAGAAGAAGAACACCAAAGAAAGACCAGAAGAAAGAAGATGGAAGAAGAAGTGGAAAGAAGAAGAACTTAATAAAGGACTTGTCAAAAACCGTTTTTTGTGTTTTTTAACATTTTTGACACTTTTTTGTGAAATGGTACGGGTACATTTGTACCCCATTACCAATTCACACAGGTGGCAGGATCTGGGGGTCCCCTTGTTAAAGGGGGCTTCCAGATTGCGATAAGCCCCCCACCCACCCTTCTTCCCCTTAAAACATGGGGACAAAGTGCTTTGGGGGCTACCCCAAAGCACCCTCCCAATGTTGAGGGCATGGGGCCTGGTACGGTTCAGGGGGGGTGCTCTCTCGTCCCCCCACTTTTCCTGTGGCCTGCCAGGTTGCATGCTTGGATAAGGGTCTGTTATGGATTTTTGGGGGGACCCCACGCCATTTTTTAAAAAATTTTGTCGTGGGGTCCCCTTTAATATCCATACCAGACCTGAAGGGCCTGGTACGGTATTTAGAGAGACCCCCAAGCATTTTTTTTATTTTGGTTCGGGGTTCCCCTGTGGGGAAATTCCATGCCATTTTTATCAATGAAATTTTATGTGTATTGCCGGACCGATAATTCATTATAGCCAGCACTAGCTATAGTAGTTTTACATGACTTTTTTTCCTTTAGAAATGTCATTTTGCTGTCAGACTGTTCTAAACATGGGAAACATGCGCCCCTTTACAGGCATACTATAGACACCCCCCAGGTACGAAATTTAAAGGAATATTAAACTTTTATTGTTTCACTTTAAGCATTATTAAAATCATTGCTCCTGAAAAAACATCCTTTTTAAAACTTCTTTTTGCATTGATCCATGTCCCCTGGGGGGATTATTCATGCTCGTGTCCCATTGACTTTAGCAGTGCTCGCGTGTTCAAACTAATTTTTTGCCTGTTCGCATGTTCTGGATGCGAACCGAACTGGGGGGTGCTCGGCTCATCCCTAATAACAGAGGATGAAACTCTAAAAGAAATATTCAAACAACCCCCAACATAAAGGAACATAAAGAAGATGAGTTCTGAATACCTGTGGGACATCATTTCTTACAACAACTAGACCACACTATGGAAGACCCCAGTGTCTAAGTTCCTAAAGGGAATTTAAGAATTATTCAGGAAACAAAAACTTTTAAACTAAGAATGATAGTTCTATTTGACACAAAAGATAACAGCTTACATTTTGATTTTTTTTTTTTTACTCTATATCCAACTGTTTTACGACCCCCTCTGTGACTGTCATCCATCCCCCTTCCAGTCTATAGCTCTTCTTCTATCTTATCTAACAAACTATCTTAATTTTATTACCAATGTTGTGCACATTTGTGTGTGTTTGTTTATTTTTTTTCTTTCCCTCACGAATTGTCTTTTTTAACATTCTGCTAAAACGTTTGTGTATTAGTACTGCTTTGACCTTGAAGAAGGGGACATACTCCGAAAGTGTGTCCTGAAAAATTGTATGTTAGTGCAAATTAAAAAGGTATCAGGGACAGTACTCGATTGTTTCCCTTTTATCAAACGTTTTAAAATCATGCTGTGGGCGGCAACTGGTGGTGAATTAATTTCACACGTCTGGTTGAGACAAAGTAAGATAAGTTATACTGTTAGCTATGCATTACTGTATTCATTTTAACTTTTCAGTAACATAGCTTACATTTTATTATGCTCTATAAGATAATATTCTGATTTCTTTAAAAATACTGCACACAACAACTATCATAAAGTGCATTAATCTTTTATCTTCATAAATGTATCACATTTTCTAGCTTCTTTCAGAGTGAACTACTGGAAACAATGAAGCATTTTATTGTAATATTTTTACATAAAGCATTTGCCCATCCATCATGATTAGCCTGGTTTATATAAAGCAGTAAAGAATGGAACATTGTTAATTTACATTCCAATAAAAGACTTTAGTGCAATCAAATCAGAGTGAACAGAAGAGGAATAAAATCTTAGACATGTAATGTTCACATAAAGTATACAATAGGTGCAACTTCAAGGGAACAATTTATTATGCTGCCCCACACATCATGCATAAAATGCATTCGTAACTTTGTTCTTACAATTTACATCTACCTGACTGATTTAATACGTAGAAGAAAATATTAGTATGTGATACTTCATTTTTCAGGAACAACTGCAAATGTATTTGAACAAATTAAAAGGACAGTTGTAATCAGAAAAAACTGCCATATCACATGAAATATTTTTCAGTGGGTGAAATTATACATTTTATTCATTTTTATTTGCAATTTTAATTTTAGTAGCTTTGAACGGTTTATCAAGGTTTAAAATAGCTGTAGACCTTACATGCCAGAGCTGTGATTTCTGATGTTCCTCCTTTTAATGTTCATTGAAAATGACAAATTACTTATAAACAACTAAAGTGCATTTTGTACAATTCAATACAATTTTTCCCTTAACCAAATCTTACCACTTTGAGATGGCAGAAAACAGCTTTTTTTAAGGAAAATGAATCTAGATTTTAAACTAAAAATCAGGGTGCTCTAAGTTTAAAAAAAATGCCTTGGGACCTCTTTTACCGGTTGAACACTGTCAATGAAGAAAGCATAGAAGGTAGATGACTTCTTTAGATACCTTACTTGCTAACTATAGAATAAATAGCATTTGTTTAAAAAAGCTGAGAGTGCAGACCTCAGATGGGCTCTGTTGGAGGTAGCAGATACCTGTGTCAGAGAGCTTTTAATCATGTCAGAACTGGTCCTTTCCCCATAAAAATCAATGCAAAAGCAGCTTGCAGCAGAATGATGCAGCTTAGATGGAAGGCAGCTGCAGGGCCATCTTGGAGGTGTGTTTGGGGTCGTTATCAGTATGTCATAATACATGTTGGCATTCATGGTTCCTTCCATGAACTGTAGCTCCTCAGTGCCAGGAGCACTCATGCAGCCCCAGACCATGATACTCCCACCACCACGCTTGACTGTAGGCAAGATACGCTTGTCTTTGTACTCCTCACCTGGTTGCCGTCACACACGCTAGACGCCATCTGAACCAAATACGTTTATCTTGGTCTCATTAGACCACAGGACATGGTTGCATTAATCTATGTCTTTAGTCTGTTTGTCTTCAGCAAACTGTTTGGGGGCTTTATTGTGCATCATCTTTAGAAGAGGCTTCCTTCCAAGACGACAACCATGCAGACCAATTTGATGCAGTGTGCGGCATATGGTCTGAGCACTGACAGGCTGACCCCCACCCCTTCAACCTCTGCAGCAATGCTGGCAGCACTCATACGTCTATTTCCCAAAGTCAACCTCTGGATATAACGCTGAGCATGTGCACTCAACTTCTTTGGTCAAACATTGCGAGCCCTGTTCTGAGTGGAACCTGTCCTGTAAAAATGCTGTATGGTCTTGGCCACCGTGCTACAGCTCAGTTTCAGGGTCTTGGCAATCTTCTTATAGCCTAAGCCAGTGATGGCGAACCTTGGCACTCCAGATGTTTTGGAACTACCTTTCCCATGATGCTCAACACCACTGCAGAGTGCATGAGCATCATGGGAAATGTAGTTCTAAAACATCTGGGGTGCCAAGGTTTGCCATCACTGGCCTAGGCCATCCTTATGTACAGCAACAATTTTTATTTTTCAGATCCTCAGGGAGTTCTTTGCCATGAGGTGCCATGTTGAACTTCCAGTGACTAGTATGAGAGAGTGAGAGCAATAACACCAAATTTAAAACACCTGCTCCCCATTCACACGTGAAACCTTGTAACACTAATGAGTCACATGACACCTCGGAGGGAAAATTGCTAATTGGACCCAATTTGGACATTTTCACTGAGGAGTGTACTCACTTTTGTTGCCAGCGGTTTAGACATTAATGAATTGTGTGTTGAGGTATTTTGAGTGGACAGCCAATTGACCCTGTTATACAAGCTGTACACTCACTACTTTACATTGTAGCAAGGTGTAATTTCTTCAGTGCTGTCACATGAAAAGATATAATAAAATATTTATAAAAATGTGAGGGTGTACCCACTTTTGTGAGATACTGTATATACTCTGCATTGAGTGTAGCCTATATATTCAGTGTATACTATATATTCAGTCAATGCAGGCAGTGTAGTTTATATAGCACAGTGTAAATTGAAGTGGTTAAGGGGAACCGTGTGCCAATTTTTTTTTTCTAAATGGCGTGGGGGTCCCTCCAAAATCCATACCAGGCCATTCATGTCTGGTATGGATTTTAAGGGGAACCCAGAGTCAAAAAAGAAAATCCATACCAGACCCTTATCCGAGCATGCAACCTGGCAGGCTGCAGGAAAAGGGGGGGCGAGAGAGCCTCCCCTCCTGAACCATGCCAGGCCATATGCCCTCAACATGGGGATGGTGTTTTGGGGTCACACCAAAACACTTGAATCAAAAAGGGCTGGCAACTCAGATGCTCTTGAATAAAAGTCCTTTATTGGTTACATGGGTACAGGATATAGGCTGACGCGTTTCGGCTAAGAAGCCTTTATCAAAGCAAGTTTGATTCAATAACTGATATATATAACACAGTAAGCATTCCAAATGGGGCAGGTGCATCCTGATCAGAAGCAATCAAAACAATTAAAAACACATGGAGAGAAAAAAGGAAGATGCAGAGCAGGCATAGGAAGAACATATCATGAACAAATAAGCATTTTCAAAGTGGTATAATAAATGCATCAAACAATGTGACTATGTTAAAAAAAAGATTTATCTCCATCCTATCATTCAAACCATATGGTTTTCTAGTATTGAGAGTATGGATCCACTACACTTCACGCTTAAGCAAAATACGATGAGTGTCACCTCCTCTTGGGGTTTTTTTAACCTGTTCAGCACCAAAAAAGGAAAAAGTATCGAGAATACCATGATGAAATGCTCGGAAATGTTTTGACACATTTGAGATATTTTTAGCATTAATATTTGTATTGTCATTCACATGTTCCGAGGTTCTAACTCTCAAAGGGCATATAGTACACCCAACATATTGCATAACTTTGTTTTCCTTCCGCGATGAGTGACAGGCAGTGCTGACAGCTGTCTGGTATGAATCCTGAGGGGGAACGCAGCGCCAAATTTTAAATGAAAAAAATGGTGTGGGGGTCCCCCAAAATCCATACCAGACCCTTACCTGAGCATGCAGCCCGACCGGCCAGGAAAGGGGGTGGGGACGAGCGAGCGCCCCCCCCTGAACCGTACCAGGCCCTCAACATGGGGGGGTGGGTACCTTGGGGGAGGGGGGTGCCCAAGCACCTTGTCCCCATGTTGATGAGGACAAGGGCCTCTTCCCGACAACCCTGGCCATTGGTTGTCGGGGTCTGCGGGCAGGGGGCTTATCGGAATCCGGGAGCCCCCTTTAACAAGGGGGGGCCCAGATCCCGGCCCCCCACTCTATGTGAATGAGTATGGGGTACATGGTACCCCTACCCATTCACCTAGGGAAAAGCGTCAATAAAAAAAAACACTACACAGGGTTTAAGAGTAATTTATTAGGCAGCTCTGGGGTCTTCTTCCGACTTCGGGGGGTCTCCTTCTGACTTCTCCCGGTGTTCCGCCTCTTCTCCCGGTGTTCCGCCTCTTCTCCCGGGCCCCGCCGCCATCTTCTTCCAGCTCTTTTGCCAGCGAGGGGCCCGGTCTGCTGCCGCTGTCTCGCTGCTGCTGTCTCGCCTCCGCTGTCTCGCCTCTTCTTCTCTTCTTTTCTTCTTTTCTTCTTCTGATGTTGACACGACGCTCTCTCTGACTGGAATGCTTTGTGCGAGCTGCGGAGCAATTTATATAGGCGGTGACCCCGCCCACCCTAGCTGTCAACGCAAAAAGGCTGCAGTCGGTGGGAGCCTCCCATCAAGGCAGAGTTTTTCCATTTTTTTTCCTCGGGTCATCAGCGCTTCGGTGATCGAAGATGAATGTACATTGCGGGACATTTTTAATTTTTTTTAATAAAGGAATTGTCCCAAACTGTCTCCTGTCATTTTTACTTTTTTGGCACCTTTTTTGGTGAATGTGTAGGGGTACAATGTACCCGATACCCATTCACATAGAGTTTGGGATATAGGGGTCCCCTTGTTAAAGGGGGCTTCCAGATTCCGATAAGCCCCCCACCCGCAGACCCCCACAACCACCAGGCAAGGGTTGTGGGGAAGAGGACCTTGTCCCCATTAACATGGGGACAAGGTGTTTTGGGGGGACCCCTGAGTCAAAAATAAAATCCATACCAGACCCTTATCCAAGCATGCAACCTGGCAGGCTGCAGGAAAAGGGGGGGACTAGAGAGAGCCCCCCTCCTGAACCATACCAGGCCACATGCCTTCAACATGGGGGTGTTTTGGAGGGACCCCCTTTTCCTGTGGCTTGCCAAGTTGCATGCTCGAATAAGGGCTTGGCATGGATTTTGGGAGGACCACCAAGCCATTTTTTTTATTTTGTCACGGGGTTCCCCTTAAAACCCATACCAGACCTGAAGGGCCTAGTATGGATTTTGGGGGACCCCATGCCGTTTTGTTTTTAATTTTGGCCCAGGATTCCCCTTGGGGGGCCGCCACGCATTTTTAAAAAAATTTTGGTGCTGGGTTCCACTTAATATTTATACCAGACCCAAGGGGCCTGGTAATGGACTGGGAGGGACCCATGCCATTTTTTTCAATTATTTTTATCTATCCAACAATACATTACAGCTGCGAGCAGTTCACATTTATTCCTTTAGAAATGTCATTTTGCTGTCACAGGAAAGATGTGCTACTTTACAGGCAGACTAAGGACACCCCCAGGCATGTAATTTAAAGGAATATTTTATTTCTATTGTTTCTTTTTTTTTGCATTGATACATATCCCCTGGGGCAGGATCCGGGTCCCCAAACAATTATTATGGCAATAACATGCATATAAGCCTTTAAAATGAGCACTTTTGATTTTTCATGTTCGTGTCCCATAGACTTTAACAGTGTTCGTGTGTTAGTACAAATTTTTTGCCTGTTCGCAAGTTCTGGAGCGAACTGAACCTGGGGGTGTTCGACTCATCCCTACCTGTGACCTTGGCCTGTGTTTGACTTTGCTCCTGTCTTATGCCCCTGTACCTCGCTGCACGACTGTGTACCGAATCCGGCTTGTATTTTGTTCTTGCTTCAGTCTCCCGTTCCTGTACCTGCACTGCCTGGCTGTTGATGACCAGCTGGCTGATGTTCTGGCTATGCTCCTGCCTTCTGATCGAGCATCACAGAGTTCCGATTTCCAGTGCTTGTCTGGTGATATATGGCCATCGGGTTCCTGTCTAGTCCCAGCTGATGCCACCTGCTATACATATCCTAAAATCCCTGTCACCCCTATCAGGGGCGTTGAACATTAGATGCAAGAGATGCCCCCTCTACAGCTCGATCTCCACCAGGTACGTGACAATACCACTCAGCCAGATGTCAGAGATCGAGAGAGGGGCTTTGCCTCTGGAGATGCTACCCAGGCAGTCAGCACCCTGCAAGAAAGCTACTTCCAGCTAGAGGGTCACATCCAATCCATGGCCTCCACCTCAGTAACTTCTGCACCTGCTGCAGCCCCTGGCCATTCCATGTCTGAACAGACTTTATCCACATGCCACCACTGGAACCCCAGGATCCCTGCACTTGAGCGATTCTCAGCTGATTAGCACAAGTTTCAGACATTTAAGAACTCTTGTGAATGCTACTTTGCTCTGTGAGAAAGAGATCTGCTCATATCACCTTGTTCCTTTCACTTCAGATCCCGGGAAAGAACATCCAAGTATCAGCTATTATCAATTCCGGAGCTTGCAGCTGCTTCATGTATAGAGACTTTGCTCAGCATCATCAAATTCCTTTGCAAGCAAAAACGCACCAGTTATCTATCCATCTGGCCGATGGATCCAGTCTCAAGTCTGGGCCCATAACTCATGAAACTTGCCCGCTGATGGATATATCTCATACTGTTCATCGGGAATACTTACGTTTGGACATTATTCCATCTCCTCTGTTTCCCATTGCCCTGGGGATCCCCTGGTTACAAGCCCACAATCCACAGATAAATTGGGAATGGGGGAAATTACATTTCCATCCACCTATTGCCAGTAGTTCTGCCTTCACTCCATTCCTATGGAAACTGCATCCCCTCTAGGCGTACATACTGACTCTCCTGTGTCACAACTTATACCTTCAACTTATCATGAATTCCTGGAGGTTTTTTATAAACAGAAAGCCGACATCCTGCCACCTCATTGCCCGTATGACTGCCCAATTGAACTTTTGCCAGGCACTGAAATACCTTTCGGGCACATCTTTCCTCTTTCTGAACTGGAACTTGAAGCATTACGTCATTACATCAATTAAAATTTGGAGAAGGGCTTCATCCGGCCTTCCACATCCCCTCCCCCACAGGTGCTGGAATTTTCTTTGTAGAAAAAAAAGAACACACCTTGCGTCCCTGTTTCGATTACCAGGAATTACCGTCAAGAACAGATATCCTTTGCCTCTGGTTCCTGAATTTTTTCCTTGTCAAAAGAAGTTTATTGAGTATACAATGTTATAAAGATACATAAAGTAAGTTTACAAGGATCTATAAAGTAAGCTCATTGTTTTACAGTAGGGTTTCTATAGGTAAATATAATGAAATTTCAAATATTAAACATTGGGTTTACGTAAACCTAAATTAAAGATATATATCATTTCCTTAGTTACTTTTGTAGGTATTTAAATGATTTATACCTACTATACATATTGTTTACAAGTAGAGTGTATATAGGTCAAATAAATTCTGATAATGAGCTTTAATCGTAAGGTGGAGAAAAGGAAAGAAAAAGAAGAAAAAGGGTTGAAAGGTAGAGGTATGGTCCACAAGGTTGTCCCGCTCGTCAGTTTATTATTCTTTTTAGTTCTCTTTGAAGCCTTAGAATGGGTGTCTCTGTAAGTCATTTAATCTGTTACCATGGCAACAGGACAGAGTCATTGAAGTTTGACAGGAACTGTTGTTTTATCCAAGGATGCCAAAGTTTTTCAAATTTTGGAATTTGATTTTGATCGATGGCTACCATCTTAGCATGGGACATTGTATTATTCATTCTGTGAATTGTTTCTGCTAGTACCAATGTAGGAGATTTCCATGCCTTGGCCACTGTTTGTTTTGCAGCCGTTATTAGTTGGATCATAAGTTTGAATTGAGAGAGTGTTAACCATTCCGGTTTTAGATTAAGTAAAGTTAAATATGGATCTGGTTGTATTATTTTTTTAAATATTTTAGATGCAATCACGAAGACTTCCTTCCAGAAGGTTTGGATTACTGGGCACGTCCACCATATGTGTAAATATGTGCCTATTTCTGGGCATCCTCAAAAACAAAGAGCTGAGGTATTAGGTGAATATTTTGCCACTCTAGCGGGTACAAGGTACCAGCGAGTTAGGACTTTATAATTTGTCTCCAGTGCTAAGATGTTGGGTGAAGATGACTTAGATGTGAGCCATATGTTAGACCAGTCTGTGTCTTCCAAAGTTCGTCCCAGGTCCTCCTCCCACCTCTGAACGTAAGAGGGTCTATTAAGATTTGCTACTCCATATAATTGATTATAAAGTGATGAAATTGTACCTTTAGCAAATGGATCTTTTGTACAGATTGATTCAAAAATGGGTAATTGTGATAATGGTGTATCCCCCTTTAGGAATGGTGTATAGAAATTTTTGATTTGGAGATATCTAAATATCTCAGAGTTTGGTAGATCATATTTTTCTCTAAGCAATGGGAATGAAAGGAATGATTTAGATGCTATGAAGTCATTTAGTGTCTGAATGCCTGATGTTGTCCAAGCTTTAAAAGAATTTGGGTAGATCCATGCCGGATAAAAGGCCAGATTTCTGATAAAAGAAAGGAGAGGATTGTGTGGAGATTGTAACTGATATTTGGTTTTTAGTTTATCCCAGAGAGATAAGAAGTGTTTAGTTATGGGATTATGAATTTTAAAGCGGTCTTTAGGATCAAGCCATAATAAATTTGATATTAATAGAGGGTCATTTTCTGAAGCCTCTATAAATACCCATAATGGGATTTCCTGTTTTGCATGGTATTTGGACAGACTGGCCAAATGTGCTGCTCTGTAGTAGTTAGTAAAATTAGGGTATCCCAGGCCTCCTTTATTTTTGGGAAGATGTAGTGTGTGTATAGGTATACGTGGTTTAGAAGAGCCCCATATAAACGAAGTTGCTCTTTTTTGTACTATTCTCAAAAAATAGGAAGGAATTGGAATAGGGAGGACTCTGAATAGATAAAGCAATTTGGGTAGAATAGTCATTTTGATTGCATTAATCTTCCCTATCCAGGATAAAGGAAGTTGCAACCATTGTTTTATTAGATTTGTGATCTGTCTTAATACAGGAGGATAATTGGTTGAGAATAAGTCAGAATGAGATGCTGTTAAATGAATTCCAAGATATGGGATTGATTTTTCTGCCCATGTGAATGGGAGTGCAGCCCTAGCCGGGATCAATTCCATGTTTGTGAGTGAAATATTAAGCATTAGGCATTTCTTAGGATTAATCATAAGGCCGGATAGGGCTGCAAATCCATCAAGAGCTGGTATTAGGTTAGGACCAGAGACCTGTGGTGATGATAGAAAAAGTAATATATCGTCTGCAAATATACATAATTTGTGTGTAATACCTCCTACTTCAATGCAAGTTATAGTTTGGTTTGTTCTGATGTATTGGGCCATGGGTTCGAGTATAAGGGCAAATAATAAGGGAGATAATGGGCAACCCTGTCGGGTACCTCTTTCGATATTAAAGGCTTCAGATTTGTATCCAGCATATTTTATATAGGCTTTGGGTTTATTATATAATGCTTTGATCCATGTTAAAAAGTGGGGTCCAAAACCCCATTTTTGTAATGAATATTGCATATATTGCCAGGATACTGTGTCAAATGCCCTCTTAATATCGAGAGATAGAAAACATAAAGGGATTTTCCTTTTTTTAGCAATATGTGCCAATAACACTGCCCTGCGTATATTATCGCCTGCCTGTCTATTTGGCATGAAGCCTACTTGATCTCTATGTATTAATTTTCCTATAATGCTATTAAGGCGTTTTGCTATTATTTTTGCTAATAATTTAATATCGAGGTTTAACAGAGAGATAGGCCGATAATTCACACAGGAAGTATCATCAGAAAGGGGTTTTGGGATCATACAAACAATTGCCATTAGTGTTTCTTGCCGAAAAGAATGTCCATCTAGAAGTTTGTTAAACGTTTCAGTGAGAATGCGAGAGAGTATTTCTGAGAATGTTTTATAGTATAAAGCCGAGTAGCCGTCTGGGCCTGGTCTTTTGTTAAGTTTTAGGTCTTTTATGGCGTTAGCAACTTCATCTATAGTTATACGCTCATCCAAACTGCTTTTTTGATTCTGAGATAACTCAGGTAAGGTTATTTTTGAGAAGAAGAATTCAGCCTCTGTAGGATTAAATTCATTGTTTGTCTTATATAAAGTTGCGAGATGTGAGTGAAATTTATGGACTATTTTAACTGGATTACAAGTATAAACATTTTTTGATCATTTCAAACGTATTGGTTTGAAAGATTTGTTAGTTGAATTTAATGCCTGAGCCAAATATGTACCTGGTTTGTTTGTATTCATGTAGAAATTGTGTTTGGAGCGTTTGAGGGATTTATCAACTGACTCAGTGAGAAATAGATCGTATTCCAATCTAGATTTTTCCAGATGAGATTTTGTACTCTGAGATGGATTATCTTGAAATGATATGTAGGCTGCATTAAAATTGAGTTCTAGTTTTTTTGCTAGATTTTTGCGTTCCCGTTTAAATAGTGCCATTTGTTTTTGTATTGTACCATGCAAGACAGGCTTATGAGCTTCCCACAGTGTTATTGGGGAGATGTCTGTTGTATTATTAATTGATATGTATTCCTTTAAAGCTTGTTCAATGGCCATCTGATGTAGTGGGTGTTTGAGCATTATGTCCGGTAAGTACCACGTTGGGTCATGCGCTTTTGGTATGGCTGAGGCTATAGTAGTGTATACTGCATTATGGTCAGACCACGGAATCGGAATTATATCTGATGCAATAATTTCTGGTATCATTCCTATTGTTAGAAAAATATGATCTATTCTGGTGAAGGTTTGATGAGGGTGCGAGAAATAAGTGAATTTCTTTTTCATTGGGTTACTTTCTCTCCACGAATCTACCAGATTGTATTTGGAAAGAAGTTGAGAAAAAGGTAATCTAGAGGTTATTTTGGATGGTGTAAAAGGTGATTTATCTAGAAATGGGAGGAGGACCTGGTTCAAATCCCCACACATTATCACTGTTCCTATTTTGTGTGTATTAATCACTTGTAATATATGTGAGAGGAATGGTGTAGGTTGTTTGTTAGGAGCGTAGTAGGAAATCACCGTGATTGCTGTATCCATTATATAACCCATGAGTATCAGGTATCTACCTTCTGGGTCTTTAATTTCTGATGATAAGGTGAATGGTGTGGATCGGTGAAATGCAATTAGAGTTCCCCTTTGCTTGGTACAGGCAGAAGCCATGTAAATTTGTTGATAAAAAGGAGAAATATATTTTGGAGTAGAGTCTTTGGTGAAGTGTGTTTCTTGGAGGCATACTATGTGAGCCTTCTTGTTATGGAAAGTACGGAAGGCTTTGGTCCTTTTTTGAGGGACATTTATTCCCTGAACATTCAGGGAAAGTATATTCAGTGGTGCCATGGCAATAGATCAATAGTTTTGACTTACTTTTTGTTATGCAGAGCTGACTGTGCAGATCAACCTGTGTGGACTGAAGAGATGAATAGATAGAAAAGAAACCAGTGAATTCTGGAGTAAAGAGTAAACAAAAAACATATGAGATTAGATGATACATTGTATAAATTATTTTTTGCAATTAATCACAATTTACCCGTGAAAGAGAATAAATATCTCTCTCAGGGGAATAAGTGCCTTCGTCACACTCCCACATAATATGGTTGGGAGAATGAGGAGGGCTAATGGGGGTACACGGATCTTCCGCTTACAGGAGAGAAGTGCTATGTCAAAAGACATCAAAATGATGTTTCATTAATTGGAGTGCAGAATATAGTTTTTGTTGAAATTATTTATTCCAGGGTGGTTGTATATGGTTAGTCTTGCCCTAGGCTAAATAATTCAGTTAGAAAGGTACTGTTAATAACTTTGCTATTGATTAAGATAGTTTGAATTATTTTGGGATTTTAACCCTTTTAGAGTAAACAATTACATATTTTATTCATATGCAACTGTTTAGATATGTTAACTCATAAAATTGAGGTTGTATTGCTTCAGATTAAACAAAAACATAATTCTAGTTAGGTAATAATATATTTGTTTTAAGAAAAGATAGAAAAAGCTTCCATTACTTCTGGATTATTGAACATATTTGTCCTAAAAAGTAATAAATCTACTGTTATTACCTGATAATATATAACTGAACAAGAATTTCCTTATTTCACTTATATATTCTAAGGCTATATGAATCAGAAGTAATAAGAAATATAACTGGAATGTAACATGATCCCACACAGTGTGTGACTATCAGAATGCAGTTACATTCAGTTATAAATATAGGTTTTTTATAGAGAACCATCTCTTAGTATAATAAATGAAGAGATATCAGGAATTAGGATGTCAGTCCATTGAATCTTCTTGGTCCATGGATGATGTGGCATAACGGCCTCTTTTGTGAGAATGATGATTACCATTTTGTTCTGAAATTTTCTGGGTGCTGCCTGAAGGTGAAGATGATGCCATTCTTCTGCGTGTGGGAGTGTTGCTGCTTGTGGGTTCTGTCAGATTTAATTTTAAAAGGGTTTGTTGTAGTTCATCTGCTGATCTGCTTCTGTAAATTGTACCTTGGTAGTTAAATCAGACTGAAAAGGGGAAGCCCCATTGATACATAATGTTGTGGCGTTGCAGTTCCATTAGTTGGGGTTTCATGGATCGTCTTTTAGTAATAGTAAGTTGGGATAGGTCAGCAAAAATTTGATAATTGTGTCCTTGAAAATTAAGTTCCTTTTTTTCTCTTGCAGCAATTAGTATTTGTTCTTTCGTTCTGTAATAATGAAATTTTGTGATTATATCACGTGGGGGTCCATCTTTCTTTTTGGCTGTGAGGGCTCTGTGTACTCTCTCCAGTTCTAAACGTTCAATAGGGATATCTGGCTTTAGTTCTTGTAATAGAGCAGTAATAGTAGATTGCAGGTCTGTCGCAGTTTCAGGTATTCCCCTTATGCGCAAGTTTGAACGTCTGGCTCTATTTTCGTAATCTTTGAGCTTAGTTTGAAGTATTAAATTCTCTTTTTTTAATTGTTCCAATTCTGTTATATTTTCTTGGGTTGTAATTTCAATTTCATTCATTTTTATTTCTAGGGCTGCGGTGCGGTTTCCCAGCTCTCTTATTTCTTTGGTTAGGCTTTTTGTTATTTGGTCTGAGGTTTGTTTTAAAGCCTTATGAAGCATCTTTTCAAATTGTAATAATATTACTGAGGATGCTGAGGAGGCTTGTGGAGAAGTTTGTGAGAGGATTTGTTCTGTATCTGACTCAAATGGAGAGTCTTGCTGTGACATTTTCTGTCTGTGAGAGCGCCCTGATGCTGTATCTTGTGAGGTGACTGGAGCTGCTTCAGCTGCAGTGAGTGCCTGTGAGCTCTTTGTGAGGTGATTTTTATTTCTGCCACGGTTTCCTCCCAGTACCATATTTCCTGCCCAAACTTTCACAGTTTGTTCCCAGGGGCAAAAAGGTTCAAATGGATACCTTTTGAGCCTGCAGGCTCCGCTTTGTCCTTCTCTTCTCTCCTCAGCGGTGTGGAGCTCTAACAATGCATGTCTGCTCCGCTAGGCTCCGCCTCCTGCCCCCGGTTCCTGAATTTTTTCAACGCTTTATGACATCCACTGAATTCATGAAGCTTGACTTACGAGGCGCATACAGTTTAGTGCACACCCACGAAGGGGATGAATGGAAGACAGCCTTTCGCACTAGATTCAGACACTATGAAAACCTTGTTATGCCCTTTGGGTTGTGCAATGCTCCAGCAACATTCCAACATTTCGTCAATAACATTTTCAGAGACTTTCTTGACCTATTCCTGATTGTATATCTTGATGACATCTTTATCTTTTCAACTTTCATCAAAACACACCTTGAACACGTTAAAAAAGTTCTCGGCCGACTAAGAGACCATGGACTGTACTCAAAGGCCGAGAAGTGTGAATTTGAAAAAGAAACTACCCAATTCTTGGGACTTATAATTTCCACTTCAGGTATCTCCATGGATCCTCAGAAAGTCAATTCTATCCTCGAATGGCCCACTCCTACAGACAGAAAGAGCATGCAAAGGTTCAAAGGATTTGCCAACTTTTACCGCAAGTTCATTAAAAATTTCTCTGCTATTATCTCTCCTGTTACCCAGCTGACAAAGCGGAATACCCATTTTCAGTGGACACCTGCAGCACAAGCAGCATTCAACCAGTTAAAAACTCTGTTTACCCCAGCACCTATCTTGCAACATCCAGATCTGGCATCACCATATGTCCTTGAGGTGGATGGCTCAGAGAATGCCGTGGGTTCCCTCCTGTCACAGCATCAGGGAGTGAAGTCTCTGTTACATAACATTGCCTTCTTTTCTAGGAAACTCAGCCCCACAGAAAGGAATTACGACATGGGAGACCGGAGCTACTGCCCATAAAGACAGCCCTAGAGGAATGGCGTTACTTGTTGGAAGGGGCAGCTCCCCCTATTTTCCTCTTCACTGATCATTAGAATCTTGAATATCTCAGGACAGCCAAATGATTAGGACCTCATCAAGACAGGTGGGCACTATTTTTCTCTCGTTTCTCCTTCCATGTCACTTACAGAACGTGTCCCAAAAATGGCAAGCCTGATGCGCTATCTCGCATGTACCCAGAGGAGGAAGAACATCACCAAGCAGACACAATCCTGCCGGCCCAAAGTTTTCTGCTACTACAAGTAGACCTGATTACCCAGCTTAAATAGGCATCCAAGAGTGATGTTCTACCACCGGGTGTTTGCTTCCAGGAACAAGAGGGGTTATTCCTGCACAATCAAAAGGTGTTTGTACCCCCAAGTCTGTACCCCAAGATCCTTAGCCTGTGTCATGATCATCCCTTGGTGGGACATTTTGGGGTAACCAAAACAGTAAAACTTGTGCACCGTTCCTTTTGGTGGCCGGGTTTAAGGTCCGATTGCAAAGGACTTTACCTATCCCCAAGAGACCCTGGGAAATGATCAATATGGACTTCATTGTTGAGCTCCCGCCATCTGAAAGATTCACTACCGTCTTTGTGATTGTTGACAGATTGCCGATTTCATCCCTATGTTAGGGAAACCCTCAGCAATGGAGAACGCTCGTACCTTCATCGAGGAAGTGGTTAGGCTCCACAGGGTACCCAGCAGCATCACTTCTGATTGAGGAGTACAATTTACATCCAGATTCTGGAAAGATCTTTGCAGGACACTAAAGATCAAACCTTGTTTCTATTCAGCCTATCATCCACAGACAAATGGCCAAACAGAACAAACAAACCAGACTCTGGAACAATACCTTTGGTGCTTCTCATCCTTTGTGCAAGTTGACTGGGCATCACTTTTACCCCTGGCAGAATTTGCATATAATGATGCAGTTCACTCAGCTACAGGACAAGCCCCGTTTCGTGCAAATTATGGGTACTTCCCAGTCTTTTTACCTGACATCTTAGCTCATTCCTCAGTTCCCTAAATCCAGGAAAGGATAAGATTTCTGCAGTCAAACAACAAGGTGTTGCAAGATGCCATTTCTAAAGCACAACAAGGCAATAAAAAAAATTTGGACAGGAAAAGGAGAAGAGATCTGAAACTTGAAATAGGAGACAAAGTTTGGTTATCTACCGCCAATCTAAAATTGTCATGCCCATCCAAGAAGCTGGGACCCAGATATATCTGTCCATTTTCTGTTAACTGGCAAGTCAATCCAGCAGCCTATTGCCCCGTACACACGGTCGGACTTTGTTCAGACATTCCGACAACAAAATCCTAGGATTTTTTCCGATGGATGTTGGCTCAAACTTGTTTTGCCTACACATGGTAGCACAACGTTGTCGGAATTTCCGATCGACAACCACGCGGTCACGTACACCACGTACGACGAGACTAGAAAAGGCCGGTTCAGAACCAAGCACGGCACCCTTTGGGCTCCTTTTGCTAATCTCGTGTTAGTAAAAGTTTGGTGAGAGACGATTCGCGCTTTTTCAGACTCATGGCTTTCGGATCGTTTTCTGCCGTTCAGTTTGTGCTTGTGGGTTTGTATCTGCTCTTCAGTGCGTGCAAGCAAGTTCCGCGTGACTTTAAGTAGTCATTGTATTCTTGTTCGTTCGTTACTGGTTTTCAGGTTGCTCTTCACAGGCCTTGCTGTTCTTCAGTGCGTTCTGTTACTTCGTTCTGAGCAGCTGACCGTTTTCTAGCCATGTTTCGTATGCGTACTCCTCGTAGAGTTCGTGCTGTGCGGGGGCTTGGTGTTGGGGTCCTGACCTTGACACAAGTCCAGTCCATGAACAGGGTGAGGAGGAGTTCATAGACCAAGAATTGGTTGCTTCAGCGTGACCAGTTCTGTCATATGCATTTGCTCCGTGAGATCCGTGAGAATAATCCTGATGATTTCAGGAACTTTCGCAGGATGACGGACCCCGTGTTTCACCGTTTGTTGGCTTCGCTGACCCCCTATATTAGCAGGCAGGATACCTGCATGAGGCAAGCCATCACTCCGGAGCAGAGGTTGGTCGCTACCTTGCAGTATTTGGCCACAGGGAGAAGTCTGCAGGACTTAAAGTTCTCGACAGGCATCTCCCCCCAGGCTCTGGGTATCATCATCCCAGAGACCTGTTCTGCCATTATCCAGGTCCTGCAGAAGGAGTACATGAAGGTAAGATTTTTATCCTTTTATATCAAATTTTATTGTATTGAATGTTTGATAATATATTGTATTTCTTTCCTCATTCCCTAATTACCATGATTGTAATATGCTGTGAATGTCCCCTTTGTCCTCATGCATGCTGGATTTTTATGTAATTATTATTTTATGTCCTTCATACATATTTGCCCTTCAATAACCTCTCCAGCATGGTGTCTCCTGCCCCTATATTCACCTCATGTAGTCACTTAACAATGTATTTTATCAGCTCCATAGTAGTGCTTTACCCCAAACACCCCCTAAAATGTTTGGAAATGTTATTTTTTATTTAAATTCAGGCCAGAGGCTTTTTTTTGTGGTGTCCCCAAATTTTTTGTAACCCTCCCTCCCCCAACTGCTAAGTCAGCTGATCCCAATTCTCTATCCTCAATCATCTATCTGCTGACTTTGCCAAACCCATACACACTATACCCACCTCTTTACTGGTCAGATTTATGGATGAATTCCCCAAAGCATGTAGTGCAAGGGCCTGCCTGTATACTTTTAAAGTACTGTATACTGTATACTGTTTAAAGTTTTTGTATCCTATTATTATATTGATAGGTAATAGCAGAATGTTCAAATGTGCTCAAATGTGTACAGTGTGTATTTATATCTTTGTATTATGACACTTCTTACCTGTCCAGTGGTCTGCCAATAGTGTAACTAAGGAGGGGCTGTTCCAAGTAATACCCTGTATTTAGGCATTCATCTCTAAATGAAGTGAAGAGGGTTACCTGTCCAAGAGTTCCCCCCCCCCTATAATGTTAGAAATGGCCCATGAGAGGGGGGGAGGCGGAATATGATAGGTGTACCTTATACTTTGTTGTTGTTAAATTCCCCTTAGTAAATGCTATCTGGAGGTTGCCCCATAATGTTTGTGTATAATCTGCTTGCCATATATCTGTGAAAAAATAGTAATGTTTATTGTTTTTTCCTCAACAGTTTCCTTCCACGTCACAGGAATGGCAGACTGTGGCCTCCCACTTTGCCCAGCGGTGGGACTTTCCTAACTGCGGAGGGGTAATTGATGGGAAACACGTCCACATCGTCCCACCACCCAACTCGGGGTCGTACTATTATAATTACAAGGGGTTTAATAGTATAGTGATGTTGGCGGTGGTGTCGGCTAATTACGAGTTCTTGTATGTGGACGTGGGGAAGAATGGCCGGATGTCCGATGGTGGAGTGATCGCCCAGACGGAGTTCTACAGGCGTCTCCAGAATGGCAGCTTGGACTTGCCACCTCCAGAGGACAATGTTGAAGGTCTCCCATTTGTGTTCATTGCTGATGAAGCATTTGCGCTGGGGGACCACCTGATGCGGCCATTCCCGATGAGGACCCTCACCCCGGAACAGAGGGTTTTTAATTACCGGCTGGCCAGAGCCCGAAGAGTGGTGGAGAACACATTTGGAATCCTGGCCAGCCGGTTCCGATTATTTCTGACACCCATCCATATGGCGGAGTATAAACTGAACCATATAATACTTGCCTGCTGTGTTCTCCATCATTTTTTAAGAAAACATTCAGCCAACTATGCTGGCTCAGTTGGGCCTTATGCCGGAATCCCAAATCCATCAACACTGACGGCGCTTGAAAGTGGCCGTCCTGGCTTGCCCTCCCTGAATGCCCGTGATGTCCGGTTACGATACCTGGAGTTCTTTGCGGGTAGGGGGGCTATCAATATGCCAGACAATCTGTGACACCTTTTTCAAATAAAAAACAACCAAAAGAAATTCTTGGTGGACATTTACTGCTTGTTTTTGTTTTAGCTGACCCTGACAGAAATGTGTTGAGTGCAGAAAATGTCGTGATTGGGTAACCTTATAAAAAACAGTGTTGGCTGGTACTTCCTAAATGCAAAAACACATTTCACTACAAGTGCACTTGCAACTGCACTGAACCTGCACTTGTAGTGCAAAGTATATTTGCCCTTAGGAAATAACCCCCATTTTTGCATAAAACAGCAATTACATCACCCCAAAAGTGTTGTAGTGTTGAGACAATAATTCACACATTCTTGAGTAAGGCACTTTTTTATACCTGTACAATCACATGTGCATTTACCAAAGGTTTTTAAAACAAACCAGCATTATCAAAAATCGAAATATCCATTTCAGATAAAACAGGCCTGTGTAAAACCAACAAGAAAGCCAAAAAACTTGAACTTACAAAGTTCACATTAGGTAAAACCTGAAGGCTATATCAGACATCAGTATTTAGGAACTGGGTTTGATATAGCGTTCAGATGGGGGGAAATCACCCCTGGAAAAGCCAAATTTGGAAGATGCACACCAATTTGGAATGTCAACATGTGCTATCTGCCATCAGGTGGGATCAAGGGATGTGTTTTGGGGGAGCAAGCCCTTTCTCAACGCGACTATAATTGAGGAACGGGTTGCACCCCCAAAACGCGTCCATTGATCTCCCGTGATGGCAGATAGCACATGTTGGCACACTGTGTGCATCCTCCAAATTTGGCTTTTCTAAACATTGAAAAAATTTTTGTAAGATTGGACCACGATAAAACTGGTGATTTTGTGGGGTTTAAATTCACCCCAAAACATCAATGATGTTATTATTTTTTTTAATTACATCACTGATTTGTTGCTGGATGTTTTGCAATTGGAGATTACACCCCATGATCTCCCCGATCAGTATCTGGGCACTTTCAGATGTAAAGCGTTCTCTCTCCCTCACATCACGATCACCTAAAAAGAGATAAAGAACAAAAAAAAAGGTCTAAAAAATCTGCCACCATCCATCTCTTTTACCTGAGTCTGTGGTCGCAGACACTCACCTGTTGTGGTGCCAATCTCCACCACATCTTCTTCTTCCTCCTGCTCTTCTTCTTGGGTTGGTATTTCCCCTTCTTCCAGAGGTGGGGGGTCTCTGGTCTCCTGGGATGAGGGGTGTCCTCCGAGTCTTTTCTCCCCTATGTAAAACAAAAATGGTATAATTAGCACACAGATATTTGATGGCCGAACTAGAAATAGGAAACATTGCTTGGAAGTGGGGTACAATTGTCTATTTTAGCCGAGTTCCAAGATGTATATTTTTATTGCCCTTTGTCAAGCTGCAATACTTTACCTGTTTTGTACAAGCTTCACAGATGTAGCCCCCCCTATAGTAAACACTGGAGCACCTGTGTGGCCCCCCCTAATAAAAATGGTTTTCTTGTGTCCCATACTAGTGCTCCAGTGTCCAGATGTGAAAACAGCTGCTCAGTGTCCTCTCCTTACACACAATCTAGTTTGCATTTCATTCTAGTAACAAACCCATCTACACAAACAAATATTTGGCATCCAAGTAGGCCCTAAAAAATGTGTGAAAATGCATATGGCCTAAACAATGGTGTTCTAGAGGCCGAAAGAAAAATGTTTGATACGAACGAATAATGGGCCCATGAACATTAAAGTTGCCCTTTTTAAACGTTACAATTAATAAAAGCATATGGAGCAGAACGAACGTAATAAAGACAGAAAGAATAGGAACACAGCACAACTACTTACTTTTTTGCAGCACTCTCCGGATCTTTCGGTACTGCTCTGGCTCTCTCAACTTCAGGTCCGACCACCGCTTCCTGAGCTGATCTTTAGATCTTCGTACCCCGAAATTCCTCTCAAGACTCCTGACCACTTTCGCCAAGATTTTGGCCTTTCGGATGTTGGGGTTGGGCTAAGGCCCATATTTTCCGTCATAGTCGGACTTCCTCATAATGTCGACCATCTCCAACATCTCCCCAAACGACATATTTGTGGCCTTAAAACGTCTCCTTCTGGATCGGGACATGCCTGGATCCGGGCTTTCCTCCTCCTCGTTGCTAGAATTAGCACGCACCTGCTGTAACTCTGCCATCATGCTCTTCACCCACTGCGCCAAACGAAAAGGGGCGGGGAATAGACTAGAAAGAATGTCAGGGGCGGGCGGAGTTACACGCATGCGCAGTGTGTATAAAGCGTAACACGCGTGCGTATTACGTACGATCTGTGAGCGGAGGAAGGAGCATTGGACGCGCCGATCGTAAGAACGAAGGTAAGACACAAACTTGTGCCTATACTGCTTCTAGATTGAGGCCTATATTGTAACAAGATTAGGAGAGTTTTGTGTGACATTAGGCTTTGTCTTGTGTTGTGTCTTGCAGTGAACATGGATATCTTAATGAAAGACAATGACTTCATTTCAGTATTCGTAGAGATGCTAAGTGAGCTGCCATGTCTGTGGGAGATTACCCACCCCCATTTCAAGAACCAAGCAAAGAGGAAGGCAGCACTGGAGCAATTGTGTGAAATTGTGAAGCAGGTGATCCCCACGGCAGACATCACTTATTTAAAGATTTTCATTGGTGGCCTGAGGAGCACATATCTAAGGGAGCGCAAGAAGGTCCTGGATTCACAGAGATCCGGAGCAGCAGATGACATCTATGTCCCCAGGATGTTATACTATGACAGGCTGCACTTTCTGGCAGGCCAGACTGAACCCAGGCCATCCCTCTCCAGTCTTCCTTCCACGCTTCCTTCCCCCCCCGGCTGAGGCTTCTGACGCCCAACCTGGGCCTTCCAGGCCACATGTGGAGGAGCCCAGATTGAGCCAGGTATAGCATTCCTCTAAATATTTCTGCTTGTCCAATCAATGATGTTAACTAGATGTTAGTTGGGAGTACTAATTTAGGATTGTGATTGATGAAGCAAAACATTACAACCATGTCCCTTTTTTCATACACAGGGAAGTCTCAGTCAGGAGGTGGCCGGGCCGAGTCGGCTGGCTGATATCAAGGTCCCTCCACCCCCCCTGAAAACAGAAAGTGGCAGTAGGACGAGTGCCCTAGAGGAGGCGGCTATCAGATTCTTTTGGAGGGCTACAGAGGTCCTGGGAGCACCACACACCAGGCAGGAGAACATTGCTGCATTCATAGCATATAAAATGCAGAGGATGGAGGAGGGCCAAAAAGCCATGTGTGAGGCCCTCATATCGGAGGCTCTGGAGAAAGGTATGAGGGGCCAAATTACACCTCACACACATCTTTGGGATGGTCCTCCTCCTCCTCCTGCAGGTCCTCCTCCTCCCTCTCCTCCAGGTCCCCCCAGTCCTCCTCCTCCAGGTCCTACTCCTCCTCCTGCCACATCTCCAACTGCACAGCCACAGCCCGGAAGGAAGCGTGAAAGGAAGACCAGACAGTGATTGCCCTGGGTTCAGTCTGGTTGGCCAAAAGATGCAGCCTCTTGTGGTACCACAGCCTGGGGACACTGATGTCATCTGCTGCTATCCGAGTCTCTGTGAATCCCGGACCAGACTGCCCTCCCTTAGATATGGACTCCTCAGGCCACCAATTTTGATGTTGAAGAATTGATGTCTGCCGTGGGAGTCCCAGGCTTCGCTAATTTCTCTTGTTGATCCAGTGTTGCCTTCCTCTTTGTTTGGTTCTGATCCCTTAATAAAGGATTTTTGTTTTGAATTATACTCTCCTATGTGTTTTACTTCGAAAATGACAGTTTGTTTGTGAGGATTCAGGTACATTTCAAATATACAATGTGAAATGAACAAGGGACACCAACACCAAACAATCTCCTGGAGATTAAATAATAAAAGATATCAATGGTGTTGGGGTAACTTGACACACAAAACACACACAAAAATATTCTGGAGTAAAAATAAAAATAACATTGAACAAAGATCAGCCTTGGAAAAAATCCAAAAGAAAAAAAAAGGCTTAAAATCCAAAAAAAAAAAAATTAAAAAATATAAAACTGTCAGATGTGACAACTAATAACAATATATTCAGGGAATCCCACTAAAAAAACACAAATAAAAGTTTGTGAGAAGTGTGTGTGAATATGAGCAGCAAAACTACTTAATTCTTGTCACATTATAAAGAAGAAGAGAGTGCGCTGTATTAAACCATTTTTAACATTGCAGCGTGACGAAAGTGCTGTATCCATTGCGAACGCTAAGTTTACCAGAACGAGCTGTTCCGTGTCGGAATTTCTTCTGAGCATGCGTGGCACTTTGTGCGTCGGAACAGGCCACACACGGTCGGAATTGACGCGATCGGATTTTGTTGTCGGAAAATTTTATCTCCTGCTCTCCAACTTTGTGTGTCGGAAAATCCGATGGAAAATGTCCGATGGCGCCCACACACGGTCGGAATTTCCGACAACACGCTCCGATCGGACATTGTCCATCGGAAAATCCAACCGTGTGTACGGGGCGTATGAGCTTTCACCCCCAGAGACTTACAAAATCCACCCTGTATTTTATGTGTCCTTGCTAAAAGCTGCAAGGCTAGACCCATTCCCTGGTTGTGAGTCAGGTCCACCAGCACCTGGCGATAGTCGACGGCAATGAGGAATAATGAGGAATATGAGGTCAAGACAAAAGATCGATATGGCATTCTTCCAGGCTCATCCCGAAAAGATGTTACAAAAGGGCATCTGGAGGTTACCCATTGGGGCGGCAATGTAAGAGAAGTCCAAACACAAACACGCCTTGGCGTGCAGGCGCGTGCACACTAGCGTGTGCACAAGAAGAAAGATGTATTGGCGCATGCGTGGGCATGTGCGTGCATGAGCAGGTGCACACACGTGCACATACTGGCGCCAGACAGCCTATTTAAACCAAGCAATGACATGAACACATTGCTGAGTGGTCTTTCAACTTGTTCCCGGTTACCTGTGTCCTGATCCATTTCCTACCTACCGGTGTTTGACCCGGCTTTATCTAAACCCTCCTCTGGACTTCCATCTGCCTACCTGTGACCTTGGCCTGTGTTTTCTGCTTCTGTCTTAAGCTCCTGTACCTCGCTACCCAACTGTGTACCAAACCTGGCTTGTATCCTGTTCTTGCTTCAGTCTCCAGTTCCTGTACTTGCACTGCCTGGCTGTTGATGACCCCCTGGCTTATGTTCCAGCTATACTCCTGCCTTCTGATCAAACATCACGGAGTTCTCGTTTCCAGTGCCTGTCTGGTGAGCTACGACCATTGCGTTCCTGTCAAGTCCCAGCTGGTGCCACCTCCTATACCGACCCTTGTGTCACTCTGTATCCTATGCTCCCTGTCACCTCTATCAGGGACGTTGGACAGGAGGTGCAAGAGAAGTCCCTTCTACACCTTGATCTCCACCAAGTAGGTGACAGCCTTGTGCCAATTACATATATAGTATCTCACAAAAGTGAGTACCTGTATTTTCCATTTCTTGATTGGAGTTTGAACACTGCTGATTGGCATTCTCAATTCCTTGGATATCTTTGTATATCCCTTTCCTGTTTTATACAGTTCAACTACCTTTTCCCACAGATCTTTTGACAATTATTTTGCTTTCCCCATGATTCAGAATCCAGAAACGTCAGTGCAGCACTGGATGAAAGATGCAAGGGTCTGTCAGGAGTCCAGAAACTCATTGGCCTTTTATACACACACACAAATTACAAGAAAACATATCACAGGTGAGGATGGTTACCTTTAATAGCCATTCAAATCCCTTTGTGTCAACGTGTGTGCATGTTATAAGGCCAAAATCACTAAGGTATGTAAACTTTTGATCAGGGTCATTTGGGTAGTTTCTGTTGGGATTTTGATTTAAAAAGAGTAAACACAGTTGATTGATATTAAATGGCTTCAGCCAAACACTAACCAAGAGTGAAAGAAATGTTTTTGTGTTATCATTAATATTCTCTGAAAAATGGCCAAGAAACCAAGAAATCATATATTCTGCCAGGGTATGTAAACTTATGAGCACAACTGTATAAATGTATATATATATATATATATATATATATATATATATATATATATATATATATATATATATATATATATATATATATATATAAAGTATCTCACAGTGAGTACACCCCTCACATTTTTGTAAATATAATTTATCTATAACTTTTCATGTGACAACACTGAAGAAATTACACTTTACTACAATGTAAAGTAGTGAGTGTATAGCTTGTATAACAGTATAAATTTGCTGTCCCCTCAAAATAACTTAACACACAGTCACTAATGTCCAAGCTGCTGGCAACAAAAGTGAGTACACCCCTAAGTGAAGATGTCCAAATTGGGCCCAAGGTGTCAATATTTGGTGTGGCCACCATTATTTTCCAGCACTGCCTTAACCCTCTTGAGCATGGAGTTCACCAGAGCTTCACAGGTTGCCACTGGCATCCTCTTCCACTCCTCCATGACGACATCACGGAGCTGGTGGATGTTAGAAACCTTGCGCGCCTCCACCATCTGTTTGAGGATGCTCAATAGGGTTTAGGTCTGGAGACATGCTTGGTCAGTCCATCACCTTTACCCTCAGCTTCTTTAACAAGGCAGTGGTCATCTTGGAGGTGTGTTTGGGGTCGTTATCTTGTTGGAATACTGCCCTGTGGCCCAGTCTCTGAAGGGAGGGGGTCATGCTCTGCTTCAGTATGTCACAATACATGTTGGCATTCATGGTTCCCACAATGAACTGTAGCTCCCCAGTGCCGGCAGCACTCATGCAGCCTCAGACCATGACACTCCCACCATCATGCTTGACTGTAGGCACACTTGTCTTTGTACTCCTCACCCAGTTGCCACCACACACGCTTGACACCATCTGAACCAAATAAGTTTATCTTGGTCTCAACAAGCCACAGAAATCCATGTCCTTAGTCTGCTTGTCTTCAGCAAACTGTTTGCAGGGTTTCTTGTGCATCATCTTTAGAAGAGTCTTCCTTCTGGGATGTCAGCCATGCAGACCAATTTGATGCAGTGTGCTGCGTATGGTCTGAGCATTGACAGGCTGACCCCTTCAACCTCTGCAGCAATGCATGGCAGCACTCATACGTCTATTTGCCAAAAAAAGCCTCTGGATATGACGCTGAGTACGTGCACTCAACTTCTTTGGTCGACCATGGTGAGGCCTGTTCTGAGTGGAACCTGTCCTGTTAAACTGCTGTATAGTCTTGGCCACTGTGCTGCATCTCAGTTTCAGGGTCTTGGCAATCTTCTTATAGCCTAAGCCATCTTTATGTAGAGCAACAATTCTTTTTTTCCTCAGATCCTCAGAGAGTTATTTGCCATGAGGTACCATGTTGAACTTCCAGTGACCAGTATGAGAGAGTGAGAGCGATAATACCAAATTTAACACACCTGTTCCCCATTCACACCTGAGACCTTGTAACACTAATGAGTCACATGACACCGGGGAGGGAAAATGGCTATTTGGGCCCAATTTGGACATTTTCACTTAGGGGTGTACTCATTTTTGTTACCAGTGGTTTAGACATTAATGGCTGTGTGCTGAGTTATTTTGAGGGGACAGCAAATTTACACTGTTATACAAGCTGTACACTCACTACTTTACATTGTAGCAAAGTGTAATTTCTTCAGTGTTGTCACATGAAAAGATATAAGAAAATATTTACAAAAATGTGAAGGGGTATACTCACTTTTGTAAGATACTGTATATACACAGTATATATATATATATATATATATATATATATATATATATATATATATATATATGTGCAAGGGGCATATTAATGGGAAAAAAAGGGGGAGGAGGTGGGGAAGAAGGGGAAAAAGGGGAAAAAAGAAAGAAGAAGAGGTGGGGGGAGGGGGGTGAAGGGATGGGAAGGGGACAGACAAATTTAAGTAAAATATATACATATATAAAATTATGCACATATATATTACAATTTAGAAATCATGTAGTCAATATCTCAAAAAGCACATAGAAAAGAAGAAGAAGAAGAGCACAAAGATATGAATCGATAAAACATCTTATTAGGGATATACTGTATGTGTTTACTTGCTTACTAAGGCTCGATTCACACCTATGCATGTTGCTTTTGAGCGTTTTTGGAGGTTTTTTTTTCATGCTTGCCACGTTTTTGAGCAGCGTTTTTGCGGCGTTTTTGCCGCGATTTGCGTTTTGCGTTTTTTTTTTTTTTTTTTTTACAGTTTTTTTTTACAGTCTAAAAAAAAAATAAAAAAAAAAACAAAAAAAACGGCAAAAACGGCAAAAACGCATCAAAAACGCATCAAAAACGCTGCAAAAACGGTGCACTTGCGTTTTTGATGCTTGTCCATTGAATTCTATTACATGCAAAACGCTGCATTTTGCATGAAAAAAAGTCCCTGACCCTTTCCAAAAATGCAGAGAAACAAAAAGGCATTGATGTGAACATGTTCCATAGGAACCCATGTTAAAAAATTCCCGTGCATTTCTGCAAAATGCAAAATGCATCAAAAAACGCGCTAGTGTGAATGGAGCCTTACTGTCTCAAAACCACCATCCCCAAGGTAGATTAATGAGCAATGCGATATCTAGGATATGTGTGACCATAAGGGTCTGCTGTAAGGGATGACAAAGGATATGATAAGAAATGAAACAAAGGCGAACATTAATCATGCAAATGCACTATAATTATTATAATATGGTGTGAATTTCAATCTCTTCATTTAATCCCCCGGGGGGTGAGAGTATTGAGGGAAAATATACTGAAATCTTTCTGTTGGCAAAGGCTTTTGAAGCATTCTGCTGCAGGTAAACTATTGGGAATTGCCTCAATCACGCATACTTTTAGGCCAGCTGGGTATTGTTGATGTTTAACCAAAAATGTTTAGGGACACTATGTATGTCACCGCCTTCTTCAATGAAGCGTCTGTGCTCACCAAAGCATTTACGGAGGGTGTTGATAGTCCTCCCTATGTATAATATACCATATGGACAGGTTAAACAATAAACCACATACTCACTAGAGCAATTGTAAAATTCTTTAATCGCATAGGTCTCGCCTTTAGCTGTAAAGCATTTTTGACCATGCTCCACAAACTGACAGGTCAGACAAAGTTTTTTGCGGCACTGGAACATGCCCACCAGAGGTATCAAGGGAATTTAATTACTGAGAGTGGGTTGGGATTGTTTTTCATTTTACTTGGTGCAATTTTTCCTTTGATGTTTTTGGCCTGCTTTCTTATTTCTCACAGAGTTTTTGGATACCCTCTGGGGATTGCTGGCACCTGAACTTTCTTTTGTACCACAGTTGTCATGGACAACATTACCTACAACAAGGACCAGTACAATCATCAGTTTTGATCAAACTGTGCAGACTCATCAATGTCATGCGCTGGGTGGTTTTATCTTTTCACTGTATATTTTATATCCTATGAAACAGGTGAACTTCCCACAAATAATCTCATATGTCATATGGGTCAAATGATCTTCTATACCTGTAATTTTCTGCATATTTCTCCACCCTCTCAGCAGTAAAAAAAAAAGCGGGGATGGGGGGAGGGATACTCTGCATGAGCAAAACATGAGTTCAATTTAAAGTCTAACCCCAGGTTTCATTTAACTTTAAATAGTTCATTTGGACCAAACTGATCCAAAAGAACTATTTCCTTCACTAATGCATGTGCCTGTTGTCATTTTTGTATAAACAATATGTAGCATTAGCTACATACATACAGTATACTGCACTGTGTTCTGGCATTAGTACAGGGACTTGCTGTCCTCTTCCTGGAACAAAACCAAGTCAGGCTGAGTGCTGCTCAACAATTGATTGGCTGAAATAGAGAGGCAGGAAGATGACATCATGATCTTTACCTTAGCCAATCAGAGGAAGCCTTTCATTCATTCATAAAATGCAAAGCTTCTTGTAAAAGGCTGAGCAGCATTCAGCATAACTCGGTTTTGTTACAGAAATGGGAAGTTAAGTTTCTTTACTGGAGGGGTTTACTGGAGGGGGGGTGTTCTTTACAGTTTATACAGTGCTGACAATGGACACATGTATTGATAAAAAGAAATTGCTTGTTTGGACCAGTTTCTTCCAAAAAAAGTTTTCAAAGTTTAAGTGTTACTAAACCCAGGACCTGCATTCACTATATCTGGTCTCCAACAGTACACAGAACATGGAAATGCAATTATTTTAGTAAATATAAACTGCTAAATACCTTTTCTCATCAGCATTTTTAAGCACTTAGACTTCTATCAGTGTCTGGTTAAAGCTTTTAGGAGGAATTTTCATTCTACTCGACTGTCCTATAAGGTTGCAAGACCCCTGACTCTCTGTCTGGACAGTGCTGATTGGCCCTGTGCAGATCACACGCACCCTCCAAAGAAAGAAAAAAAATGTCCAGCAATACACACCAAACTGAGCATGTGCAGAGTGCCTCCAATGCTCTGTACTGTCAGAAGATGGATTTGAAACAGTAAAATAAGGGGAGGATCAGAGAAGACAGGTTAAAACAGCCTTTTTACACAATGCAGATGGTTAATCCCTTAGGTTCCACAGTGAGTATAACAAGCATGCTTTACTGCATAGACAGACTGATTTTACTGTTGTGGGTTTAGTAACACTTTAAATTAAACCTGGTGTTAGGGTTTATTGTAACATTTCTCCATTTAGCATTTCAAAAATTGCTTATTGCCCCAAAATGTTATTATTTTCCCCTTTGAAAATAGTGGGTTGTGCTAGATTTTGAGTAAAAGTATTTCTCGGTGAGAAAAAAAAGCAATATTTACTTTCTCCTTCTTTAAAGGGGAGGTAAATCAATTTACAAAATTAACTACGCATTTTACACTATAGTGTTGTTCTTTTTCTTATGTTACTCTGTGAAACTCCTGACACGGATATACCAGGGCTCACAACAGGAGATTTCAACGGTCCAGGTCAGCGGGACCGGTGGATGGGGGGTGGGGGAGAGGAAAGGGTCCTGTGTAAGTTCACCTTACAGATTTTTCTGTAAAGGTAAACTTACCCTTTAAGTGGTTAAAAATGAATTAAATGGTGTTTTTGGTTTGTTGTGTTCAGATGCAGTAAACATCTCCTTTTAATACCGCTTTAAGAACAGCTTATCTAACTGGTATATAAGGGTCTGCATTTCCCAATGGTCCCGAAATGCTGAACATAAAACTGAGAAATGAGACAAGACAACCGGGTCCTTCAGTTTGTAAATTCTAAAGCCATTATGGATTTATTATTACATTGTATTTTATACATGAGATAAGAAAGGGGGTTGCTTGAGATGTTATTAAAAACTAGAAAATGCATTTCCTGGGGAAAATGCGTGGGAATGCTGAATAACTGAATTGCTAAAATGGCCCCCAGCAAAACTGCCCCATCATATTGCCATAAAAACTGCCCCATCAGAATTGCCCCATCAAAATTGCCCCATCAAAACTGCCCCATCATATTGCCACCATCAAAACTGCCCCATCAGAATTGCCCCATCAAAACTGCCCCCTCATATTGCCACCATCAAAACTGCCCCATCAGAATTGCCCCAGCAAAACTTCCCCATCATATTGCCATCAAAACTGCCCCATCAGAATTGCCTCATCAAAATTGCCCCATCAAAACTGCCCCATCATATTGCCACCATCAAAATTGCCCCATCAAAACTGCCCCATCAAAACTGCCCCATCATATTGCCACCATCAAAACTGCCCCATCAGAATTGTCCCATCAAAACTGCCCCATCAGAATTGCCCCATCAAAACTGCCCCATCATATTGCCACCATCAAAACTGCCCCATCATATTGCCACCATCAAAACTGCCCCCATCATATTGCCATCAAAATTTCCTCATCAAAATTGTCCCCATCAAAACTGCCCCATCATATTGCCACCATCAAAACTGCCCCATCAGAATTGCCTCATCAAAACTGCCCCATCATATTGCCACCATCAAAACTGCCCCATCAAAACTGCCCCATCATATTGTCACCATCAAAACTGCTCCATCAGAATTGTCCCCATCAAAACTGCTCCATCAAAATTGTCCCCATCAAAACTGCTCCATCAAAATTGTCCCCATCAAAACTGCTCCATCAAAATTGTCCCCATCAAACTGCCCCATCATATTGCCACCATCAAAACTGCCCCATCATATTCCTCTATTATAAATCAATACTTGTTGTGTCTGTCCCCCCCCGGGCTCTGTAATCAGAGCTGAGATGCTCCAGCCACCTCCCCCCCTGTGTATAACAGAAGCTTTGGTAACCATGGCAACAAAAGCAACACAGTACACTCTATTTAATAGCTTAAATTTCCTGAAATGACCACTAAACAAACAGCTTTTTCACAAAAACTGTAAAAAATATCAAACTGAAAAGATATAGCCAGATAGCTGAATATTTTGTGAACATTTTAAAGTTTGTTTGGCGTCTGTAGGTGAAAGTATGAGGGAGCTGAAACTTTTGGGAGCGGAAGAAGATTTTAAGGATTTCAAGCATTCTCCCATTGACTTCAATGTTAAAAAAAGTGTTAAAAAGCTTAATATTTTAAAAAGTATAAATAGTAGAAAAAAAGTTGAAAAAGTCCCATCATCAGCTGAAAGAGACGAACATTTTAATAGTTGAATGGTTTTAATAGCTGAAAGTATGCAGAAGTTACGCAGAGCCAAAAAACATACGGAATAATAAAATTAAAATTAAAATGAAAAATAAATAAAAAAAGAATAACAATAGTGGGACTGCTAAAGCAGTCCCACTAATTAGCAAATAGACTAACATTTTCACAAGGCAGTAGTTATATAAAAACTGTGAAACTAAAACCTTGAGAAGGGAGGGGGTAGGATTAATGCTCAAAGTTCAGTTTATATACAAAATGTTATGAATAATACAAAGGGGTTTACAAAATGGATGCTCTTGTGTTTACAATAACAATACAGTGAAGTTCATTGTCAGCAGATTTTCTTTTTTCTAGAATATGGGTTCAATAACATTACTTACCTCTAATGAAGTGTATCCCATGTGCTGCTAATTGCTTCATAGTGTTGAAATATTCCCTGCGGTGATGACAGGTCCTCTTTACCCTCTGTGAGTGGGGGAAGAGATCCTGTCATTCATCCACCTCTCCTCCATTTACAGAACATGTTGCATTTTGTGAAAACAATAAAAGGACTTTTCTGAGTGAAGGAGAGAACAAAAAGGTCCGTTAGGACTTCTTCAAAGAACTATAATGTTATAGCTGAGAAAATTAGCCCCTGCAGTGCCAGAAGCTCAGCACTGTGAAAAGGACTTGTCATTACTGCAGGGAACATTTCTACACAAGGAAGCACTCAGCAGGACATGTACAAAACTTCAGCTTTAAGCACCAGAACAAGTGCATGGCTTGAGAGGTGACCTGTGTTTATAGGTGGTGCTTAAGTCACCAGATAGTCTGTGCCTTTAGTCTCCCAGGATGTATGGTAACTCATGTGTAGTCTTAATCATTGGTGCATGTAACAGGGTGGTAACACAGAAGTACAATTGAAAGTTGTCAAGCCATCTTAGAAAGTGCCCTACTGAAGCAATGTTCCTTAAACATTTTTATATTACTGCTCACTTCTTTCCCTACTGGAGTAGTGTTAACATACTGCTGCGCATTTTTGCCTGACCGATGCTCACATGTGATAACATTTGCTGGAAAAAAAGGAAAAGTTACTGGTTTGCATCACAATAAAATGGGCATGTGCCAAGCAAAGCAGCAGGTAAAAAAAAAAAAATTCATAAGCCATGATGTCTGGAAAAAAAGCAGCATATGCAGGGGTATTTATAGTTACAAACCTGTCCAGCAACAAGCTGGCATAGTTACAGCAGGCATATCTGTGATTGTGCACTGTGACGCTTCAAGCAAGGTGTGAACTATGGCAGCTTTACATTTTTTTGTTTGTGTTTTTTTTTTAATTGCAGCATTTAATAATATTAGTACTCACTTCATTTGTTTTTTTTTTCCTGCATAAGATCTGCATGTAACATTTCTAACAGCAGTTAAATAACCCCCAAGGAATTGGAGAAAATCTGATTTTTATTTTAGGCGTGTCATTTAGCCACCACACATTCAGACATTGGGACACTCCATAAAAAAGACACAATTATAATTTCAGTATATGTAGCTTGCAAATCCTTATCTGACTGTAAGCTGAATTTGGACTTCTAATTCTGGTGTTTTCTTGAAAAGCAAAGTAGGTGCATCCTATGACACATGATTTTCAACTTTAAAGAGGAGCTCCCCCAAACACTGTAGCTACTGACTTTTAATATATAGACATTTAACTGTCCAGGGATCCAGTGATGTCCTCACTGTAGTCAATTCTTCAATCCTCTTCGGGTGCAGGTAGGCATGTACTGGCCATTGGGACTACCGGGAGTTTCCCGGTGGGCAGATGGCTCAGTGGGCCGTCAGGTGCAGTCCTGGAGCCTCTACTCTCTGACAGTGAGTGATCGCAATTTCACACCTGTCAGGAGGAGCAGCTGCCGTCACTTGCTGGAGAGAGCATAAGGCTTTCTGCTGCCTCCAGCCTGCATGGGGGAGAAAGACAGCCAGCAGACATTCCTGTTCCTTCCTCTCTCCTCTTATCACTTGTCACTTATCACATGACTGGAGAGAGGAATGAGAAGCTGCCTTCAAAACTGTGAGTACATGTGGGGGGGAGAGGGAGGACACACTAATGTGAAGGGGGCTGCTGATGGGGACACACTGATGTGGAGGGGCTGCTGATGGGGACACACTGAAGTGAAGGGGCTGCTGATGGGGACACTCTGATGGGGACACACTGATGTGAAGGGGGCTGCTGATGGGGACACTCTGATGGGGACACACTGATGTAAAGGGGGCTACTGATGGGGACACTCTGATGTGAAGGGGACTGCTGATGGGAACATTCTGATGGGGACACACTGAGGTGAAGGGGGGTGCTGATAGGGACACTCTTATGGGGACACACTGATGTGAAAGGGGCTGCTGATGGAGACACACTGATGTGAAGGGACTGCTGATGGGGACACACTGATGTGAAGGGGGCTGCTGATGGGGACTCACTGATGTGAAGGGGGCTGCTAATGGGGACACTCTGATGGGGACACACTGATGTGAAGGGGGCTGCTGATGGGAACACTCTGATGTGAAGGGGCTGCTGATGGGGACACTGATGTGAAGGAGGCTGCTGATGGGGACACTCTGATGTGAAGGGGGCTGCTGTTGGGGACACTTTGATGGGGACACACTGATGTGAAGGGGGCTGCTGATGGGGACACGCTGATGTGAAGGGGCTGCTGATGGGGACACTCTGATGGCAACACACTGATGTGAAGGGAGCTGCTGATGGGGACACACTGATGTGAAGGGGGCTGCTTATGGGGACACTGATGTGAAGGGGGCTGCTTATGGGGACACTCTGATGGGGACACTCTGATGTGAAGGGGGCTGCTGATGGGGACACCCTGATGGGGACACACGGATGTGAAGGGGGCTGCTGATGGGGACACTCTGATGTGAAGGGGGCTGCTTGATATGGACACTCTGATGGGGATACACTGATGTGAAGGGGGCTGCTGATGGGGACACACTGATGTGAAGGGGGCTGCTGATGGGGACTCACTGATGTGAAGAAGGCTGCTGTTTGGGACACCCTGATGTGAAGGGGGCTACTGATGGGGACACTCTGATGAGGACACTCTGATGTGAAGGGGCTGCTGATGGGGACACTCTGATGTGAAGGGGGCTGCTCATGGGGACACTCTGATGTGAAGGGACTGCTAATGTAGACACTCTGATGGGGACACACTTATATGAAGGGGGCTGCTGATGGGGATACACTGATGTGAAGGGGGCTGCTGATTGGGACACTCTGATGGGGACACTCTGATCTGAAGGGGGTTGCTGATGGGGACACTCTGATGAGAAGGGTGCTTCTGATGGGGACATGCTGATGTGAAGGGGCTGCTGATGGGGACACATTGATGTGAAGGAGGCTGCTGATGGGGACACACTGATGTGAAGGGGGCCGCTGATGGGGACACACTGATGGGGACACACTGATGTGAAGGGGCTGCTGATGGGGACACACTGATGTGAAGGGGGACACTGTTTGACACACTCTGATGTAAGGGGGACACTGATGGGGACACTCTAATGGCAACACACTGATGTGAAGGGGGCTGCTGATGGGGACACACTTATGTGAAGGGGGCTGCTTATGGGGACACTGATGTGAAGGTGGCTGCTTATGGGGACACTGATGTGAAGGGGGCTGCTGATGGGGACACTCTGATGGGGACACTCTGATGTGAAGGGGGCTGCTGATGGGGACACCCTGATGGGGACACACTGATGTGAAGGGGGCTGCTGCTGGGGACACTCTGATGGGGATACGCTGATGTGAAGGGGGCTGCTGAGGGGGACACACTGGTGTGAAAGGGGCTGCTGATGGGGACACACTGATGTGAAGAAGGCTGCTGTTTGGGACACTCTGATGTGAAGGGGGCTGCTGATGTGGACACTCTGAGGGGGACATACTGATATGAAGGGGGCTGCTGATGGGGATACACTGATGTGAAGGGGGCTGCTGATTGGGACACTCTGATGGGGACACTCTGATCTGAAGGGGGCTGCTGATTGGGACACTCTGATGTGAAGGGTGCTTCTGATGGGGACATGCTGATGTGAAGGGGGCTGCTGATGGGGACACATTGATGTAAAGGAGGCTGCTGATGGGGACACACTGATGTGAAGGGGGCTGCTGATGGGGACACACTGATGTGAAGGGGGTTGCTGATGGGAACACTCTGATGTGAAGGGGCTGCTGATGGGGACACTGATGTGAAGGAGGCTGCTGATGGGGACACTCTGATGTGAAGGGGGCTGCTGATGGGGACACTTTGATGGGGACACACTGATGTGAAGGGGGCTGCTGATGGGGACACGCTGATGTGAAGGGGCTGCTGATGGGGACACTCTGATGGCAACACACTGATGTGAAGGGAGCTGCTGATGGGGACACACTGATGTGAAGGGGGCTGCTTATGGGGACACTGATGTGAAGGGGGCTGCTTATGGGGACACTCTGATGGGGACACTCTGATGTGAAGGGGGCTGCTGATGGGGACACCCTGATGGGGACACACGGATGTGAAGGGGGCTGCTGATGGGGACACTCTGATGTGAAGGGGGCTGCTTGATATGGACACTCTGATGGGGATACACTGATGTGAAGGGGGCTGCTGATGGGGACACACTGATGTGAAGGGGGCTGCTGATGGGGACTCACTGATGTGAAGAAGGCTGCTGTTTGGGACACCCTGATGTGAAGGGGGCTACTGATGGGGACACTCTGATGAGGACACTCTGATGTGAAGGGGCTGCTGATGGGGACACTCTGATGTGAAGGGGGCTGCTCATGGGGACACTCTGATGTGAAGGGACTGCTAATGTAGACACTCTGATGGGGACACACTTATATGAAGGGGGCTGCTGATGGGGATACACTGATGTGAAGGGGGCTGCTGATTGGGACACTCTGATGGGGACACTCTGATCTGAAGGGGGTTGCTGATGGGGACACTCTGATGAGAAGGGTGCTTCTGATGGGGACATGCTGATGTGAAGGGGCTGCTGATGGGGACACATTGATGTGAAGGAGGCTGCTGATGGGGACACACTGATGTGAAGGGGGCCGCTGATGGGGACACACTGATGGGGACACACTGATGTGAAGGGGCTGCTGATGGGGACACACTGATGTGAAGGGGGACACTGTTTGGCACACTCTGATGTAAGGGGGACACTGATGGGGACACTCTAATGGCAACACACTGATGTGAAGGGGGCTGCTGATGGGGACACACTGATGTGAAGGGGGCTGCTTATGGGGACACTGATGTGAAGGTGGCTGCTTATGGGGACACTGATGTGAAGGGGGCTGCTGATGGGGACACTCTGATGGGGACACTCTGATGTGAAGGGGGCTGCTGATGGGGACACCCTGATGGGGACACACTGATGTGAAGGGGGCTGCTGCTGGGGACACTCTGATGGGGATACACTGATGTGAAGGGGGTTGCTGAGGGGGACACACTGGTGTGAAAGGGGCTGCTGATGGGGACACACTGATGTGAAGAAGGCTGCTGTTTGGGACACTCTGATGTGAAGGGGGCTGCTGATGTGGACACTCTGATGGGGACATACTGATATGAAGGGGGCTGCTGATGGGGATACACTGATGTGAAGGGGGCTGCTGATTGGGACACTCTGATGGGGACACTCTGATCTGAAGGGGGCTGCTGATTGGGACACTCTGATGTGAAGGGTGCTTCTGATGGGGACATGCTGATGTGAAGGGGACTGCTGATGGGGACACATTGATGTAAAGGAGGCTGCTGATGGGGACACACTGATGTGAAGGGGGCTGCTGATGGGGACACACTGATGTGAAGGGGGTTGCTGATGGGGACACACTGATGGTAAGGGGAACACTGTTTGGCACACTCTGATGTAAGGGGAAGCTGTTGGGACACTCAAAATTAAAGTGGGCTGGTCATGATGAAGTCCAGGGTTAAATTGTTGTCCCAGTCCAGCCCTGGGTGCAGGTGGAAATCTTAAGTAGCCTTGCAGCTTCACAGCCGGTTTCCTACTGCGTATGCACAAGCCACGCTGTGCTTTGTGAATGGGACCTATTATGTGTTCCCAAAGGCTGCAGGGAAAGGAGAGGGGGCTGAACTTCTGGCTCAGATCACTGAGGTGCATCTGACTGGAAGTGGGAGAGGGTGTCTGTCAAAACCAGGTAACCACTCCCCCCCAAAAAGTGGCAGTGGAGGGGAAGGAGAGGGGACAGGGGACACCCCTGCCTGGTCCCATTTGTGATTTTAAAATGTTTTGGAAAACATTCCTTCCGTGAAAATAAATGCTGAAGGAGAGGAGTATAATGCTAATATTGCATTGCTGATGGGGACACCCTGATGGGGACACACTGATGTGAAGGGGGCTGCTGATGGGGACTCTCTGATGTGAAGGGGGCTGCTGATGGGGACACACTGATGTGAAGGGGGGCTGCTGATGGGGACACACTGATGTGAAGAGGGCTGCTGTTTGGACACTCTGATGTGAAGGGGGCTACTGATGGGGACACTCTGATGAGGACACTCTGATGTGAAGGGGCTGCTGATGGGGACACTCTGATGTGAAGGGGGCTGCTCATGGAGACACTCTGATGTGAAGGGGGCTGCTGATGTGGACACTCTGATGGGGACACACTGATATGAAGGGGGCTGCTGATGGGGATACACTGATGTGAAGGTGGCTGCTGATTGAGACACTCTGATGGGGACACTCTGATGTGAAGGCGGCTGCTGATGGGGACATGCTGATGTGAAGGGGCTGCTGATGGGGACACATTGATGTGAAGGAGGCTGCTGATGGGGACACACTGATGTGAAGGGGGCTGCTGATGGGGACACACTGATGTGAAGGGGGCTGCTGATGGGGACACACTGATGATAAGGGGGACACTGTTTGGCAAGCTCTGATGTAAGGGGGACGCTGATGGAGACACTCGAAAATTAAAGTGTGCCAGTCATGATGAAGTCCAGGGCCAAATTGTTATCCCAGTCCAGCCCTGGGTGCAGGTGGAAATCTTAAGTAGCCTTGCAGCTTCACAGCCGGTTTCCTACTGCGTATGCAAAAGCCATGCTGTGCTTTGTGAATGAGACCTATTATGTGTTCCCGAAGGCTGCAGGGGAAGGAGAGGGGGCTGAACTTCCGGCTCAGATCACTGAGGCACATCTGACTGGAAGTGGGAGAGGGTATCTGTCAAAACCAGGTACCCAACCCCCCCAAAAAGTGGCAGTGGAGGGGAAGGAGAATGCAAACAAATGGAACTTCCCTTTTTTTTGAAGTGCCACCTTAATTTATTACATTGTGGGTAATATTTTTCCAAATAAGGATCCAAGCTGTGAAATCATCCCTCAAGATTTGCTAGGAAAATGACACTTCCAGGAGTGTCAGTCTGCTGGGTTTCTTACAACTCTCATTGGCTACTACCTCTTACTTCCATTTATTACATTATACATTAATAACACTAGGTAAAAAATATGACAGCAGAAACTCTTGTGGCATTTGAACTCCCAAAGACATAACAATGTGTTAGGTGTGTATTTGCCCCTGTAGTAGTTTTACTTATTAATCAAACCTTTGAAGTTTATGTAGTACAGGTTAATAACCAATCCTTGTATCCTGCTATCCTTATATTGCTTCAGAATGTCCCCCCCATTAGATGTTTACATTACAATGCCAACCATTAAAAAACCTCCAAAAAACGAAATGGTCTGCCTAATAGTCAGAATCAGGAGTCAAAAGTTTGTGTGAACCTCACCATCACATCTACGCTATGTAAAGCTAAAAAAATGTGGACAACATACCAAAAAGCCAGGTCCATAAAGATGCAAAACTATGGAATAAATGGGAAAGCTGATTGTGAGCCAGGTCTTCTTGCTCAGTACCAGAACCTGACATCACAAATGCTCTTTTGGCTGGATAAGTCCAGGTTTCCGTGGACTTTGGATTGTTCACAAGCTTATATAAGTGTCCACAACCTTTTTGCCATATATTGTATGTCATTGTAGCTAGGGATGGGCAAACTGTTTGGCCCAAGCATGAGTTCAGGCTGAACTTTGCCTGTTCGGACATTCTCCAAACAACTGAATTATAGGGTTGTTTTACTGTTTGCTCGGCCTGCCGAAAGACCACAATGCATTGCGCTGCCGCACAGTGCATTGAAAGCCCTGATTGGCTGAAGCAATGAAAGCTTTGCCCAATCAGGGCACAGAGCACTGTCAGACCCATGATTGGATGCTGTTATGATGACTGTATTCAATCATGGCTCATTGCTCTTAATCCCGCCACCACACTATAAAAGTATTCTTTCCATAGCAGCCATTTGTAGTGTCATAGCGGCATGAAAAGAGATAGAACAGGACTCTGTTCAGTGCTATTAGACAGTTAGTGTGCTATAGTGTGCTATTCTGATTCTATTGTCAGTGTAGAATATCAGTTTAGTGTGCATCTAGTTAGGGATGAGCCAAACACCCCCCCCCCCCCCCGGTTCGGTTTGCTTCGCAGCAAAACATGCAAACAGGCATAAAATTTGTTTGAACACATGAAAACCATTAAAGTCTATGGGACACGAATGAGAAAAATCAAAAGTGCTCATTTTAACCACTTGCCGACCGGCTCACGCAGATATACTGGGCAGAATGGCACGGGCAGGCAGAATCACGTACCTGTACGTGATCTGCCTCCCACGGGCGGGGGGTCCGAACGGACCCCCCCGGTGCCCGAGGCGGTCGGCTTCTGTCTGGGAGTGATTAGAGGTGAGGGGGAGACCATCCATTCATGGCCCCCCTCACGATCGCTCCCAGCCAATCAGATTCTTCCTCTGCTGCTGTATGCTAAACAGCAGCAGAGGAAAATATGTCATCTCTCCTCGGCTCGGTATTTTCCGTTCCGGCGCCGAGGAGAGAAGACATCCGAGTGAGTGCACCAACACACACACAGTAGAACATGCCAGGCATACAATACACCCCCGATCCCCCCAATCCCCCCCGATCAACCCCCGATCCCCCCCGATCACCCCCCAATCACCCCCTCCTGTCACACTGACATCAAGCAGTTTTTTTTTTCTGATTACTGCATTGGTGTCAGTTTGTGACAGTTAGTGTGGTAGGGCAGTTAGTATTAGCCCCCTTTAGGTCTAGGGTACCCCCCTAGCCACCCCTAATAAAGTTTTAAACCCTTGATCACCCCCCGTCGCCAGTGTCACTAAGCAATCATTTTTTTGATCGCTGTATTAGTGTCACTGGTGACACTAGTTAGGGAGGTAAATATTTAGGTTCGCTGTCAGTGTTTTATAGCATCAGGGACCCCCATATACTACCTAATAAAGGTTTTAACCCCTTGATTGCCCCCTAGTTAACCCTTTCGCCAGTGATCACCATATAACTGTTACGGGTGACGCTGGTTAGTTCGTTTATTTTTTATAGTGTCAGGGCATCCGCCGTTTATTACAGAATAAAGGTTTAGCCCCCTGATTGCCCGGCAGTGATATGCGTCGCCCCTGGCAGCGTCAGATTATCGCCAGTACCGCCAACACCCACGCACGCAGCATACGCCTCCCTTAGTGGTATAGTATCTGAACGGATCAATATCTGATCCGATCAGATCTATGCTAGCGTCCCCAGAAGTTTAGGGTTCCCAAAAACACAGTGTTAGCGGGATCAGCCCAGATACCTGCTAACACCTGCGTTTTGCCCCTCCGCCCGGCCCAGCCCAGCCCAGCCTACCCAAGTGCAGTATCGATCGATCACTGTCACTTACAAAACACTAAACGCATAACTGCAGCGTTCGCAGAGTCAGGCCTGATCCCTGCGATCGCTAACAGTTTTTTTGGTAGCATTTTGGTGAACTGGCAAGCACCAGCCCCAGGCAGCGTCAGGTTAGCGCCAGTACCGCTAACACCCACGCACGCACCGTACATCTCCCTTAGTGGTATAGTATCTGAACGGATCAATATCTAATCCGATCAGACCTATACTAGTGTCCCCAGCAGTTTAGGGTTCCCAAAAATGCAGTGTTAGCGGGATCAGCCCAGATACCTGCTAGCACCTGCATTTTGCCCCTCCACCTGGCCCAGCCCAGCCCAGCCCACCCAAGTGCAGTATCAATCGATCACTGTCACTTACAAAACACTAAACGCATAACTGCAGCATTCGCAGAGTCAGGCCTGATCCCTGCTATTGCTAACAGTTTTTTTGGTAGCATTTTGGTGAACTGGCAAGCACCAGCCCCAGGCAGCGTCAGGTTAGCGCCAGTACCGCTAACACCCACGCACGCATCGTACACCTCCCTTAGTGGTATAGTATCTGAACGGATCAATATCTGAACTGGCAAGCACCAACGGCCTAGTACACCCCGGTCGTAGTCAAACCAGCACTGCAGTAACACTTGGTGACATAGCGAGTCCCATAAGTGCAGTTCAAGCTGGTGAGGTGGCAAGCACAAGTAGTGTCCCGCTGCCACCAAGAAGAAGACAAACACAGGCCCGTCGTGCCCATAGTGCCCTTCCTGCTGCATTCGCCAATCCTAATTGGGAACCCACCACTGCAGCACTCATACTTCCCCCATTCACATCCCCAACCAAATGCAGTCAGCTGCATGAGAGGCATTTTCTTTATGTCCTCCTGAGTACCCCCACCCAACAAACCCCCCCCAAAAAAGATGTCGTGTCTGCAGCAAGCGCGGATATAGGCGTGACACCCGCTATTATTGTCCCTCCTGTCCTGATAATCCTGGTCTTTGCATTGGTGAATGTTTTGAATGCTACCATACACTAGTTGAGTATTAGCGTAGGGTACAGCATTGCACAGACTCGACACACTTTCACAGGGTCTCCCAAGATGCCATCGCATTTTGAGAGACCCGAACCTGGAAGCGGTTACAGTTATAAAAGTTACATTTACAAAAAGAGTGTAAAAAAAAAAAAACACAAAAAAAATATATAAAATAAAAAAAAAATAGTTGTCGTTTCATTGTTCTCTCTCTCTCTATTCTCTCTCTATTGTTCTGCTCTTTTTTACTGTATTCTATTCTGCAATGTTTTATTGTTATTATGTTTTATCATGTTTGCTTTTCAGGTATGCAATTTTTTATACTTTACCGTTTACTGTGTTTTATTGTTAACCATTTTTTTGTCTTCAGGTACGCAATTCACGACTTTGAGTGGTTATACCAGAATGATGCCTGCAGGTTTAGGTATCATCTTGGTATCATTCTTTTCAGCCAGCGGTCGGCTTTCATGTAAAAGCAATCCTAGCAGCTAATTAGCCTCTAGACTGCTTTTACAAGCAGTGGGAGGGAATGCCCCCCCCACCGTCTTCCGTGTTTTTTTCTGGCTCTCCTGTCTCAACAGAGATCCTGAGAATGCAGCCGGTGATTCAGCCAGCTGACCATAGAGCTGATCAGAGACCAGAATGGCTCCAAACATCTCTATGGCCTAAGAAACCGGAAGCTACATGCATTTCATGACTTAGATTTTGCCGGATGTAAACAGCGCCATTGGGAAATTGGGAAAGCATTTTATCACACCGATCTTGGTGTGGTCAGATGCTTTGAGGGCAGAGGAGAGATCTAGGGTCTAATAGACCCCAATTTTTTCAAAAAAGAGTACCTGTCACTACCTATTGCTATCATAGGGGATATTTACATTCCCTGAGATAACAATAAAAATGATTTAAAAAAAATGAAAGGAACAGTTTAAAAATAAGATAAAAAAGCAAAAAAATCATAAAGGAAAAAAAAAAAAGCACCCCTGTCCCCCCTGCTCTCGCGCTAAGGCGAACGCAAGCGTCGGTCTGACATCAAATGTAAACAGCAATTGCACCATGCATGTGAGGTATCACCGCGAAGGTCAGATCGAGGGTAGTAATTTTAGCAGTAGACCTCTTCTGTAAATCTAAAGTGGTAACCTTTAAAGGCTTTTAAAGGCTTTTAAAAATGTATTTATTTTGTTGCCACTGCACATTTGTGCGCAATTTTAAAGCATGTCATGTTTGGTATCCATGTACTCGGCCTAAGATCATCTTTTTTATTTCATCAAACATTTGGGCAATATAGTGTGTTTTAGTGCATTAAAATTTTAAAAAGTGTGTTTTTTCCCCAAAAAAATGCGTTTGAAAAATCGCTGCGCAAATACTGTGTAAAAAAAAAAAAGAAACACCCTCCATTTTAATCTGTAGGGCATTTACTTTAAAAATATATATCATGTTTGGGGGTTCAAAGTAATTTTCTTGCAAAAAAAAATAATTTTTTCATGTAAATAAAAAGTGTCAGAAAGGGCTTTGTCTTCAATTGGTTAGAAGAGTGGATAATGTGTGACATAAGCTTCTAAATGTTGTGCAAAAAATGCCAGGACAGTTCAAAACCCCCCCAAATGACCCCATTTTGGAAAGTAGACACCCCAAGCTATTTGCTGAGAGGCATGTCGAGTCCATGGAATATTTTATATTGTGACACAAGTTGCGGGAAAAAGACAAATTTTTTTTTTTTTTGCACAAAGTTGTCACTAAATGATATATTGCTCAAACATGCCATGGGAATATGTGAAATTACACCCCAAAATACATTCTGTTGCTTCTCCTGAGTACGGGGATACCACATGTGTGAGACTTTTTGGGAGCCTAGCCGTGCACGGGACCCCGAAAACCAAGCACCGCCTTCAGGCTTTCTAAGGGCGTAAATTTTTGATTTCACTCTTCACTGCCTATCACAGTTTCGGAGGCCGTGGAATACCCAGGTGGCACAACCCCCCCCCCCAAATGACCCTATTTTGGAAAGTAGACACCCCAAGCTATTTGCTGAGAGGTATAGTGAGTATTTTGCAGACCTCACTTTTTGTCACAAAGTTTTGAAAATTGAAAAAAGAAAAAAAAATGTTTTTCTTGTCTTTCTTCATTTTCAAAAACAAATAAGAGCTGCAGTCCCACACATGTGGTATCCCCATACTCAGGAGAAGCAGCTAAATGTATTTTGGTGTGCAATTCCACATATGCCCATGGCCTGTGTGAGCAATATATCATTTAGTGACAACTTTGTGCAAAAAAAAAAAATGTGTCACTTTCCCGCAACTTGTGTCAAAATATAAAATATTCCATGGACTCAACATGCCTCTCAGCAAATAGTTTGGGGTGTCTACTTTCCAAAATGGGGTCATTTGGGGGGGTTTGTGCCATCTGGGCATTTTATGGCCTTCAAAACTGTGATAGGTAGTGAGGAGTGAAATCAAAAATTTACGCCCTTAGAAATCCTGAAGGCGGTGATTGGTTTTCGGGGCCCCGTACGCGGCTAGGCTCCCAAAAAGTCCAACACATGTGGTATCCCCGTACTCAGGAGAAGAAGCTGAATGTATTTTGGGGTGCAATTCCACATATGCTCATGGCCTGTGTGAGCAATATATCATTTAGTGACAACTTTTTGTATTTTTTTTTGTCATTATTCAATCACTTGGGACAAAAAAAATGAATATTCAATTGGCTCAACATGCCTCTTAGCAATTTCCTTGGGGTGTCTACTTTCCAAAATGGGGTCATTTGGGGGGAGTTTGTACTGCCCTGCCATTTTAGCACCTCAAGAAATGACATAGGAAGTCATAAACTAAAAGCTGTGTAAATTACAAAAAATGTACCCTAGTTTGTAGACGCTATAACTTTTGCGCAAACCAATGAATATACGCTTATTGACATTTTTTTTACCAAGGACGTGTGGCCGAATACATTTTGGCCTAAATGTATGACTAAAATTGAGTTTATTGGATTTTTTTTATAACAAAAAGTAGAAAATGTCATTTTTTTTCAAAAGTTTTGGTTTTTTCCGTTTATAGCGCAAAAAATAAAAACAGCAGAGGTGATCAAATACCATCAAAAGAAAGCTCTATTTGTGGGAAGACAAGGAAGCAAATTTTGTTTGGTTACAGCATTGCATGACCGCGCAATTAGCAGTTAAAGCGACGCAGTGTCAAATTGTAAAAAGTGCTCTGGTCAGGAAGGGGGTAAATCCTTCCAGGGCTGAAGTGGTTAAAGGCTTATATACAAGTTATTGCCATAAAAAGTGTTTGGGGACATGTATCAATGCAAAAAAAAGTTTTAAAAATGGCAGTTTTTTCGGAAACAGTGATTTTAATAATGCTTAATGTGAAACAATGAAATATTAAAAATGAAATTAAATATAAATATAAATATTGTGCCTGGGGGGGTGTCCTTAGTATGCTTGTAAAGTAGCACATCTTTCCCATGTTTATAACAGTGCCACAGCAAAATTACATTTCTAAAGAAAAAAAATGTCATTTAAAACTGCTCATGGCTGTAATGTATTGTCGGATCCTGGCAATATAGATAAAAATACCTAGGGGCAAGATCTGACTTGGACACCTTTCCCACCGAAAATCCTCTGGGTTACTGGGTCTTGAGGATTGATCACTGGCCAGAGCTCGCACAGTATGCAATTGAGCTACTGGCCTGTCCTGCATCCAGCGTTCTTTTGGAACGCACATTCAGTGCTGCTGGAGGTTTTGTAACCGATCACAGGGTGCGTCTGTCCAGCGACTCGGTCGAACGACTGACCTTCATAAAAATGAATCAGCCTTGGATCACCATCAGCTACCAAGCACCTGATGCTGATGTAACCAAATATTTTTTTTTAAATCTCAGATCCCTTCAAAGACTGCGTATGCTGATGCTGAGTGACTATTCTGAGTAATTATCCTCTTCCTCCTCAATGATCACGCTGATAGCTTGTAAGAACATTTTTGGTTCTGGGCGCCGCCACCAATGCCTAAGGCCCAATTTTTCAGCCCCTGTTTAACAGGGGCATGTAATTACAATTTTTGATGCAATACTTTGCAGCAGGGCTCGTTCCTGTGTTCTAACTAGAGTATCTGTGAGGGGTTGCAGTGTTGTGGCACCAGCACCTAAGGCCTAATTTTTCAGCCCCTGTTTAACAGGGGTGTGTAATTACAATTTTTGATGCAATACTTTGCAGCAGGGCTCATTTCTGCGTTCCAACTAGAGTATCTGTGAGGGGTTGCAGTGTTGTGGCACCAGCACCAGTGCCTAAGGCCCAATTTTTCAGCCCCTGTTTAACAGGGGAATGTAATTACAATTTGTGATGCAATACTTTGCAGCAGGGCTCGTTCCCGCGTTCCAACTAGAGTATCTGTGAGGGGTTGCAGTGTTGTGGCACCAGCACCAGTGCCTAAGGCCCAATTTTTCATCCCCTGTTCAACAGGGGCATGTAATTACAATTCTTGATCTAATATTTCACAGCAATACCCGTTTCTGTGCCCACCAAGAGCGAGTGAGGACTTACAGTGTTCTGGCACCAGCACCACCACCACCACCAAAGGCCCAATTTTTCTGCCCCTGTTCAACAGGGGCATGTAATTACAATTCTTGATCTAATATTTCACAGCAGGGCCCTGTAAGGGCTTACAGTGTTGTGGCCACAACAACACCTAAGGCCCAAATTTCTGCTGAGTATATAGGGCAGGCCCCTACTTTCAAACATCCAACTTACAAACAACTCCTACTTGCAAACGGAAGGAGACAACAGGAAGTGAGATGAAATCTACCCCTAGGAAGGGAAATTCTCTCTTGTAAGAGTTAATATGGGAAAAACATTTCTCCTTTCCACTGATGCTTTATCACCAATCCTTTTTTCACAAAAAAAAAAAAATTTTCAAAAAACATTTGTCATTGGGACAAAAAGTTAGGTGAAATCTTCTGAAGAGGAGCACAGACAGCAAAACAAATGTTACAGGGGTGATAACCCTTCCCTATGTTTTCCAAAAAGCTTAAAATAGATTTTTTGGCTGGAGCTAAATATGTTAAAAACGTACCAGTTCAAAATTACAAACAGATTCTACTTAACAACAAACCTACAGTCCCTGTCTTGTTTTCACCACCTGTATACTGCTGTTCAGAGTACAGAGTCTGTATACTGCTGTTTCCTTTTTAATTTGGGTGCGGGGTTCCCCTTAATATCCATACAAGACCCAAAGGGCCTGGTAATGGACTGGGGGGTACCCATGCCATTTGTCTCACTGATTTCCATCCATATTGCCAGGACCTGACAATATGGATTTTTCCTTTAAAAAGGACATTTTGTGCAGGGACTGTTCTAAGCACGGGAAACATGTGCCACTTTACAGGCATACTATAGACACCCCCCAGGTATGATATTTAAAGGAACATTTCACTTTTTTTTTTTACTTTAAGCATCATTAAAATCACTGCTCCCGAAAAAACGTCCATTTTTAAAAGTTTTTTTTGCATTGATACATGACCCCTGGGGCAGGACCCAGGTTCCCAAACCCTTTTTAGGACAATACCATGCAAATTAGCCTTTAAAATGAGCACTTTTGATTTTGAATGTGCGAGTCCTATAGACGTCAATGGGGTTCTAACGTTCGCGCAAATTTTCGGTCAGTTCGCAGGTTCTGGTGCGAACCGAACCGGGGGGTGTTCGGCTCATCCCTACCCCTGGTAAACAGGGACAGAAATATTGGACCTTGGGTTGTGGTATTGCAACAACACTGTAACCCCTCACAGATAGTTGTGTTGGGCGCTGGAATGGGCCCTGCTGTGAAATAAAGTTTTAATTACATGCCCCCAGTTAAACAGGGGCAGAAAAATTGGGCCTCTTATTGGGCACAGTAACAGGCCCTGCTGTGAAACATGACTGCCAGTTTCTTGTCCTTCTGTGGCACCCCCTCTCTCTAGGCTCACGTTACTCCCTTCCTCAAACTGGGAACCAACATCGGAGCCTTCAAATCGCTGCATATCCTCCAGCAGCATATAATCGACACCGTGGTCAAATAATTCTGGGGACTCTGTATTAGATACTGTGTATACAGCCTGCATTGTATTAGCAACTGTACATCATATATATATATATATATATATATATATATATATATATATATATATATATATATATATTGTATATTAATACACCGCCTGTACACCATGGAATGCACTGTAGATATAGGCTACACTGGATGAAGAGTATATATATATTAGACTGACTGTATATATATATATATATATATATATATATATATATATATATATATATATTACACTGCCACTAACTGAATAACCTGCCTACTTAATCTAACTAAAGCTATGTCTATGTCCATGCCAACAACACTACACACGGCCGCTCTGTAAGCAGCCTTATATCGTGTGGGGTGTGGACTTAGACCCCCATTCATCCCCATTAGTGACCATTCAACTTTACATTAGCGTGAATGTAGGGATAGTTCAGTCATTGTGAGAGTAGTGTGACCATTCATCTTTACATTAGTGTGAATGTAAGGATAGTTCAGTCAGTGTAGTGACCATTTAACACAGTATATTTTTTTGTGTTACTGCAAGTTTAACGCTTTATATTTCAGTGCATTACGTGCCATTTAATGAAGTACATTTCTGTGCATTAGTGCACGCTTAATGCAGTATATTTCAGTTACGTTACTGCAAGTTTAACACCGTACAGTTCAGTGCGTTACTGCAAGTTTAACGCCGTATTTTCCAGTGCATTACATTCAGTTTAACACAGTACATTTCTGGGCATTACTGAACGTTTAACGCAGTATATTTCAGTTGCGTTACTGCAAGTTTAACGCCATATAGTTCTGTGCGTTACTGCAAGTTTAACGCCGTATAGTTCTGTGCATTACTGCAAGTTTAATGCCGTATTTATTCATTGTGTTACTGCAAGTTTAATGCTGTATATATCATTGTGTTACTGCAAGTTTAACGCCGTATATTTCATTACGTTATTGCAAGTTTAATGCCATATAGTTCTGTGGGTTACTGCAAGTTTTAGTGCCGCATAGTTCTGTGCATTACTGCAAGTTTAAAGCTGTATATTTCATTGCATTACTGCAAGTTTAACGCTGTATATTTCATTGCATTACTGCATGTTTAATCACATATATTTTGTTGCATTACTGCAAGTTTATCGCCATATATTTCATTACGTTACTGCAAGTTTAACGCCATATAGTTCTGTGCCTTACTGCGTGTTTGATGCAGTATATTGCAGTGTATTATAGTGTATCCGTGGAGTTTGTCAGTTATCTCAACCAAGATTGAGATAACTGACGAAGTGACTAAGAGAATGATAAAAATAGAAATATAAATTAGAGAAAAAATGCTGTATATATAATTGTGTTACTGCAAGTTTAACGCCGCATATTTCATTGCGTTATTGACAGTTTAATGCCATATAGTTCTGTGGGTTACTGCAAGTTTCACTGCAGATATTTCATTACGTTACTGCCACTTTAACGCCATATAGTTCTGTGCCTTACTGTGTGTTTGATGCAGTATATTGCAATGTATTATAGTGTATCAGTGGAGTTTGTTTAGTGAATACTCAAATTAAAATGCACTAAACACCACTTTCCATTGATTAACGTGCATCCACATACACATTTACACATCTTTATTAAATTTTGTTAATAAGCACCCCCCACTCCGCCCATCATGTCTGGGATGACAGCAAGGAGAGGCAGATGTTACCATGGCACTGTAAGGGGGCCAACAGTGTATGTGTTCTCAGGCAAAGGTGGATCTGGTCAGTCCTCAGGCAGGGCATAATTTTTTCTATTTAGTGATGTTGTCTGTGCTATCCAGCCACAGCATGCAGAGAATGTGGAGGACTGTCTTACTAAACTGTCCTCATCCTCCTCATCCTCCGTCACCCAAGCAGAGACTAGTGTGCAGGTCCCCTGCAGCTGCTAGAGTGGCTAAACCTGCCTCCTTGTCCACATTGATTCCTGCCATAGCCCCAGCATCAGTCATGGAGGAGTCAGCGGAGTTATTTGAACACAGCATCAGCCACTTGCTCCTTGATGATGCACAGCCATTGCTCAATTCAGATGTTGGTTCTGAGGTTGAGGAAGGAAGGAACATGAGCCTACAGAGAAGGGAGAACACTGGTATACAAATTGACATTCATGTTCCCCAAGCCACAGCGTATTGCCAAGTTGTCTGAAGTGGTAATGAGCATGGAGGAGATGATGATGATGAGGTCACTGACTCGACTCAGATGCTGGATAGAGCAGAGGAGGAAAGTGAGGGTGAGGCACAACCCCAATGAGGCAGCCATTATGGAAGAGTAGAGAGCAGCCACCCTATTCCATCACATTGTGGAGCTGTTATCTCCCGACCCACTGCCCACAGCTCAACTGTCTGGACCTTTTTTAGTACTGTTGCTATTTGCAAACGTTGTCTCACACAATCAAGCATGGCAAAACAACAACCATTTGGGTACCACATGCTTGACAAGGCATTTAACCTCCCACCACTCAGCTCATTGGCAAGAGCACCTAAAAGCCACACAAAAGGGGCACAAATCTGTCCCTCCTCCTTAATTACCTCAGTCTGTCCCTGCTATACCTCATGACCTCTCAGCAGCCTCCACTGACAGGGATGATGGGATAGTGTAGGGTCTCCCATATCCTTGCAGCACATCTGCCGGCAGCATACCACCAGCTGTAGACCATAGTGGGCAAATTTCTGTGCCCCTACTGCTGCAGTGGACAAACAAATACAGTCCCTGTCAAACAGGAGCAGAAAAATTGTTCTTTGGGTGTTAATTGTGCCCATGAAACCTACACCAAAAACATTCTTCCAGAAGAAATTGACACCCACAACACTAGGCAGCCTAGAAGTCCTGTAGAGATTCCACATCCCAAAAACACTTAATCGGTCACATCGGCATCAGGAGCATCATAGCTGCTGGTAATCCAGGACTGATTCATTTTGATAAAAGTCAGACAGTCCACAGAGTCTGTGGACAGACGCTTTCTATGATCAGTAACAAAACCTCCAGCAGCACTGAATGCCCGTTTGGAAAGCACTCTGGATGCAGGGCAGTCCAGCAGCTCAATAGCATACTGGGCAAATTCTGGCCAGTGGTCTATTCTCATGACTATGGTATTTTTGAAAACAAATATGCCAAATGAGAACAAAGTCAGAATAAAAATCTATATAAATTTCATTACACATAAACATTATCATAAACACAATATTAAAAACATAGATATGCATAAAGAAACTTTGCGATAAATACAAAAATATGTAAATCTAATAGATACATGTACTTGTGATTGGTCTAGGTGTTACGTGGGATTTTTTTCAGGACCATACATATATTGCAAGTGTGTTATATACAGAGTTTCTTACTACAGAAAAGAACAAAAAAAAAACAAATAAATACAATTATACACAATAAACAAATTATCAGACATAATTACAGCTATAAATTACCCTCCGTGAGTGGAAGTAAAAGAAAGAGGGGTGGAGAGAATGGGGAAAAAAAAACACACCTAAATATTAATAGTTGTTTCAAACCCCGAGAGGGGATTGTTATAAAACCAGCAGATAAAGGGGGCAATGTTGCAATTATGACAGATGTGAACTATGCTAAAATGTGTAAAAAATATTGTCCAATAAGTCATGGTATAGAAAAAACTCAATGCTGGAAATATCAGCCTTTCAACGGTCATTTGAGAGAATGATAAATTTGGCATTTACCAATTAATATCTGAAAATACGAGGGATTATCTTATGGTGACAGACCCTGTTATACCAACATTTTATGAACTACCAAAAACTCATAAATGCATTGATAATCCACCTGGTAGACCCATTGTCTCGGGTATCAGATCACTCACCAGTAAAGCCAGTAAGTTAATAGATGACTATGTGTGCCCACATGTGAAATCACTACCTTCATATTTGAGGTACACAATATATAATCTATTGACCATCTTAGATAATCTGCATATCAATGAGGAGACGATTCTGGCCTCCATTGATGTGGGGGTACTTTATTCTAGTATCCCATATGATAAAGGGCTTCAAATGACCATGCAGTTTTTGCAGAAGAGAAGTATGAACCAGACTGAGTACAATTCATTCATCTTAGATATGCTCAACTTTGAGGTTACACACAACTTATTTTTGTTCAATGGCTCCCATTATCTCCAGGTGCAGGGCGTGGCGATGGGGACTACATGTGCCCCATCGTACATGAACCTGTACCTGGGGGAATGGGAGTGAAACCTGTTTTCCCATGAGGACATGTTGATGTACCTGGGCTGCATTGGTTTGTGGATAAGATACATTGATGATATCCTGATTTTCTGGAATGGCACTGGTGAAGAATTACCAGGCTTTTTTGACTCTCTGAACATCAACGATTTCAGCCTTACATTCACTTTGTCATGGCATGTGGACACTTTGCCCTTCCTAGACCTTACAATCAGGAGGGACTCTAGCGATCGCATCCAGACAGATTTGTTCAGAAACTCCACGTCAGGCAACTCTTTATTGCACTTCAAAAGTGCTCACCCTCAACATCTTATCAGAGGTATCCCACAAGGACAATATTTACGTATACATAGAAATTGTACTGATGAGAATGATTTTGAGAAACAGGCAGTGGCATTGCAGAAACGTTTTGTTGAACGTGGGCACAGCAAAAAGTCATTTAAAAAGGCATATAAAAAAGCCAAGGACAGTCCAAGGGATCTTCTTTTCTTTCAGGGTGAACAAAGGATTTACTCAATATTTGTCCCATTTTTTAATTAAATAATCAGGCTGATAGAATTAGACAAATATTTAATGAACAATGTCAAAGTATTCCAAAACTGATCAATGAAATAGTGGCGCTGTGTATAAACTAGAATAGATCCTAAAAGTGATGATATTGATTAATTATAAATAAACCACATGATCAAACTGTCAACCTTATGCCAGACAATCAACCAAGATTGAGATAACTAAGTGACTAAGTGAATGATAAAAATAGAAATATGAATTAGAGAAAAAAAAATATATATCAAATTAAAAGAATAACACAGTGACTGAACTCTGTGACTATATTAACAACTAAAAGTCCAAACTCCAAATAGTGATTGATGAAATCCAAGCTTGTGAGCAATTAACAAAAAAGTGGAAGTACAGCTCGAGAGGTGAATGTGCAATAAAATCTTCAACTGCTGTAAATATACGCCTCCACCACACCAGTTATGACTGTGGATCCCCCTAGTGAAGCCGCACTCACCAGAAATCTATGCCTTGCATTCTCATGCGCGGCACCTAAGATTTGTGTAGGTCCCCCAAGGGGCAACACGAGCTGGAGCACGTTGGACCCAGACTGATGGAATTCCTTAATGGGCTATGCTTCTCATCAGGTAAAGCGATGTTGCCATGTAAAAGAAATATTGCCTCCAATAGCGTGATACAGCTTAAAAACGTTTATTGGATAAAATCATAAAAGGTCTCCTATCATTGTACTCACATATGAACTAATATAGAAGCGCATGAGCAGGACATTCTATATAACAGATGATGGCAGTGTGCTAATGGTCACGGTGGACCCGGGATGCAGTTTAAGCTCTCACCCCTCCCCTCGATGGATCCTCAGTGCTACGAGGTAGTCACAGCCGACCAGACACAGACACCAGAACGTCAAGCATCATGTGCAGATGCTGGGGTGCTGTACAGCCATGCCTCTGACATGTTTCGTCATATCGACTTCTTCTAGGATCCTATGATCCTCTTTAAGTCAGCAGTTGTAGTCACTTTTTACACCTAAACGCAGTTGAGGGTCACCAAGTTCTTTTGCGCAATACTTGATCACTCTTTATAGAATTTAATGAACATTGACACATATTAACCGAAGACCCTATTATCGGGAAATTTGTTGAGGAAAAGCCATATCTAACATTTAGAAGGAATAGAGCCATTAGAGACACTATTATGCCGCATACACACGATCGGACATTGATCAGACATTACGACAACAAAATCCATGGATTTTTTCTGACGGATGTTGTCTCAAACTTGTCTTGCATACACATGGTCACACAAAGTTGGTCGGAAATTGTGAACGTCAAGAACGCAGTGATGTACAACACGTACGATGAGCTGAGAAAAATGGAGTTTAATAGTCAGTGCGGCTCTTCTGCTTGATTCCGAGCATGCGTGGAACTTTGTGCATCGGAATTGTGTACACACAATCGGAATTTGTTGGTGGAAAATTTGAGAACCAGATCTCAAATTTTAGAACAAAGAAGGTAACCCTCTCAAATGGGACTTTGACAGACCACCAACAAAATACATGTATAATCTATAAATGACAAGAATGCACAATATGTGTCACATGGAAAACAGAACAAAACATGTACAACTATAAATCATCCAGTGTAAATGCCCTAATGGCCGACACGTTTCCGGTATGCAGTGTTCAGGTACCTTCATCAGGGGTTGAGGGTTCGAAACATTTTTTTACATAAATATTGATTCCAATGGAATGATTCCAGGTAAAAGAGGCACTAGAGGTAATGAAGTCCAATCAAATATTGCATGGCCGTCAGACTGTGGATATTGGGCAGATATTTTAAGTGCACTATGTCTGCAATATCTGTAATCTATGCCAATGTAATTCCCATCGAATGTAAATATAAGGTATAGGGGACAGACAGTCACCGGAGCCTAAAATGTCAGCTGAATGAATGATGGATGAATATCCAAGTGTCCCAGGAACGTGTATCTTGAGGGTATCCCGGTCCGGCGTGTGGTGTGCTGTCACTCAATCCATGCCTCTCAAATTTTGTGTGACGGAAAATCCGATGGAAAATGGAGCCTACACACGGTCAGAATTTACGACAAAAAGCTCCCATCGAACATTTTCCAAAAATCCGAGTGTGTGTACGGGACAATACATCAAGCCATTTTTTACGCCATAGGGGACATGACCCATGTGCAAGTTTGCCAAAGGCCACATTTAAATGTGGAAACTGCGACTATTGCCGCTATATTAATCAGAGTAAAGGGGTAATACTCCCAAATTTGGAAATTTTTCGACCCAGACACTTTACAGATTGCAACACAGTAGGCATTGTATATCTTCTAACCTGTGGCTGCAGATCCTTCTATGTGGGTGAAAGCAAAAGGAAATTCTGGCAACGAATATCCCATCATGTAACAGATATTATGACAGGGATTTTGGATAGTCCCATACCCAGACATTTTGCCACCAGACACAAATATAAGGTAGATACTTTCAAATGTATTGCTTTGGCAAGGATACATCCTCCACCGAGAGGAGGTGACTTTGATTACATCATCCTACAAGTGTAATCCAGATGGATTTACAAATTAAAAGCTACAGTATCCCCAGGTCTTAATTACTTCATTAGCTTCCTCCCTTTCTAGATAAAAATGTGCTTATTTGAGCAGTATTTAGGGTATACATATTGATAATGGATCATAGTAATATATGAATAAGTCTTTTTTGCTTCTTTGGATGCACGTTGAACAATGCACCTTGAACAAATTATTGATATGTGCTTGTTTTGTAAACCCTGGTGATGTGGAAGAAGGAAGAGAGATGAGGGACATGTTTGGAGTAGGAGATGGAGGGAAAAGAAGAGAGGAAACATTTTAATATTTTTATTTTATTTTTATTTTTTTATTTTTGGGGAGATGTGTCCCCTGCCACTTCCGGTCTAAAACTGAAAGTGATGTCATTTTTAGGTGTAATGTGGCTTTTATGCTCTGCATTTTCACTGACAGCTGACACCATTATAACATCCTCAAGGCATCTGTTCAAGATACTCCTTCACCACAGGTTAGGGCAATCTGTTCCACTTTTGTGGATACACCCGCACAGGGGAGGGCATTTCCTGGATCATTTTGGATCCTATATATACATTAATTGTGACACTCATTCATTGCAAATTTTGCCAGAGGAGAGGTGGATATGTACCTACCACAATCCCAGCATATGTAAGCTATACCTTAGGATTTTATTTTTTATATAATTTATCTATTTAATACCCTCAGTGACCCGATATTTGGATCACTGATTGATATATATACATATATATATATATATATATATATATATATATATATATAGTCTGGTATGTATATGTGTTTTCCCTTTCATTTATACAAATATCTATCCATTTATCCTCTAAAGTGATCATCGCAGAGATGCCTGGTTTTTCTTGGTATTTTGGACTTATCCCCACTGTCTTGAATAGATATTGGGATTCACATAGTTCGGAGTATATTGCTATACACCTGATATTTATTTCCCCCTTTTAGATATTTATGTTTACTTCTGCCTTAATAGGTAAGAAACAAATATGAGAAATGTATATATGGTTAAGATTGGTGCTGCTAAGTGTTACCAATGTAACAGAGTATGTCCTTGGATTAATCCTTGGAAGATTAAATAAAAAATAGAATGAAAAAATTAAAGCAATGAAAAAAGTGTACTTTAAGACATCATCGTATAAGGTGCAAATGTGTTAAATGTACAAACACACTTAATAAAGTGTTCAAAAAACTGATCAATGAGTATGTGTCCAACAAGTGTACATTTCTTTACTGGTTCCAAAGTGTATAGAACAGCAAAACACATCAACATGACAAAAAATTCATATAGAATCCATTCAATTTTAAAGTTCATAAAAATTGTGGTAAAGTGAAAATAATATTTTAATTGGCAAATTTGGTGACTCTTCACAGTGCTCCCCCCTCAGGTCTGCACTCACCAAAGGGATGTACCCCTGCAGGGGTAAAAGGCCTCACAATGTTTATTGCATACAAGTTTAGTAAAAAGCACTGCCAAATAGTAGTACACGATATACAACAAAATCGTCTGGAACGCCTTGAGTTCCACAGACCACAAACTCCACAACCAGAAGTGGCGCAGTGACGCTGTAAGCTGCGCCCTACATGTTTTGTCATGCAGATGTCATCAGGAGCAGAGTGACGAAACACGTCTTTATTACGAAATAAAGAAAGCTTGCAGGGAAAATGTCATTTTTTGGGATTTATAAATGCAATTATTGCTGCAGCAGATTCTATACACAGTACAGATGTGCCACTTTACAGGTAGATTAAGGTAGATATAGTTCCCCCTAGGCACTATATTGAAAGGAATTTCTCATTTTTATGCTTTCACTTTAAACATCAATAAATCACTGCTCATTTAGAAATTATGTTTTTTACAAAAAAAATAATTGATACATGTCCCCCAGGGCAGTACCCGGACCCCCATAACCATTGTATGCCCAATTACTTGCATATAAGCCTTCAAAATGGGCACTTTTGATTTTTCACATTCGGGTCCAAAAGACTTCAATGGGGTTTGCTATTTGGTTCCGAACTTTCGCAATGTTCGAATGTTCTGATGCGAACCAAACAGGGGGTCATTCGGCCCATCCCTAATTGTGGCCAATGATTTACTTGCACAGCCAATACTTAAAAGAGAAGTATGGCCAAAAAATTTTTTGGCAATATTTCTCTTCTGAGTCACAGGAGTGCACTTAGTCATGCCCTCCTGTGACCCGGAATCAGCCAACAGCAGGCTAAAGTATGTGTGTTGTTTTTTTTAGTCACCCCACACTTTTCCTTTAAGAGCTTGTACCTCATCATGGTCACATGTTTGCAGTTGCACTACTGACTTTACTATGATTTGCCAGGGAGTACAAAAACACAAACCATGTTCCAATAAATAATTCCATTTGTTGCCATCATTCTTCTTACACACATGCAGACACTGCTGAAACAAGATCATCCAGTGCCCAGGGCAAAGATGCCCTTCATTATGTGCAAGCTTATGAGGAGGAGGGGGAGAGCTCTCTCCTCCTCTCCTTTCCGCTTCCGGTGCTGAGCTGACAGAAATAGTAATGCAGCTATCACTACTCCTGTTAGCTTTATATTAGAAGGAATTTTTGGTGCCCCATCCCTACAATACACGCTGCACCCAAGGCAGCCGCCCCTTCTGCCCGCCCCTTGTCCCAGCCCTGCATGCAGAGATGTGTACTCTGAACCTTCCCCTAACTACTGACTGAAAGTAGGTAAAGTCCAGGCACAAGCTTATTGTTTATCTTCTTACTAATGTAAGAATGGTTTATCTTCTGCACTCTAGAGGTCAGAATTATTCTGAGGAGCAAAAGTGTTTCTATAGCATTAAATGCAACTGGGATTAGCAGTGCTGATGAATTCAGATTGTGAACTTTATAGTCAGCTTCTGCTGGGCACTTACTAGCCATTCCATCAGTATATTTGTTCTAAAGAATTTGTCAGACCAACTTCCACAGAGTGCTTGCAAAGAACTTTCAGTGTTATAAAGTCTAACTGACCAGCATCATTTAGTAGGAAGTAGAAGAAATTGCTATAACACCTTAATATGTTATAGTAATTCATCAAGGGATGAGAAAGCACAGACTAGAAAATAAATCTTATATAAAATGCTAGTTAAATTAAGCCCAAAAGTAGGAGACTGATACAACTTTATGAAGACAGGTGTTGAACAGCTATTCCACTGCTGAATAGGTTTTGTAATCCTTTTTATTAGACAGGTGTTGAACAGCTATTCCGCTGCTGCACAGGCCTTGTAATCCCTTTTATCCACTTTTCTATAACTGCTTGTTGAACAAAAGCAATACAATAACTAAACTAGCCATAATTTTCCGGCCTTAATGAAGCTATTAAATCCTTGTGGTTCTAGCAAATCAGACACAAAACAGAACTGTATTTATTGTTTTATCAACACTACACTAACTAGATCAAATAAGTTTTTAATTTGGGTTTAATAAAGCTATTATTGTGTAGTAATTATACCGAAATTGGCTGTTCAAAGTGTTATTGAGGTTTAATTGCTGTCTGATTAGCTTTATTTAAAATTACATAAGAATTAGGCCTGATTTACATAGAAATTGAGTATATAGCTAGACTACCAAATTACCGGTTAGAAACAAGATTAAATTCATGAAATAATATAGTGGGGAGGGGATGTCTGCTTGAATTAACTGTTTGTTAGGCAGACAATAGAGGAAGTTATGTTCATTAGGAGCTAATATATTAATTGGGAGATATGCTTCTGTAGAGTTTCAGAACACAGGGTGAATAGTAATAAAATGAGAACTACAGTGATAGAAATGTTTGATGCAATCAGAATCATTGCTTCAAACTGAATAAGCAATGTAAAAATTATAAATGCAATCTGCATTTGAGAAACACGCCTTCCTGATAAACATCACAGTATGAAAAAAAAAAAAAAAAATTTAAAAGTGTGCCTAAAAGTTGTTTATAGATATGTCAACAACATGCTTAGCAACTTAGCACAGTGATAAAAGTCTGAAAATAAAACCATATCCATTGTTTTATGTATGATTTAAATCCTAGTTGCAAATATCAAATGTAGAGAGACACTTTGATGTAATTGTCCAATGACATGTTTGCTTACTAGCTGAATGTTCTTCATTACCAACAGTCACAAATTTCTAAACTGGGCTTACTCTGAAATCATTGCAAAAAAATGCAAGGGTGGAACAAAGATTTTTCTTGAAATTTACTTAGAAAAGTTGCTATGGATAGTATAAAAGTAGCCTTGATTGCTTGCAAGAAAAATCTATACAACTCAACAATAAGAGGCAGTTTCATTACTTTCATTACTGCAGTTCACTTTAATGACTAACACGCTACAACATTTAGCTGAAAATAAATGCAATTTGAGAAAAAAAAACACTCAATTTAATTAACTTTGCCTGACTAACAGTTAATATAAAAATAGAACAAAGGCAAAAAAAAAAATAAATAAAATGAAGTAAGATTCATTTTTTTAGGATCTTGCAGGGACTGGCACAATAAGTAATTTCTGATTCATTTGTATAATATAAAATGATTAAAATGTAATGATAACATTTTAATTAAATGTATAAATAATTACCATACTAAAGGTATTTGTGTTCACATAAAAAAAGAAAACTATCAGAAAAAAAACTATGAATAGCATTGGTAATAACAAAATAAGCATTTTCAGGTAAATGTTTATGTTTTTTTCGATTTACCTTGTGTGTTTTGATAGCAGAAATGAAAAGTCTAATTGAATTAGAAGTCTGTTTAACATGTTCTTTTCCATGGCAGCTGGACCTCTTTGTTCTATGTGGAATGTTGCAGAACGAAGACACATTATTTATGCTAATGACAATAAATAAGTTAAACAGTGTGTTTGGAAATCCCAGTGTTGTGAGAGCAGATGGTGCATGCTGATATTCTAAAGGCTCCATTTATAAGGAAAAGGCTGACTCTAAAATAACTCCAGATCAACCCAAAATGCGGTGGCATGCCCTTTTTAGGTTTCAGTCTGAAAGCAATATCTCTATGAAAATTTAAAGGGAAATGGTAAGCAAAACCATAATAAGATAAAACACTGTAAGGTACAAAATTGGACCCTGTTTTTTAAAAATGGTAGGCCATATGCTTTTCAGCAAACATGGCAGGGTTGTCTTAGCTTGATTTACTAAAAGTGAATGCTTTGTGTCAATATGCATAGACACTTACTGAAATGGAGAATTGGTTCCCATGTTGTCTATTTTCAAAAGAGCACCTCCTTTTCTCACTGCAAAAGGCAATTAGAGATTTTTGAAGTGAATATTATTATTTCCAATGTTTTACTGGAGCTGTAATAGTGGATTTTTTTACATTAAAATAATAGTAAATGTTTATTGTTTAGAGATGCAGAGTTATATTCATTGATATGTAAAATTGAGAGTTTTATCTTTGTACAATTTGTACAATTTTGTCATTCCTGTGAAATTCATGGATTGAATGGAGAAGGTGAAACTAAGGTAGTTTGGTGTTTTCTATGGGTGCAAAGGTTAAATAGTACCTTAGGGTTAGAGATGCTTTATTCAACTATACCTAGACCTGTTCATGTGCCAAAATGACTCCTCAAAAGCTGGGAACATGACTATAAATATTGAGGACAAACCTCATTTACTTACAAATTGATGCTATTTCATTGAATAGAGATGGACATAAAAACTACACCTCAGGTCAAAATAGGCAGCCATAGTTGGATCTGTTGCCTCCATCACTGAGATCCCAGCAGGCACTTAATATACTATATATATATACTAAAAGTGTTTCATTACTTTTGGCAATATAATAAATTGCATATATATTCTCTCTCTCTCTCTCTCTCTCTCTCTATACACAGTATCTTACAAAAGTGAGTACAAGTACACCCCTCACATTTTTGTAAATATTTTATTATATCTTTTCATATGACAACACTGAAGAAATTACACTTTGCTACAATGTAAAGTAATGAGTGTACAGCTTGTATAACAGTGTCAATTTGCGCTCTCCTCAAAATATATATCCTGAAACTGAGCTGCAACACAGTGGCCAAGACCATACAGAAGTTTAACAGGACAGATTCCATTCAGAACAGGCCTCGCCATGGTTGACCAAGTTGAGTGCACATGATCAGCGTCATATCCACAGGTTGTCTTTGGAAAATAGACATATGAGTGCTGCCAGCGTTACTGCAGAGGTTGAAGGGGTGGGGGTCAGCCTATCAGTGCTCAGACCATACGCCGCACACTGCATCAAATTGGTCTGCATGGCTGTCCTCCCAGAAGGAAGCCTCTTCTAAAGATGATGCACAAGAAAGCCCACAAACAGTTTGCTGAAGACAAGCAGACTAAGGACATAGATTACTGGAACAATGTCCTGTGGTCTGATGAGACCAAGATAAACTTATTTGGTTCAGATGGTGTCAAGCGTGTGTGACAGGAACCAGGTGTACCAGGAGTACAAAGACAAGTGTGTCTTGCCTACAGTCAAGCATGGTGGTGGGAGTGTCATGGTCTGGGGCTGCATGAGTGCTTCCGGCACTGGGGAGCTACAGTTCATTGAGGGAACCATCAATGCCAAAATGTACTGTGACATACTGAAGCAGAGCATGATCCCCTCTCTTCAGAGACTGGGCCACAGGGCAGTATTGCAACATAATAATGACCCCAAACACACCTCCAAGACGACCACTGCCTTACTAAAGAAGCTGAGGGTAAAGGTGATGGACTGGCCAAGCATGTCTCCAGACCTAAACCCTATTGAGCATCTGTGGGACATCCTCAAATGGAAGGTGGAGGAACGCAAGGTTTCTAACTTCCACCAGCTCCGTGATGTCGTCATGGAGAAGGGGAAGAGGACTCCAATGGCAACCTGTGAAGCTCTGGTGAGCTCCATGCCCAAGAAGGTTAAGGCAGTGCTGGAAAATAATGGTGGCCACACAAAATATTGACACTTTGGGCCCAATTTGGACATTTTCCATTTAGGGGTGTACTCACTTTTGTTGCCAGCGGTTTAGAAATTAATGGCTGTGTGTTGAGTTATTTTGAGGGGTCAGCAAATTTATACTGTTATACAAGCTGTACACTCACTACTTATTAAAACTGAATCAGGAAGGTTGGTCACAAGATACCTGCTCCAATGGTTAAAAAACAGCAAACCTAATAAAAAATATGAAATGTTGAAAACAGTATACAAAACTCATTGTGTGCCATCTGTACCAGGTTGTTTACTGTGCAGGTTTCTGGGACCAGGCACACTCTGATATGCTTACCAGCAAGACCCCTTGCAGCCTACTTATTACAAGCTGGAAGCATTTATGTCCATGATGGTTCTGGAATGCATAACACTTTTCAACAGGTACAAGAGTCAGATTAATGAAAAAGGAGTAAAAAAGGAACATTGTTAAAATTACTGTGGCAAGAAATCAAAATGGTCTTGCTTAATAATTTCATTAAAGTGTAACTGCAGCCTGAAAATTTTGCTTGAATATAGAGTTTTTGGCAAATGAAACATGCAAAGCAATTTTTAATTTTGTGTATACTGTCTACGGCACATCTGCAGGGCAGTGTAACTCTCTGACTCTTTCCAGATGAGATTCTGAGAATGGAGTCAAGTGCCAGATACAATGTAACTCTAGTGCACAAGCATCAACAATGGCCACCAAATGGCCAAAGAGTAGGGAAGCCAAGGCTGGAAACAGCGGTGGAAAATATGGCAGTGGATGGATTGGCGACACCTATCAGTGGCAAAAGAGGCCACACTATTACGTGAGGGTGCCATAGCGTGCAAGTATGCCATGCACAGTTGTACATTATGGCAAGAGTCCACCCCCTATCCACAGATAGAGTTAAGTTACACTTTAAGACCATCAATGCTTGTGGGGTGAGAATCCCAAAATAATTCCCAGTTGTTTCCAATTTGAAAATAGATATTTTAATATATTCACTGGGGAGGCACTGTTAGCTTGTACATTTTACATTGATGTATGGTATGTAAATGCCTTGACACACTGTGATTTGAGAACACTTTTTTTAATTGTGATATCCAAACCTTGTGCAAAGTTTTTGTGAGTGTATCTAAGTATTGAAAGCGGCAAAAAGATTGCTCCAGATATAAAAAAGACATGTATTCTTTTCTTTCAAAAGTTTCCTTTGTGATTAGAGGCTGGAAAGATGGAATGCCCTGCAAAATATATCAAAGTAAGAAAGATGTTTTGAATGACTGTACTTAAAGCTACCTTTCACTTTACTGTAGATCTGTGTCTTTAGTATGGAGGTCAGTTTTGGTAAATGATTTGAGGCCAGAATGATTTTTTTTTTTTTTGCTTCTTCTAAAAATGACTTTTGAAGTGGTTGGAAGGATAGGTTTTAAAACATGTCTTTTATCAGAGGGATCCAATGCTTGGTCAATTTTTGTATGTTTTTTTATGTTGTGAGATGTAAGGAATGATGAAATGACAACCAAAATAGCTATCTGACTTTTATTTAATCTTTAGTTATACTTAGTCATTAATAAACAGCATGATCAAGTTAATGGGCTCTGGTCTATTTCATTAAAGGTTTGGGTGGAAAGAAAGGTTTTAATGGGTTTGCTGTCAGCAGGGACCAGTGTTTGGTCAGAAAAAAAAAAAAAAAAAAAAAAAAAATATATATATATATATATATATATATATATATATATATATATATATATATATATATATATATATAATTATAATGTTATAATTATAATAGCATCCTCATAAAATTGTGCAGTAAAACAGAGGGTCATGAAGCTCTTCTTCATGAAGCTCCCGCTCTTCTCTTCATCTTCTTTTTGGGCCGCTCTGCATCCATGCTGGCATGGAGGGAGGCTCCCGCTGTGTGAGGCTTCTCCTCTTCTGACGGTTCTTAAATAATGGGGGGGCGGGGTGACCCTGTGACCCTGCCCCCTCTGAAGCACGGTGACTTGACGGGACTTCCCTGTGGCATCACGGGGAATGCTACAGGGAAGTCCCACCATGTCCCCGTGCATCAGAGGGGGCGGGGTCACTGGGTGGCCCCCCGTTATTTAAGAACTGACAGAAGAGGAGAAGCGTCACACAGCGGGAGCCTCCCTCCATGCCAGCATGGATGCGGAGCGGCCCGAAAAGAAGATGAAGACAAGAAGATGAAGAGAAGAAGATGAAGAGAAGAGCAGGAGCCTCTGTCCATGCCATGGATGCGGAGCGGCCTGAGGAGAAGAAGACGCCACGGAGGAGATGCTGGACGAGAACACCGGAGGAAGAACCAGAAGAACCAGAAGAACCAGAAGGACCAGAAGAAGAAGAAGATGAAGGAAGATAGAAGATAGAAGAAAGAAGAAGCATTTAAATAAAGGAATTGTCAAAAACTGTCTCTTGTCATTTTTAACATTTTTGACAGTACTTCTGTACCCCCTTACCATTTCACACAGGGGGGAGGGTCGGGATCTGGGGGTCCCCTTGTTAAAGGGGGCTTCCAGATTCCGATAAGCCCCCGGCCCGCAGACCCCCACAACCACTGGCCAGGGTTGTGGGGATGAGGCCCTTGTCCTCATCAACATGGGGACAAGGTGTTTTGGGGGGCTACCCCAAAGCACCCTCCCAATGTTGAGGGCATGTGGCCTGGTACGGTTCAGGAGGGGGGGTGCTCTCTTGTCCCCCCCTCTTTTCCTGTGGCCTGCCAGGTTGTGTGCTCGGATAAGGGCCTGGTATGGATTGTTGGGGGGACCCCACGCCATTTTTCTTTTTAAATTTCGGCCGGGGTTCCCCTTAATATCCATACCAGACCTGAAGGGCCTGGTATGGAATTTAGGGGGACCCCCACATCATTTTTTTTTTTAATTTTGGTTTGGGGTTCCCCTGTGGGGAATTCCCATGCCGTTTTTATCAATGAACTTCTATGTGTATTGTCGGACCGGCAATTCATTAATAGCTGCGAGTAGTTTTAAATGACTTTTTTTCCTTTGAAATGTCATTTTGCTGTCAGAGTGTTCTAAACATGGGAAACATGTGCCCCTTTACAGGCATACTATAGACACCCCCCAGCTACGAAATTTAAAGTGATATTACACTTTTATTGTTTCACTTTAAGCATTATTAAAATCACTGCTCCCGAAAAAACGGCCATTTTTAAAAAAATTTTTTGCATTGATACATGTCCCCTGGGGCAGGACCCAGGTCCCCAAACACTTTTTATGACAATACCATGCATATAAGCCTTTAAGATTAGCACTTTTTATTTCTCCCATAGACTTTTAAAGGGTGTTCCGCGGCATTTGAATTTGCCGCGAACACCCCAAATTGTTCGCTGTTCGGCGAACTTGCGAACAGCCCATGTTCGAGTCGAACATGAGTTTGACTCGAACTCGAAGCTCATCCCTACTATTGATATGTAAAACCCTTTGTAAAACCAGAACTTACTGATCAATAATAACATCTAGTTAACATTGTTAATGATTTGATTACAAATATGTTGAACAATGCTATACCGGGCTCAAGCTGGGCTCCTTCACATCTTCCTGGCTGGAAGGCCCAGGTTGGACGTCGGAAGCCTCAGCTGCAGTGGAAGGAAGCCTTGAAGGAAGATTGGAGAGTGCTGGCCTGGGTTCAGTCTGGCCTGCCAGAAAATGCAGTCTGTCATAGTACCACAGCCTGGGTACATAAATGTCATCTGCTGCAACTCCAGATCTTTGAGAATCCTTTATAGAGATGGTGGAGATGGTGGACATCTTCAAGAGGGCCGACTGACGGGAAGCTTGGACCGTACCCAAACCCAAATGTGAGAAAGTTGTGAAAAGTCTGCAGAAGAATTTTGGGGTACGGCGATCCAAGGATCAACTGAGGAAACGATGGTCAGACCTCAAATTTGATTTGATTTGATATGGGATTTGTATTGCGCTGAATGCGCTCCGTTAGGAATTGAGAAATTGAGGTAGCAGGATCAGTACAGAAGAATCAAGAGAGTGCTGCAAAAAAGTAAGTATTTTGTTGTGTGTTCCTATTCTTCTTATTACGTTCGTGCTGCTCCATGTGCTTTTCTTTACTGTTGTACAGTATAAAATGGCAAGATTCAGGGTCATGGGCACAGTAATTGTTCGTAGCAAACATCGTTCATTCACCCACTAAGACAATGTTTTTGGCAGATGCATTTGGTCATGCCTATTTGTCTTAAAAGAAGTCTAGTACATTGTTGTCTAGATAGGTTTGTAACTAGAATAAAATGTAAACTTGATTCAGTGTAAGGAGAGGACACTCAGCAGCTGTTGACACATCTGGACGCAGGAGCACTTGTGTGGGACACCAGAACAAACTTTTTAGGGTGTCCCACACAGGTGCTCCAGTGGGTACTGGGGGTGTCTCCATGTGTGAAACTTTACCCAAAAAGGTAAGTATTCCAGCTTGAAGAAAGTGAAAAAATCATGTGTTCAGCTTGGAACTCTGCCAAAAAAGACAATTGTATGACACTTCCAAGCAATGTTTCATATTCCTATTTCTTGCATCAAATATCTGTGTGCTAAGTATACCTTTATTTTATTCGCATAGGGGAGAAAAGACTCGGGATGTCAGAGGTCACCAGGGACCCCCAACCTCCTCAAGAAGGGGAAATCCCAAGACCACAACCTCAGGATGTGGAGGAAGAAGAGGTTTATGAAGTGGCCTAAATAGTGACCAGTGAGTGTCTGAGACCACAGCTTCAGGTAATATATGTATGCCTACATATTTATAATACATGGTGTGTGTTTTTTTTTTTTTTTTAGGTGATGTGGATGTTGTGGAAGAAGAATCTCATTTCACAAGAACACAAGTCCTCATCGGGGAGATCATGATGTGCAATCAGGATTTACAGAAGATCAAGGAAGACATCAATGATGTGGAAAAAAGACTCAAAAACATCATTGATGTTTTCGGCAGAATTGAAAACACACCATTTCTAAAATTGTTTCTCTTTTTCTAACTCTTCTACAAAATTTTGAAAGCCAAATTTTGAAGATGCACACAGCATGTCAACATGTGCTATCTGCCATCACGGGATATCAAGGTACGCGTTTTGGGGGTGCAACCCCTTCCTTGCAACTATGGTAACTGAGAGGAAGGGGTTGTACCCCCAAAACATGTCCATTGATCCCCCATGATGGGAGCTTGCACATGTTGACATTAGGCATGGGATCAGGAGGGAAATCCCCATTTTGACTGTCAATTTGTGTGCATCTTCAAAATTTGGCTTTCACAGGGGTGACATCACCCCATCTGATGAAGGCAATATCAACACAGTTTGGACATACTAATGTCTGATATTGCCTTCACTTTTTCAATGTTGAACTTTGGAAGTTCCTTAGTTGTGTATTGTTTTATGGTTTTAAACATGCCTGTTTGAACACAAAAAAGGCTATTTGTACTGTCCAAAAAAAATTGTCTTACTAAAATATGTTGGTTGTTTCCAAAACCCTTTTATAATGCACATGTGAATGTGCACAGAGTAAAAAGTTTTCTACTCAACAATGTGTGGCTTCTTCTTTCAATGCTCAATATCATCCAGTGCACTTGGAGTGCAAAGTGGATTTTCCTTTAGTAAATAACTCCCACAGTGCTTTATAATTTGACACAATCATGCCATTTTTGTGACTCACCAAAATTCATTCATGGTCCTAAAAATGATGAATATTTTTATAGTAATGCATTACATGCATTAAGAACAAAAACAAGTTTATATTCTGCCATGTTGATTGGTGTAAGGAATACGCGGAATCGGCTGGCCATTATGCCGAAAGTGTTCTCCACCACTCTTCTGGCTCTGGCCAGATGGTAGTTATAAACCCTCTGGTCTGGGGTGAGGGTCCTCATGGCTTCAAAATGGTCGGCTGGTCAGAACGAACTAACAGAAAGTACTGAAAAACAGAAAGGCCAGAGCTGAAAATCAGAAACGAGCAGACAAGAATGCACTGAAAATCAAATACGTATTATAAATATGAACCCACAAGCACAAACTTAAGAGCAGTAACGATTGGAAAAGCACGAGGCTGAAATGCGCAAATCGTCTGTCATCAAACTTCTACTAACAAGAGATTAGCAGAAGGAGCCCAAAGGGTGGCGCGCTTGGTATTGAACTTTCTCTTTCTAGTGCCGTCATACGTGTTGTATGTCACCGCTTTTTTGATGTTCAGAATTTCCGACAATATTGTGTGACTGTGTGTATGCAAGGCAAGTTTGAGCCAACATCCGTCGGAAAAAATCCAATGGATTTTGTTGTCGGAATGTCCGATCGTGTGTACACGGCATAAGGGTTAGTTAGACATGTCATACTTACCTCCACTGTGCAGCTCGTTTTGCACAGAGTGTCCCCGCACCTGCTCTTCTGGGGTCCCCCAGCGGCTCTCGTGGCTTCTGCCCACATCAGATAACCCCAAAAGGAGAAGTACTTTCCCAGGGGATTATCTTGTGGGCGCGCTCCCGAGTCCAGCATTTGCATCCATAGCCGCCGAATGCTCTATTTGCCCCACCCCCTGGCGCCCGCGTCATTGGATTTGATTGACAGCAGCGGGAGCCAGTGGTTGAACTGCTATCAATCTATCCAATCAAGAGCCAGGACCTAGTTGAGAGAGGAAGAGCACGTCGCCACCAACAGAATTACAGGGCTCAGGTAAGTAAAACGGGGGGGCTAGGGGGCTGGTCACTGCCAGGTGTTTTTTCACCTTAATGCATAGGATGCATTAAGGTGAAAAAACACGAAGGTTTACAACCCCTTTAATTTTTTTCTATATCATACTTTTCCCTTTTTCTGGGTTTAGTTAAAATCTTTTGGGGGCATGGAAATCTTAAGCGTGTGTGGATTTGGGAACGGAAGCTCTTGTACAGTTTTTGACAAGTCTTTTATTTAAAAAATTAAAAAATGTCCCGATATAGATTCCCGCTGCCACCACCAACCTGAAAAAATTAAAAAAAAGGTCAGCTTGTGCCGAAGGTTCAGCCAGCTGATATCTCCACCATATGACAGTTCTTAAATAACTGGCTGAACACACCTCTTGTGATATCATTGGCCAGAGACATGCTGGATCAATGATGTCATAAGGGGGACGGGGTAACTTGGTAATGCAGTAATGTAGGTAATGATGTAATTTAAGAACTGTCAGACGGCTGAGCTGTCAGACGGTGGGAACCTCTGGCGAGAGCGGACCTGTTTGTTTTCTTTTTTTAGGTCAGAGGTAGTGGCGGGCATCATGACTGATGATGGATCTACACCAGGGGACATTTTCTTTTTCTTTTTTAAATAAAGGACTTGTCAAAAACTGTCTAATTTATTTTTAACACTACACATTTTTTATTTTTTTGGTAAATGAGTAGGGGAGAGGGGAGACTGGGATCTGGGGCCCCCTTTTTAAAGGGAGCTTCCAGATTCTGATAAGCCCCACAGATCCCCCCCCCCCCCACCACAACCACTGGCCAGCATTGTGGGAAACAGGGACAAAAAAATGGGATAATACAGTGTGACATAAAAAATTGCAAAACCTACCAATTTATTCTCTAGGGCCCCTGCTTTAAAAAATATATAATGTTTTTGGGTTCTAACTAATTTTCTAGCAAAAAATACTGATTGTTACATGTGAACATAAAGTACCAAAAAAGGCCCAGACTGGAGGTGGTTAATTATTTATTTCCTTCTGTGAATGGATTTTAACACCTTGGAGACTAACCCCTTAGTCTACCTATCAGTGCAGCCTCATCGGTACAGCCTCATCAGTGCACATCAGTGAAGGTTAAAAATTACTTATTTACAAAATGTTATAACAGAATCTAAGAAAAAAAATATTTTTTCAAAATGTTCGGTCTTTTTTCATTTTTTTTTTGCAAAAAATGAAAAACTCAGTGGTGATTAAATTCCACCAAAAGAAAGCTCTATCTGTCTCACCTCACTCTTATATTTTGGCTTTTTGGGACAACCATTGGCTTATCCTTCAATCATGGCTATGGGTTCTATTCATATATACCTAGATACACTGACATGGTCATATATCATATTATAATTCATATTTTATGTCACACCTTCTAGAATACCCATTAACCACGACACAATACACTCACTTTTTATGGGGAATTGCGGACGTGTGCCTGGCTTCTCCTTTTGGGTCCTTTTCCTCAGCTCCCGGGCAAGACTTTTTTGACCGATCCTCTTGGTGCACGCCCACACGTGGTTCAGTCCATACGTGAGTAATTTTAGGTATAGCTGGCCATTTTTCCACATTTTCAAGTTCTACACGGTAGTTGACATAGTAGACTATAATGGTCACTTATTCTTTCCTTTTTTAGAACATGGATGCATGACTCCTGATGAGTGGAAACAGCCCACGAAACGTGTCAAGCCTATCATGACGCATCCAGTGTATATTGATACTTTTTATGGTTTTATCCATTCATGTTTCCATTGGACTATGTCCTACTCAATGTTTAGTATGCATACCTTTTATTGTTATGCGCCATGCGATTAACATTTCTCTTGATGTATTGCAACAATTGCACCATGCTTGCTATGTTGTATTAATATTATAATGGTTCAGTAATGAACAAATAAATGTATGTTATTACTAGGCATGAGCTCAACACCCCCCCGGTTGGGTTCGCACCAGAACCTGCGAACGGACCGAAAGTTTGCGCAAACTTTAGAACCCCATTAAAGTCTATGGGACTCAAACGTTCGAAATCAAAAGTGCTAATTTTAAAGGCTAATATGCAAGTTATTGTCCTAAAAAGGGTTTGGGGACCCGGGTCCTGCCCCAGGGGACATGTATCAATGCAAAAAAGTTTTAAAAATGGACGTTTTTCGGGAGCAGTGATTTTAATGATGCTTAAAGTAAAAAAAAAAGTGAAATATTACTTTAAATATCGTACCTGGGGGGTGTCTATAGGTATGCCTGTAAAGTGGCGCATGTTTCCCGTGCTTAGAACATTCCCTGCACAAAATGACATTTTTAAAGGAATAAAAGTAATTTAAAACTGCTTGCAGCTTTAATGTAATGTCGGGTCCCGGCAATATGGATGAAAATCAGTGAGACAAACGGCATGGGTACCCCCCCCAGTCCATTACCAGGCCCTTTGGGTCTTGTATGGATATTAAGGGGAACCCCTGCACCCAAATTAAAAAAAGGAAAGGCGTGGGGCCCCCAGGCCCTATATACTCTGAACAGCAGTATACAGGTGGTACAAACAAGACTGGGACTGTAGGTTTGTTGTTAAGTAGAATCTGTTTGTAATTTTGAACTGGTACATTTTTAAAGTGTAGCTCCAGCCAAAAAATCTATTTTTAAGCTTTTTGGAAAACATAGGGAAGGGTTATAACCCCTGCAACATTTGTTTTGCTGTCTGTGCACCTCTTCAGAAGATTTCACCTCATTTTCTGTCCCAATGACAAATGTTTTTTGAAAATTTGGGGGTTTTAGTGAAACAAGGATTGGTGATAAAGCATCAGTGAAGAGGAGACACATTTTTCCCATATTAACTCTTACAGGAGAGAATTTCCCTTCCTAGGGGTAGATTTCATCTAACTCCCTGTTTTCTCCTTCTGTTTGCAAGTAGGAGTCGTTTGTAAGTTGGATGTTTGAAAGTAAGGGCCTGTCTTATATACTCTGCAGAAATTGGGACCTTAGGTTGCCACAACACTGTAAGCCCTCACAGTTACTCTTGGTGGGTGCAGGAACGGGCCGTGCTGTGAAATATTATATCAAGAATTGTAATTACATACATCTGTTGAACAGGGGCAGAAGAATTGGGCCTTTGGTGGTGGTGCTGCCACAACAGAATATGTGGATGTTAGTCTGAGGAGATTCAGCTGTCACAAGAGTTGCCCACCCGTTGTGATGTCACAGCTTTATTGGCGGTTTTGATCTTGCCAGCAATTGATGTTGCTTTATGGGATATGCCCTCAAGTTAAATTATGGGGTCAGTCTAATGCCTGACTGGCACTGATGGTGCTCTATATTGAGAATACCGCTGCACCACCAGAGAGGTCCCCACCTGAACGGCACCATACAACATCTAATTAAGAGCCTGATTGATGCCTTTATTTACCTTATTTAAGGTGAGAGTCTAGAGAGCCCGGTTCCACCGGATCCCTTCAATTTTCAACATCACCATCACCTCTTCCCTCCACTATATGGTCCCAGTGAAGAAGCACTTTATAAACTTTTGATTTATTTAAGCACATCAGCACTTTGGATGATCACTTCCCTATACGGAGCACTTTACTGTTTTTGCACTACTATTTTATGCCTGTAAGATATGATTTATTTATACAGATGTATACACATGTAATTTTGAATGTGATAGATTTGAAGCGCGAAATCACTTTATCATTTTAATGGTGCTGCCACAACACTGTAAGCCCTCACAGTTACTCTTGGTGGGCACAGGAATGGGCCCTGCTGTGAAATATTAGATCAAGAATTGTAATTACATGTCCTTGTTGAACAGGGGCAGAAAAATTGGGCCTTAGGCACTGGTGCCACAACACTGCAACCCCTGACAGATGCTATAGTTGGAGCGCAGGAATGAGCCCTGCTGCAAAGTTTTTGCATCAAAAATTGTAATTATATGCCCCTGTTAAACAGGGGCAGAAAAATTGGGCCTTGCCAATGGTGGCAGAACCCAGAAACAAAAATGTTCTTACAAGCTATCAGCATGAAAATTGAGGAGGAAGAGGATTGTGACTCAGTATAACAGGATAGTCACTCAGCATCAGCATAGGCAGTCTTGAAGGGATCTCACATAAAAAAAAAATCAATCGGTTACATCAGCGTCAGGTGCTTTGTAGCTGGTGAAGGTCAGCTGACCGACCAATTCGGTGGACAGGCGCACCCTGTGATCGGTTACAAAGCCTCCAGCAGCACTGAATGTGCATTCCAAAAGAATGCTAGATGCAGGACAGGCCAGTAGCTCTGGCCAGTGATCCATCCTCAAGACCTAGTAACCCAGATGATTTTTGGTGGGAAAGGTGTCCAAGTTAGATCTTGCCCTTAGGTAATCCTGCACCATGTGAATCAGACGCTGGCGATGGTTGCTGGAAACGATCAGACCTTGGGACTGCAGACTAAAAAATTGTCTGAACGCATCAGTCAGACAGTCACCTTCTCCACCGCTCCTTCTGTGACTGACCGAAGCCTCAGCAACACGTTGTCCAGGAGGACCAGGAAATTGTAACCTCCCAGGCTGTGGAAATGCATTGCCCAAACCTTTCTGCAAGGCCTCCCGAAGATGTTTCATCCTCTGCTCCCTCTGCAATGGCAAGATAAGGTCCGCATCCTTACCCTTGTAACGTGGATCAAGGAGGGTTGCCAGCCAGCAATCATCCCTCCCCTTGATACCACGAATACGAGGATTCTTCCGCAGGCTTTGCAGGATCAGGGAGGCCATGCAGCGTAGGTTTGCTGAGGCATTCGGTCCAGAGTCCTCTGGGTCACTAAGGACAACATGATCCACAGCCACCTCCTCCCAGCCATGTACAAGTCCATGGGTTTCTTCGGACTGTAAATGATCCCTTGAAGACTGCTGCTGATGCTGAGTGCCAGGCTCCACCTCCATACTGACACAATCCTCCTCCTTGTCCTCTTCCTGTGTGATCGGCGGGCATGCAGGAACACTGTCTGGATAAAGGGGGCAGGAAATGTACGAAAAGTTCTGGACAGCCGCACACCAAGAGAAATTTCATGTGTCTTTATTAAAGGAACTGGATCATGAAGTACACAGGACACCACAGCAAGAAAGTACAGGAAAACAGCTGACGCATTTCACACTTATGCTAAGTGCTTACTCATAGCTGGATAAAGGGGGCCTTGAGAGGTAAGGAAATCCTGCTCTTCCTCCCTCTGTTCTGCCTCAAGTGCCCTGTCCATTATTCCATGCAGCGTGTGCTCCAACAGGTGGAAAAGAGGGACAGTGTCACTGATGCATGCACTGTCACTGCTCATCCTCGTGGCCTCCTCAAATGGTGACAGGACAGTGCATTCATCCCTGATCATAGCCCACTGGCGTGGGGAAAAAACCAAGGTCCCCTGACCCTGTCCTTGTGCCATAGTCGCATAGGTACTCATTGATGGCCCTCTGCTGCATGTGCAGCCGCTGCAGCATGACCAACATTGAGTTCCACCTGGTGGAACACAGGTCACAGATTAGGTGGTTCATGAGCAGGTTAAATTCCTTTTGGAGGTCAGCCAGCCGAGCACTTGCATTATATGACCTGCGGAAATGCACACAGACTTTCCTGGCCTGCCTCAGGACATCCTGTAAGCCCGGGTACCTGCCCAAGAACCGCTGCACCACCAAGTTAAGGACGTGAGCCAAACAGGGCACAGGGGTAGTTGTCCCTGTTGGAGGGTGGAGAGGAGGTTGGTGCCATTGTCGCAAACCACCATACCTGCCTTAAGCTGGCATGGCGTCAACCACCTCTGAACCTGCCCCTTCAGAGCTGACAGAATCTCTGCCCCAGTGTGGCGCCTGTCCCCCAAGCACACCAGCTCAAGCACCGAATTTCATCTTTTTTGCTTGCGTGCTTGCGCAGCCCCTTGAATGCCTATGGAGCACTGCTGATTCTGAGGTAAATCAGCACAGGAAGAGGCCATGGAGGAAGAAGAAGAGGAGGGGTGGAGGAGAGAGGTGTGGCAGAATCACCACTAGTAGAATTTTGGAGGCGTGGTGGCAGAACAACTCCAACCCTACTGCACCCTGTCCTGCATCCTTCCCAGCTGCCAGAAGAGTCACCCAGTGTGCGGTGAAAGATAGGTAACGTCCCTGTCCATGCCTGCTGGACCATGAGTCAGCGGTAATATGCACCTTACTGCTGACCGCCCTGTCCAGCGAGGCCAAGACATTGCCTTCCACATGCTGGTAGAGAGCTGGAATCGCCTTCTGTGAGAAAATGTGGCGTTTGGGAACCTGCCACTGAGGAACCACACATTCCACAAACTCACGGAAGGGGGCAGAGTATACCAACTGAAAAGGCAGCAGTTGAAGTGCTAGCAATTTAGCCAAGTTAGCATTCAACCGCTGGGCATGTGGATGGCTGGGAGCAACCTTCTTTCGGTGGTGCAGCAGCTGGGGCAGGGAAATTTGCCTGGTACAATCTGACGTCGGTGTACTGATAGCAGATTGCCCGCAAGTGACACACCTAATTCTACACCTTCATTCCTCTCAGTGCAGGTTTCAGAGAGGATTGAAGGTATAGTGGGGTTGGAGATCCGAGCTGATGAGGAGCAAGGAGAGGTCTGCTTTTTTCTTTGGTGTGGGTCTTTTAGGTACGGTTGCCCATGAAGTGCATGACAGGTCGACATATGTCTGGTCAAGCATTTGGTGCCCAAGCGGGTGATGTTTTGGCCACACGAGATACGCCTGAGACATATGTTGCAAATAGCAGTGGTGAAATCTGATGCACTCGTCTCAAAAAAGGCCAACACCAAAGAACTTTTGGAATAACGCGCAGACAGTAGCACCCTGCACTTGCGGAGCTCTGCGGTGTGATGCAGTCGGTGTGCTTCCCTTAATCTGGCCCCTGGAGGGCATCCTGCCTCGTTGGAGATGTGCCTCCTCCTCCTCCTCCTCTCTCCTATCAGGCACCAATGTGGAGTCAGTGACCTCATCATCCCCTCTCCCCTCATCACTGGAGCAAAGCTGGCAGTATGCTGCAGCTGGGGGAACATGACTGCCAGATTGCTGTCCTTCTTAGGCACCCTCTCTTTCTGGGCTCATGTTACTGCCTTCCTCTAGCTGGGTACCATCATCAGAGCCTTCAAAATGCTGGGCATCCTCCTGGAGCATATACCCAACACTGTGGTCAAACAGTTCAGGCGACTCCTCAGGAGGACATGGTGGGGCTAGGGAAGGAGTCACTGATGCCATTGAGCCGAGGGAAGAGGCCGCGTTGGCAGCTGCTTTGCCAGACAAAGTACCCTGAGCCTGGGTGAGAGAGGATGAGGAGGATAAGGATGGCTTGGTTATCCACTCTACCAAGTCTTCCGCATGTTGCGGCTCAACATGGCCAGCTGCTGAAAAAAAGGACAAGCATGTCCCACGGCCACGTGCTGATGAGGATGCACCGTCTCCATGACCAGCACTGTTGCCTCTAGACACAGAGCCTGCTTGCCCTCTTTTATTGGCTTGTGACTGTCTGCCTCTCCTTGTTGGTCTTCCAGACATACTAATGGCCTGCAGTGAGATGTAGCTGCACAAAGCTGGGATGTATATATATATATATATATATATAACCAGAGAGAGGGTGACCAACTTGTTTAGGAGGAAAGCCGTGCCACGTCCAAAAATGCATAAACACAAAACAATGGGTTCCCCTAAGTGGACTTTCCCGGCACTTGCATAGATAAAGAAAAAGTATAAAGGTAGAAGACGTTATACATAGTAAAAAGACATATGATTTTATTCGTGTTGAAAAATACAAATGTTAAAAAACAAGCAATAGATATCTAGAGTAACATAGTAGAACTACATAGTGGACATGATGAACATCAAATAGTGAGTAATGGTGGAATGCTCTTCTCAAGCCCGACGCGTTTCGGGATATTTTTTGTTTATAAAATCCTTCTTCAGGGGCATAGTTGAGAGAGAAGGGTTCATCTGAACTGATGGGATGTAATTGTTTGCTTGTAGAAAGGAGATTTTTGTTAAAAGCAAGGAAAACCATAGGGAAAGGGCAGGATGTGGGAGTGAGCAGTAGTAGTATAGCAAGTATAGAAGCTTATTCATAGGTAGTGGGGGCTGCAAATAGGTAGGTTGCAATCTCTATAGAGGAGTATGTCAGTGCTCCCGTCCCGCCCGACCCGGGCATGCGCAGGCCAGAGCGGTATGCTGAGGTCACAGGAAGGCGTCTCTTTAGGGAGAACAAGTGAACATGTAGACAGCCTCACAACCCAGCGTCTGGCGTGTGTATATATATATACTGATACTGCAGCTAGCAGAATCAACTGCCTGCCTGTAGTATTATTAGTATGAGAACACCAGCAATTGTCTTCAGGTAGCTTTAGGTGCACACTGTGCAGAGGATGCAGTACACTAACTGTAAATACTGCAGCTGCCTGCCTGTGGTACTAATAGGATCAGAAGAACACCACCGAATTTCTTCATGTAGCTTTAGGTGCACACTGTGCAGAGGACACAGTACACTAACTGTAAGTACGGTAGCTGCCTGCCTGTGGTATTAATAGGATCAGAAGAACAGCAATTGTCTTCAGGTAGCTTTAGGTGCACACTGTGCAGAGGACGCAGTACACTAACTGTAAATATGGCAGCTGCCTGCCTGTAGTACTAATAGGATCAGAAGAACATCACCAATTTTCTTCAGGTAGCTTTAGGTGCACACTGTGCAGAGGACACAGTACACTAACTGTAAATACTGCAGCTGCCTGCCTGTGGTACTAATAGGATCAGAAGATCACCACCAATTTTCTTCAGGTAGCTTTAGGTGCACACTGTGCAGAGGACATAGTACACTAACTGTAAATACTGCAGCTGCCTGCCTGTGGTACTAATAGGATCAGAAGAACACCACCAATTTTCTTCATGTAGCTTTAGGTGCACACTGTGCAGAGGACACAGTACACTAACTGTAAGTACTGTAGCTGCCTGCCTGTGGTATTAATAGGATCAGAAGAACAGCAATTGTCTTCAGGTAGCTTTAGGTGCACACTGTGCAGAGGACGCAGTACACTAACTGTAAATATGGCAGCTGCCTGCCTGTGATACTAATAGGATCAGAAGAACATCACCAATTTTCTTCAGGTAGCTTTAGGTGCACACTGTGCAGAGGACACAGTACACTAACTGTAAATACTGCAGCTGCCTGCCTGTGGTACTAATAGGATCAGAAGATCACCACCAATTTTCTTCAGGTAGCTTTAGGTGCACACTGTGCAGAAGACACAGTACACTAACTGTAAATACTGCAGCTGCCTGCCTGTGGTACTAATAGGATCAGAACAACAGCAATTGTCTTCAGGTAGCTTTAGGTGCACACTGTGCAGAGGATGCAGTACACTAACTGTAAATACTGCAGCTGCCTGCCTGTGGTACTAATAGGGTCAGAAGAACACCACCAATTTTCTTCAGGTAGCTTTAGGTGCACACTGTGCAGAGGACACAGTACACTAACTGTAAATACTGCAGCTGCCTGCCTGTGGTACTAATAGGATCAGAACAACAGCAATTGTCTTCAGGTAGCTTTAGGTGCACACTGTGCAGAGGACGCAGTACACCTACTGTAAATTCTGCAGCTGCCTGCGGTACTAATAGGATCAGAAGAACACCACCAATTTTCTTCAGGTAGCTTTAGGTGCACACTGTGCAGAGGACGCAGTACACTAACTGTAAATATTGCAGCTGCCTTAGGTATTAATAGGATCAGAAGAACACCACCAATTCTCTTCAGGTAGCTTTAGGTGCACACTGTGCAGAGGACGCACTACACTAACTGTAAATACTGTAGCTAATAGGACTAATAGGATCAGAAGAACAGCAGCAATTTTCTTCAGGTAGCTGTAAATACTACAAAAACACCAGTAGGAAGATTATAACAGGAATGGATCTAACTAAACTGAATACAGTGTGTGTGTGTGTGTGTGTGTGTGTGTGTGTGTGTATGTATATATATATATATATATATATATATATATATATATATATATAAACACTTAGGATGCATATATATGTACACAATACACTGTAAGTGCAGCTAACTGACTCACCTGCCTACTCTATCTAACTTAAATCCTGAGCCATAATTGGCCAAAGCCACCCTGTAGCTAATAGGACTAATAGGATCAGAAGAACACCAGCAATTTTCTTCAGGTAGCTGTAAATACTGTAAAAACACCTGCCTGCCTGTCATTAGTAAGAAGAGAATAACAGGAACGGATCTAGCTAAACTGAATACAGTATATATATATATATATATATATACACAACACCTAGGATGTCTATATATACACATTACACTGTAAGTGCAGCTAACTGGCTCGCCTGCCTACTCTATCTAACTTAAATCAAATGACACTGTCTCTCTGTCTATCTATCTCTCTCTCAACGCCGGAACACACTACACAGGGCCACCGTGCAGGTGGCCTTATATAGTGTGGGGCGTGTACTAAACCCCCTGAGCCATAATTGGCCAAAGCCACCCTGGCTTTGGCCAATTACGGCTCTCTGTACAGATGGCGCTGTGATTGGCCAGGCATGCTGGTCATAGTGCATGCTTGGCCAGTCATCAGCCAGCAATGCTCTGTGATGCTGCAGTGAATTATGGGCCGTACGCGCCACTTGAATTTGGCACGAATGGCCCATAATGTTCGAAATTCGACCAACGGTCGAACAGGCGATGTTCGAGTTGAACATGGGTTCCACTCAAAGCTCATTCCTAGTTATTACCTACATGATATGTTTAGTCTTATCACACACCTCATTTAAAGTCCCAAACCTTCCCCCTTTTATGTTGCTTACAGCACAGGGATGGAGGCGTGAACCTTCCCTTGCATCTTGTTTAAAGTCCCAAACATTTTCCCCCCTTTTTTTCTCAAAAAAAAAAACAACTTTTGTTTGGGTACAGCGTTGCATGACCGCACAATTGTCGTTCAAAGAGCGACTGAAAGCTGAAAATTGGCCTGGGCAGGAAGAGGGTAAAAGTGCCCAGTAGGCAAGTAGTTAAATAATGCTACTGTATTGGGACAAAAAGTACCAATGCATTGATACACATATTGACACATCGGATGTGTAAACTGAACTTGATGTAAAAACATCCAAATCTATAATTTATATTTAAAAAACATTGTCTTACAAATTCATACGTGTATAACTCTCATGCTCATAATGTGTAGGAAATGCCATTATCGATGTTATTTAACAACCCACATATTGTAAGTTTGGCACTGCCTTTCAACTTAGATCACTATAAAGTGAGAGCATAATCATTACATCCAACGTCAAATAATAAATAATAGATATTAAAATTCTCACAAATGTTTGTATATGGGCGTGGACTTCTCATAGGACAGCCAGCTGAGAAGACGATCTGAGGTATACATACTCATCTGATTAAAATTATCCTCCATCTCTATAGCATTCAGGCAGCCCATCAGTAAGGGACATGAAAACCTGCAGCTGATAGCTACCTATACTAATAAACAGGGCAGCTGTCTAATGCTGGGTCTGCCAATATGGTGCCCACACTGCTGGAACACGAATCGGTCCCAACAGGCAGAAGTGTTTTCTAGGCTGGTGTACCCAGACCACTCCCTCCAGCAAAGTGAGGTCATGCTGATTTATCAAAGGGCGCGAAGACCATCGCTGTAATCCCCAGGAGCATTTTTCTTCTACATCACAACAGGCATCAGGAACCAATCTGGGAGTCTCTATATTTAACATCATACAGTATATCTCACTCTAGAAGCATAAAAACTCCAGATCACAACATCATCACTTACAGTCAGGTCCATAAATATTGGGACATCAACACAATTTTAATCTTTTTGGTTCTATACACCACCACAATGGATTTGAAATGAAACAAACAAGATGTGCTTTCCTTGTCAAAAGAAGTTTATTGCGTATACAATATTATAAAGATACATAAAGTAAGTTTACAAGGATCTATAAAGTAAGCTCATTGTTTTACAGTAGGGATTATATAGGTAAATATCATGAAATTTCAAATATTAAACATTGGGTTCACGTAAACCTAAATTAAAGATATATATCATTTCCTTAGATACTTTTGTAGATATTTAAATGATTTATACCTACTATATATATTGTTTACAGGTAGAGTGTATATAGGTCAAATAAATTCTGATAATGAGCTTTAATCGTAAGGTGGAGAAAAGGAAAGAGAAAGAAGAAAAAGGGTAGAAAGGCAGAGGTATGGTCCACAAGGTTGTCCCGCTCGTCAGTTTATTATTCTTTTTAGTTCTCTTTGAAGCCTTAGAATGGGTGTCTCTGTAAGTCATTTAATTTGTTACCATGGCAACAGGACAGAGTCATTGAAATTTGACAGGAACTGTTGTTTTATTCAAGGATGCCAAAGTTTTTCAAATTTTGGAATTTGATTTTGATCGATGGCTACCATCTTAGCATGGGACATTGTATTATTCATTCTGTGAATTGTTTCTGCTAGTACCAACATAGGAGATTTCCATGCTTTGGCCACTGTTTGTTTTGCAGCCGTTATTAGTTGGATCATAAGTTTGAATTGAGAGAGTGTTAACCATTCCGGTTTTAGATTAAGTAAAGTTATATATGGATCTGGTTGTATTATTTTTTAAAATATTTTAGATGCAATCACGAAGACTTCCTTCCAGAAGGTTTGGATTACTGGGCACATCCACCATATGTGTAAATGTGTGCCTATTTCTGGGCATCCTCGAAAACAAAGAGCTGAGGTATTAGGTGAATATTTTGCCACTCTAGCGGGTACAAGGTACCAGCGAGTTAGGACTTTATAATTTGTCTCCAGTGCTAAGATGTTGGGTGAGGATGACTTAGATGTGAGCCATATGTTAGACCAGTCCGTGTCTTCTAAAGTTCGTCCCAGGTCCTCCTCCCACCTCTGAACGTAAGAGGGTCTATTAAGATTTACTAATCCATATAATTGATTATAAAGTGATGAAATTGTACCTTTAGCAAATGGATCTTTTGTACAGATTGATTCAAAAATGGATAATTGGGATAATGGTGTATCCCCCTTTAGGAATGGTGTATAGAAATTTTTGATTTGGAGATATCTAAATATCTCAGAGTTTGGTAGATCATATTTTTCTCTAAGCGATGGGAATGAAAGGAATGATTTAGATGCTATGAAGTCATTTAGTGTCTGAATGCCTGATGTTGTCCAAGCTTTAAAAGAATTTGGGTAGATCCATGCCGGATAAGAGGCCAGATTTCTGATAAAAGAAAGGAGAGGATTGTGTGGAGATTGTAACTGATATTTGGTTTTTAGTTTATTCCAGAGAGATAAGAAGTGTTTAGTTATGGGATTATGAATTTTAAAGCGGTCTTTAGGATCAAGCCATAACAAGTTTGATATTAATAGAGGGTCATTTTCTGAAGCCTCTATAAATACCCATAATGGGATTTCCTGTTTTGCATGGTATTTGGACAGACTGGCCAAATGTGCTGCTCTGTAGTAGTTAGTAAAATTAGGGTATCCCAGGCCTCCTTTATTTTTGGGAAGATGTAGTGTGTGTATAGGTATACGTGGTTTAGAAGAGCCCCATATAAATGAAGTTGCTCTTTTTTGTACTATTCTCAAAAAATAGGAAGGAATTGGAATAGGGAGGACTCTGAATAGATAAAGCAATTTGGGTAGAATAGCCATTTTGATTGCATTAATCTTCCCTATCCAGGATAAAGGAAGTTGCGACCATTGTTTTATTAGATTTGTGATCTGTCTTAATACAGGAGGATAATTGGTTGAGAATAAGTCAGAATGAGATGCTGTTAAATGAATTCCAAGATATGGGATTGATTTTTCTGCCCATGTGAATGGGAGTGCAGCCCTAGCGGGGATCAATTCCATGTTTGTGAGCGAAATATTAAGCACTAGGCATTTCTTAGGATTAATCATAAGGCCGGATAGGGCTGCAAATCCATCAAGAGCTGGTATTAAGTTAGGACCAGAGACCTGTGGTGATGATAGAAAAAGTAATATATCGTCTGCAAATATACATAATTTGTGTGTAATACCTCCTACTTCAATGCCAGTTATAGTTTGGTTTGTTCTGATGTATTGGGCCATGGGTTCGAGTATAAGGGCAAATAATAAGGGAGATAATGGGCAACCCTGTCGGGTACCTCTTTTGATATTAAAGGCATCAGATTTGTATCCAGCGTATTTTATATAGGCTTTGAGTTTATTATATAATGCTTTGATCTATGTTAAAAAGTGGGGTCCAAAACCCCATTTTTGTAATGAATATTGCATATATTGCCAGGATACTGTGTCAAATGCCCTCTTAATATCGAGAGATAGAAAACATAAAGGGATTTTCCGTTTTTTAGCAATATTTGCCAATAACACTGCCCTGCGTATATTATCGCCTGCCTGTCTATTTGGCATGAAGCCTACTTGATCTCTATGTATTAATTTTCCTATAATGCTATTGAGGCGTTTTGCTATTATTTTTGCTAATAATTTAATATCAAGGTTTAACAGAGAGATAGGCCGATAATTCACACAGGAAGTATCATCAGAAAGGGGTTTTGGGATCATACAAACAATTGCCATTAGTGTTTCTTGCCGAAAAGAATGTCCTTCTAGAAGTTTGTTAAAAGTTTCAGTGAGAATGGGAGAGAGTATTTCTGAGAATGTTTTATAGTATAAAGCCGAGTAGCCGTCTGGGCCTGGTCTTTTGTTAAGTTTTAGGTCTTTTATGGCGTTAGCAACTTCATCTATAGTTATAGGCTCATCCAAACTGCTTTTTTGATTCTGAGACAACTCAGGTAAGGTTATTTTTGAGAAGAAGGATTCAGCCTCTGTAGGATTAAATTCATTGTTTTTCTTGTATAAAGTTGCGAGATGTGAGTGAAATTTATGGACTATTTTAACTGGATTACAAGTATAAACATTTTTTGATAATTTCAAACGTATTGGTTTGAAAGATTTGTTAGTTGAATTTAATGCCCGAGCCAAATATGTACCTGGTTTGTTTGTATTCATGTAGAAATTGTGTTTGGAGCGTTTGAGGGATTTATCAACTGACTCAGTGAGAAATAGATCGTATTCCAATCTAGATTTTTCCAGATGAGATTTTGTACTCTGAGATGGATTATCTTGGAATGATATGTAGGCTGCATTAAAATTGAGTTCTAGTTTTTTTGCTAGATTTTTGCGTTCCCGTTTAAATAGTGCCATTTGTCTTTGTATTGTACCACGCAAGACAGGCTTATGAGCTTCCCACAGTGTTATTGGGGAAATGTCTGTTGTATTATTAATTGATATGTATTCCTTTAAAGCTTGTTCAATGACCATCTGATGTAGTGGGTGTTTGAGCATTATGTCCAGTAAGTACCACGTTGGGTCATGTGCTTTTGGTATGGCTGAGGCTATAGTAGTGTATACTGCATTATGGTCAGACCACGGAATCGGAATTATATCTGATGCAATAATTTCTGGTATCATTCCTATTGTTAGAAAAATATGATCTATTCTGGTGAAGGTTTGATGAGGGTGCGAGAAATAAGTGAATTTCTTTTTCATTGGGTTACTTTCTCTCCACGAATCTACCAGATTGTATTTGGAAAGAAGTTGAGAAAAAGGTAATCTAGAGGTTATTTTGGATGGTGTAAAAGGTGATTTATCTAGAAATGGGAGGAGGACCTGGTTCGAATCCCCACACATTATCACTGTTCCTATTTTGTGTGTATTAATCACTTGTAATATATGTGAGAGGAATGGTGTAGGTTGTTTGTTAGGAGCGTAGTAGGAAATCACCGTGATTGCTGTATCCATTATATAACCCATGAGTATCAGGTATCTACCTTCTGGGTCTTTAATTTCTGATGATAAGGTGAATGGTGTGGATCGGTGAAATGCAATTAGAGTACCCCTTTGTTTGGTACAGGCAGAAGCCGTGTAAATTTGTTGATAAAAAGGAGAAATATATTTTGGAGTAGAATCTTTGGTGAAGTGTGTTTCTTGGAGGCATACTATGTGAGCCTTCTTGTTATGGAAAGTACGGAAGGCTTTGGTCCTTTTTTGAGGGACATTTATTCCCTGAACATTCAGGGAAAGTGTATTCAGTGGTGCCATGGCAACAGATCAAATAGTTTTGACTTACTTTTTGTTATGCAGAGCTGACTGCGCAGATCAACCTGTGTGGACTGAAGAGATGAAAAGATAGAAAAGAAACCAGTGAATTCTGGAGTAAAGAGTAAACAAAAAACATATGAGATTAGATGATACATTGTATAAATTATTTTTTGCAAGTAATCACAATTTACCCGTGAAAGAGAATAAATATCTCTCAGGGGAATAAGTGCCTTCGTCACACTCCCACATAATATGGTTGGGAGAATGAGGAGGGCTAATGGGGGTACACGGATCTTCTGCTTACAGGAGAGAAGTGCTATGTCAAAAGACATCAAAATGATGATTCATTAATTGGAGTGCAGAATATAGTTTTTGTTGAAATTATTTATTCCAGGGTGGTTGTATATGGTTAGTCTTGCCCTAGGCTAAATAATTCAGTTAGAAAGGTACTGTTAATAACTTTGGTATTGATGAAGATAGTTTGAATTATTTTGGGATTTTAACCCTTTTAGAGTAAACAATTACATATTTTATTCATATGCAACTGTTTAGATATGTTAACTCATAAAATTGAGGTTGTATTGCTTCAGATTAGAATAAACAAAAACATAGTTCTAGGAACTAGTTAGGTACTAATATGTTTGTTTTAAGAAAAGAAAGAAAAAGCTTCCATTACTTCTGGATTATTGAATATATTTGTCCTAAAAAGTAATAAATCTATTGTTATTACCTGAAAATATATAACTGAACAAGAATTTCCTTATTTCACTTATATATTCTAAGGCTATATGAATCAGAAGTAATAAGAAATATAACTGGAATGTAACTTGATCCCATACAGTGTGTGACTATCAGAATGCAGTTACATTCAGTTATAAATACAGGTTTTTTATAGAGAACCATCTCTTAGTATAATAAATGAAGAGATATCAGGAATTAGGATGTCAGTCCATTGAATCTTCTTGGTCCATGGATGATGTGGCATAACGGCCTCTTTTGTGAGAATGATGATTCCCATTTTGTTCTGAAATTTTCTGGGTGCTGCCTGAAGGTGAAGATGATGCCATTCTTCTGCGTGTGGGGGTGTTGCTGCTTGTGGGTTCTGTCAGATTTAATTTTAAAAAGGTTTGTTGTAGTTCATCTGCTGATCTGCTTCTGTAAATTGTACCTTGGTAGTTAAATCTGACTCAAAAGGGGAAGCCCCATTGATACATAATGTTGTGGCGTTGCAGTTCCATTAGTTGGGGTTTCATGGATCGTCTTTTAGTAATAGTAAGTTGGGATAGGTCAGCAAAAATTTGATAATTGTGTCCTTGAAAATTAAGTTCCTTTTTTTCTCTTGCAGCAATTAGTATTTGTTCTTTCGTTCTGTAATAATGAAATTTTGTGATTATATCACGTGGGGGTCCATCTTTCTTTTTGGCTGTGAGGGCTCTGTGTATTCTGTCCAGTTCTAAACGTTCAATAGGGATATCTGGCTTTAGGTCTTGTAATAGAGCAGTAATAGTAGATTGCAGGTCTGTCACAGTTTCAGGTATTCCCCTTATGCGCAAGTTTGAACGTCTGGCTCTATTTTCGTAATCTTTGAGCTTAGTTTGAAGTATTAAATTCTCTTCTTTTAATTGTTCCAATTCTGTTATATTTTCTTGGGTTGTAATTTCAATTTCATCAATTTTTATTTCTAAGGCTGCGGTGCGGTTTCCCAGCTCTCTTATTTCTTTGGTTAGGCTGTTTGTTATTTGGTCTGAGGTTTGTTTTAAAGCCTTATGAAGCATCTTTTCAAATTGTAATAATATTACTGGGGATGCTGAGGAGGCTTGTGGAGAAGTTTGTGAGAGGATTTGCTCTGTATCTGACTCAAATGGAGAGTCTTGCTGTGACATTTTCTGTCTGTGAGAGCGCCCTGATCCTGTATATTGTGAGGTGACTGGAGCTGCTTTAGTTGCAGTGAGTGCCTGTGAGCTCTTTGTGAGGTGATTTTTATTTCTGCTACGGCTTCCTCCCAGTACCATATTTCCTGCCCAAACTTTCACAGTTTGTTCCCAGGAGCAAAAAGGTTCAAATGGATACCTTTTGAGCCTGCAGGCTCCGCTTTGTCCTTCTCTTCTCTCCTCAGCGGTGTGGAGCTCTAACAATGCATGTCTGCTCCGCTAGGCTCCGCCTCCTGTCCCCCCAACAAGATGTGCTTTAACTGCAAACGTTCAGCTTTAATTTGAGGGTATTTACAACAGTTTGTATATGTGCCTCCCACTTTTAAGGGACCAAAAGTAATGGGACAATTGGCTGCTCAGCTGTCCCATGGCCAGGTGTGTGTTATTCCCTCATTATCCCATTTACAAGGAGCAGATAAAAGGTCCAGAGTTCATTTCAAGTGTGCTATTTGCATTTGGAATCTGTTGCTGTCAACTCTCAATATGAGATCCAAAGAGCTGTCACTATCAGTGAAGCAAGCCATCATTAGGCTGAAAAAACAAAACAAACCCATCAGAGAGATAGCAAAAACATTAGGTGTGGCCAAATCAACTGTTTGGAACATCCTTAAAAAGAAAGAATGTGCCGGTGCGCTCAGCAACACCAAAAGACCTGGAAGACCAAAGAAAACAACTGTGGTGGATGACCGAAGAATTCTTTCCCTAGTGAAGAAAACACCCTTCACAACAGTTGGCCAGATCAAGAACACTCTCCAGGAGGTAGGTGTATGTGTGTCAAAGTCAACAATCAAGAGAAGACTTCACCAGAGTGAATACAGAGGGTTCACCACAAGATGTAAACCATTGGTGAGCCTCAAAAACAAGAAGGCCAGATTAGAGTTTGCCAAACAACATCTAAAAAAGCCTTCACAGTTCTGGAACAACATCCTATGGACAGATGAGACCAAGATCAACTTGGACCAGAGTGATGGGAAGAGAAGAATATGGAGAAGGAAAGGAACTGCTCATGATCCAAAGCATTCCACCTCATCAGTGAAGCATGGTGGTGGTAGTGTCATGGCGTGGGCATGTATGGCTGCCAATGGAAGTGGTTCTCTTGTATTTATTGATGATGTGACTGCTGACAAAAGCAGCAGGATGAATTCTGAAGTGTTTCAGGCAATATTATCTGCTCATATTCAGCAAAATGCTTCAGAACTCATTGGACGGCGCTTCACAGTGCAGATGGACAATGACCTGAAGTATACTGAGAAAGCAACCAAAGAGTTTTTATAAGGGAAAAAAGTGGAATGTTATGCAATGGCAAGTCAATCACCTGACCTTTATCTGATTGAGCATGCATTTCGCTTGCTGAAGACAAAACTGAAGGCAAAATGCCCCAAGAACAAGCAGGAACTGAAGACAGTTGCAGTAGAGGCCTGGCAGAGCATCACCAGGGATGAAACCCAGCGTCTGGTGATGTGTATGCGTTCCAGACTTCAGGCTGTAATTAACTGCAAAGGATTTGCAACCAAGTATTAAAAAGTGAAAGTTTGATGGATTATTGTTAATCTGTCCCATTACTTTTGGTCCCTTAAAAAGTGGGAGGGACATATACAAACTGTTGTAATTCTTACACCGTTCACCTGATTTGGATATAAATACCCTCAAATTAAAGCTGAAAGTCTGCAGTTAACGCACATCTTGTTTGTTTCATTTCAGATCCATTGTGGTGGTGTATAGAACCAAAAAGATTAGAATTGTGTCGATGTCCCAATATTTATGGACCTGACTGTATATTCATCAAACCTGAGTACAGAAGAGTTTACTAATTTTGGATTGTTACCAGAAACTTGTTGACTCTGGTCTTAGTACTCTTGAGTCACTGACCCTCAACATGAATGCAGCAAGTGAAGTAGAAGAAAAGCCAGCAATCTGAGTGTGACAGACTGCCTCACAACCTCCTACAAGATACAACTTCCTCCACTCCACCAGGAACAAAGTATTATAGCTGAGAATTGCACCCAAGAACTAAACAATGCTAGCTTAGATGCAGACTGGAAATTACTTTATTGTAAATTCACACAGAATATTTGCCACACAAAATCAGGTAAGAGCTTGATCACATTATCCTAAACAATGCAAACTGTAAACAGTAATACCCCCAGTCCATCTAATGAACAGCTAACACAAATATAAACAGTAATCTTAATTAAACAGTAAGCTAATTAACAACTAGTCACCTAGATGAGCCTAGGTGTCTCATGTCATTGCCCACCCAAACAGTTCAGTGCCAGTTCCCCAGAAAGAAGATCCAGGGCTGTCCAAATCTCATTAACCAGCTTTCAGTTATGTAATCTGTCCACTAGACAAGTCATCATAAAACAAAACTCATACAATGTCCCAGCAGTCTGAAAAAGTGAAATTAACTTATCTTCATAGATTTCTTGAGGGCGATTGTTGAAAAATATTACTGTTCAAGTGGAGGAGCTTCTTTACCTCAGTCTGCAAGAGGGCCATCATGTTTCCCTGACTATTAACCTGACCTTTACAAGATTAACCTTCTCCCACCCACGCTATAGCCAAATGATGCTACAGCGCAGGCCTTAATTGCTGGGAGGTGATCAATAGACGTCCTCCCATGCATGAGCTGCCTGTGCACCCCCCGCGGGGCACGTGCGGCACGCTCTGTGATCACTGAGTCAATGAGACTCGGCTGATCACAGATCGCAGTAAGGGGCCGATCCCGGCCCTCTACCACGTGATCAGCTGTCAGCCAATGACAGCTGATCATATGATGTAAACACAAGATCGGTAATCTGTTTTCTTTTCCCCTCACGCTCACAGTGTGAGGGGAAAAAAAGCTGATCCCCGGCTCCTGACAGAGGGGCTTTAATCCCGAACAGGGAGAGGCACTGCTGCTATGCAGTACCCTTTAGTGTCACCTGCCAGTGCCCACCAGTGCCATGCGTCAATGCCCACCAGTGCCACCTATCAGTGCCTATCAGTGCTGCCAACCAGTGCCCATCAGTGCCTCATCATTAGTGCCACTTATCAGTGCTGCCTATCAGTGTCACCTACCAGTGCCCATCAGTGCCACCTATCAGTGCTGCCTATCAGTGCCACCTATCAGTGCCCTTCAGCGCCACCCATCAGTGCCCTTAAGTGCCACCCATCAGTACCACCCATCAGTGACTATCAGTGCCACCCATCAGTGCCACCTCTCAGTACCAACTTTTAGGGTTCACCAGTGCTGCTGATAGGAATATAAATGTGATTCCCTTGACAATAAACATTTTTCCTAGCACAACAGGGCGGAGTAGAGGGAATCAATAATATTACCAAAACTGCAAATTTAGGGCAAGTAATTACAAAGGTGATATTCTGTTTTCATTATATTAAATACATACAGCAGCACACAATATAAGCAGTGGTTCTGACACTTTAATTTATTTGAGCATTATTAAATATGGCTATAGATAATAAATTGAAAAACAACATCTTTCATGGGGACTTTTTTGTGAATTAGCACTCATTTCATCCCTGAATTCACATAACAAGTGGTTGGAGAAATATATGCTCATACCTAGTGCATAGTCCTAAAAATGACTGCTCTGCTCACGCATGGCCTATCTGTCAGCTCCGCTCATAAAGCCTGAGCAGGGAAAATATACTACTTAGTGTGCCAGCTGACAAGCAAAGTAAAAAGAGGAAAATATACAGTATACACAAACAGATTCTGCTGTTCTGCTATGATTACTATTATCTCACATCAACACGTTGATAAACTGTTGTCACTAAATTACCCTCACACTAATATGAGCTGTAGATCAAGCCGAGGAAAGTATGGAATCCATTAGTGTCCGTCAGGGTGCCGGTGTAATAGAAAGGAAGCGGTTATCTCTATTAGGGAATGAGGAGATGGTGTTATCAGTCTGATCCACGTCTTATAACTCTTTGTAAGGAGCTTCTGCAAAACGACAGATGACAATGTATCTCAGATGTGACATGAAAATTGTGAGATCCAGGATAAGACATTACCATGAACAGAAAACATGTATACTATCACAGCCAAGTTATACTGCATCCTATTATTTCTGCACTGTAAAATAAGCAGTGCAACACTTCAGACCCCTCAAAATGGACAGATGGGAGCAAAGGTGTGTTCATCATAATGTATATTATGTTGTAAATAGAACAGTGTTTTATATTAAATAATTTGTATTGCTCAAGACTTCACAAATAAAACAAGAAAAACCTAAAAATATGCATATCAAAATAAATATTCAGATCTAGTGGCTAATTGGCTGTATGATCTGGACTAGAAAGGGCCCAGTCTAGTGTTCCTCATTCACATATACACCACCAAAATCCCCAGGCAGGTAATCACTGTTGTTTTTTGTTGTAGTAACGCCAGTGACATAACAATAGCCATAGCAACCCACATGGTTGTTACAGGGCCTGGGGTAGAAGGAAGCCCCCATTAAGGACGCTGTAAGATAAACTAAACAGTCAAGTATAATAGGACTGAAATCAAACTTCAGGATCAACGCTAATCACAGATTCCACTCTGTGCAGGAAGAAGCATTTTCTGTCCTAGCAGTTTATATTTTTGCTTCTACAACTACTGTATAACTTGTACCCACAGCACTGGTCCTTAGTAGTGTATTGACTATGCTGACAGCTCTATTGCTGCCTGTACTTGAATTAGACATGTTTTATGTTAAGTACCATTACATGTATAGTCACAGCTGATACTGAAAGCTGCTAGAGAGCGAGTCACCTACCCCATCAAACTTTTGCTATGGGGCCCCAAGATTCATCGTTATGTCCCTGAGTATTTTTATGTCTCAGCAGAGCAACTCTTCTCTACCTGCAGCTGCCATTTCCTGTCTTGTTCAGGCAGTGGTAATAAAGACTTTATGGGCTCTACTACTGCACGACCATTACCAGAAGCACAGATAAAGGTTGCTTTCTTGCCCTTGACCTAATGATTCAGTTGTAGACTTTTCTATTGCCACTGCTTGTCCACCTCTAATTTTGCAACATGCATTTTGGTTATAGTTATGTAAACCATTTAGGTGGATATTATTATATTTTGTTACCAGTTTACTAAAGGCAAATAGGTTGTTCACTTTCAAAGGAAGCTGCACTTTGAAAGGGTATTTTCCCCAGAGCTTAGTAAATGTGACATTTTATATTGAAAATAATACCAAATCACATGCAAGGAAATGTTTTTTTAGAAAAAATACATTTTATGTGAACATTTTTGGATAATGGAAGTCTGCAGAGCTTCACCTCCTGCACTATGCCCTGGGAAAAATTCCCTTGAAAAATGCAACTTTTGCAAACGGAACAATGTATTTGCTTTAAGTTAATCAACCACTTTATATTCTACCACCAGTTGTTTACATCTTTAGGTGCTTTGCATTCTACCCACAATCCAAAAATAAACTGCTAGAATTATTTGGCTTCAACCTAATTGTTGCCCTATGACATTCATGTTATGGTATGTTTTAATGCCTGCAACTGTGTGGATGCAGGAATCTGTGTACCCAGCTTAAGTGTAACCTAATTAAATTGTACTTTCTAACACTGCTACTTAACTTCAATCACCCCCAGGAGATCAGAATCAGCCAGACTATTCAAGTAATGTTTAAAATTGGGTCACAAATTAACATATATGGGTTCTTTTTTGCACACTGAAACATTTAATCTCTCTGCTCTGCACATGTCAATGTGGCCTGCTTGCTGAATACACGTTGCATTTTAACGTATACTAGGCTACTCTTACTAAACACATATGGCTCCATTTCGAATTTTGTAGAGGTATTTTTTAGAGATGTGCCACTCTAATTGCAGACCCATAAGGACTTCTGTATGTATATTCAAGAAGTTTAGTTCATAATTATATATTATTTCTAACTCAAGGCAGTTATGCTTCTCACATTTGATTATGATTATTTAAAGGATAAGTTCACCTTTTAAAAAAATTAAATAAATGCACATCTTTCTGCAGGTAAAAAAATGTGCATTTATTTCATTTTTTACTTGGACCCTGTAAAGAATTGCACCCACAATCAGCAGATCGCGGGTGCCATGCAAGACTCCTGCAGACTTATCTGTGATCTGTGTATCTGTCTGCTTGTACCTCATACAGGCAGGCAGATACACACTGGCAGGAAGAGAGAATGAACTACCTAACAGTACCATAGTAGTTCAATAAAAGTACAAGCTGACAGCCGCAAAGGCTGTCAGTACTTGTAGTTTCTGATTCACAGAGCACTATGAATGAATGACGTGGCCGGGCTGATGAAGCCACGCACGGCCACGTTATTTTTGAACAATGACAGCGGGCACCTGGAGAAGGCTTGCTGTTACTAGGGAGGAGGGGGAAGAGGCTGCAGCTGCCAAAACGTGTTACATGTTCCACCGTAAATACAGATGGAACATGTAACATGTTCCAAAAGGTGAACTTTTTGATCCTTTAAACCCATTGCAAGGGTATGTTTCTTTTGGGGGACTTAATCCTTATATTAAACTCAAATCTGGATGGAGACAGCTGGTTGAGAATCACAAACATATACAGTATCTCCAAAAAGTGAGTACACCCCTCACATTTTTGTAAATATTTTATTCTATCTTTTCATGTGACAACACTGAAGAAATTACACTTTGCAACAATGTAAAGTAGTGACACCTTGTAACACTAATGAGTCACATGACACCAGGGAGGGAAAATGACAAATTGGGCCCAATTTGGACTTTTTCCCTTAGGGGTGTACTCACTTTTGTTGCCAGCGGTTTAGACATTAATGGCTGTGTGTTGAGTTATTTTGAGGGGACAGCAAATTTACACTGTTATACAAGCTGTACACTCACTACTTTACATTGTAGCAAAGTGTCATTTCTTCAGTGTTGTCACATGAAAATATAGAATAAAATATTTACAAAAATGTGAGGGGTGTACTCACTTTTGGGAGATACTGTACACAGTGATACGGTGTGTGGGCAGGGCCAGTTGATTGGTACCTAAGTTAGAGTAAAGGTACACCAACATCAAGGAAGCTGGCACAAATATTACTTGGATAAGTAGAAGTAATGTAGCACCCCTGTGACACCCCAAATTCAGTATAGCATCTATAAAGGCCAGGGTTGGGTCCATGGCTAAAATAGGGGGCCGAGAAAGGATATTTTGCACCAGTCACTTTTTGTCTTTTTAAAGTTTTATTGCAGTACAGTTATGGAGGTGAGGGTTAGGGGTCCCAGATATCTTAGCAGATCACTTATAGACTCTCTAGATCAATGTCCAGCTTCACAGTGTCAGAATCTTTAAGCCGACCCGGCAACACTGTAAGCATGTTCCCAAATTTCAGTAACAAGTGAGTTACCAGACCCTTCTGAAAAACCAACCTTCTTACTGGCTATCTCTAGCAAGGGGCCTCCCCTGGTTCTCCTCCTTGACATAGCTTCCTCTAGACCAGACAGGACAGCTTTAGGACCAGCTTTAGGACCACTTCAACATCTAGCACCACCCTCTTAGACCTCAGACCAGGGAACACATGGCCTGATCAAAATAGTTATATCCTGTGGCATAAACCTCCTACTAGATTGACTGAAGAAAATAAAAATATTCCTAATTTAGTTTTGTTTGTGAAATCTCATACTATGACCATTGATACCAGTGACATCTACGAATGACAGTGAAAAAAAATCACATGCCAATTTAAGCTTAGGGAAAAACCAGGTGAAAAACTATACAATCAGTCTGAGCTAACTACAGCCTAGCCAAAAACTAAATTAACATAGTAGCCCCTGTTTAGGACAAGGTGGCTACAGTAGCAAATAACACACTTCACAGTTCCAGACAATATGGCAATGGACCCTTAATATCACGTGCAACTCAGATACAATCGTTCTTAACAAGGTTGATGGTACTTCAATACAGTCTCTGCAGTTGAGAGGACACTTTGATAGACTTATGTTACCAGAGCAGCATCTGATGAAGGGAGTGGCTGATAGACAGAACAGTAGGCACCTTAGTAAACTGATAGAAAATCCTGTAGGAATGACAGTCAAATTGTTGCATGATTTTGAAAAAAAAAGTGAAGGTTTTGTACCGTTAGGACCTCTACTTCTCTAGAAGAATGCACATGATTGTTTTGTTTTTACTAATAAACCAGGGCAAGGAGTGGGGCCAGTTTACAATTTTGTCCTGTTTATCCACTGCATTTATAATTCTCTTTTCTTTGAGCTCAGTTGATTTTTTGTACCTTTTTACTCCTATATCGAAATCTAACTACAAGATGAAAATGTGTAAGGCAGGAACATGATTTCCTTACTGTCAATCTCAAATAATGTCTTTACTGCAGGAGAAATCTAAAAAAATGAAATTTTGGTAGAAGAAACATTGAAGACTACATCTATAAAAAAGTTGTGAACCACTTTATCCTCTCCCTCGTAGAAGGTCCTACAAATGTCCAATGTGTGTCAGTTTGGGATCCAACATAATACGTTTCTTTGTCTTTTAGATAGTTGTTTAATTTTTTTTCTTTTTTCTTTATGACTCCCCCCATCTAAACCTGTCTCAGTGTCACAGTGATCTGATGACAAACAATTTCCAAAACTTTTTAGCCTTCTGTCCTAGTAGATGATCATCTCCTTAAAAATATATTTACTATTTGCACCTTAAAATAATCAAATTATGCCTTACTGCAATCTATACTGACAAATATAATCAAACATTTACTTTTAAGTATTTTTGTGGGTATACTGACAAAGCCGCCTCACTCTATGTAAGATGGCACAAGAATTATGTCTCCATGCAGTGCTGCAGTTCCATGCGAGGTAAACATTGTCTATGAGTGGGTGAAGTCATTTACTTTAACAATTACCAGCCCATTTTAAACATTTGAAAAGACTGCTTTACAGGACCAACATTTAGACTGCTATATATTCAGCAAAAGTCACTGCTGAGTTTGCTCTGTACATTAAAGGGATCATCAGTGGTGTAATGGGTAGAACTCTCACCTAGCAATAAAAACTAGTTGCTGGTTTGAATCCCAACCACGACACTACCTTCCTGGAGTTTGCATGTTCTCCCTGTGCCTGCGTTGGTTTTCTCCAGGTACTCCTGTTCCTCCCACACTCCAAAGACATGCTGGTAGGTTAATTGGCTTCTGTCTAAATTGGCCCTAGTATATGAATGTGAGTTGGGGGCCTTAGATTGTAAGCTCCTTGAGAGTAGGGACTGATGTGAATGTACAGTGCAGCCCTCAAATTTTCCACTCGCATTTTGCGAGTGGAAATTGTTTCTGGTGAGGAGCTGGGCTGCCAGGGAGTGGGGAGGTGAGTACCGCCTGCATGCGGGGTTGAACAGGAACCGTTCTACCATCTATCGCCCCGGGGGAAGCTCGTGATTACACACATCCCCGTTCTTCTAACCCTGTGCCTGTGATAAACATAGCACCAGTACAATTCTGGGATGTGTTCTGTCTATCACAGTGTCTATCACAGGCGCGGGGTCAGGAATCATGAGTGGAGGCAATTGCAATGTAAACTGTAACAGCAGGCTATTGCTCCGTGATCCGGCGGCTTTTCTCTTCCCCATTATGATCCTCTGCACAGGTGAGGTGAGGCTGCAATGGTGGGCACAGTGAGCTGAGACTGCAATGGTGGGCACAGGTGAGGCTGCAATGGTGGGCACAGTGAGCTGAGACTGCAATGGTGGGCACAGGTGAGGTGAGGCTGCAATGGTGGGCACAGTGAGCTGAGACTGCAATGGTGGGCACAGGTGAGGCAAGGCTGCAATGGTGGGCACAGTGAGCTGAGGCTGCAATGGTGGGCACAGTGAGCTGAGGCTGCAATGGTGGGCACAGTGAGCTGAGGCTGCAATGGTGGGCACAGTGAGGTGAGGCTGCAATGGTAGGCACAGTGAGCTGAGACTTCAATGGTGGGCACAGGTGAGGTGAGGCTGCAATGGTGGGCACAGGTGAGGTGATGCTGCAATGGTGGGCACAGTGAGCTGAGGCTGCAATGGTGGGTACAGTGAGCTGAGGCTGCAATGGTGGGCACAGTGAGCTGAGGCTGCAATGGTGGGCACAGTGAGCTGAGGCTGCAATGGTGGGCACAGTGAGCTGAGGCTGCAATAGTGTTCACAGTGATCTGGGGCTGCAATGGTGGGCACAGTGAGCTGAGACTGCAATGGTGGGCACTGTGAGCTGAGACTGCAATGGTGAGCACAGTGATCTGAGGTTGCAATGGTGGGCACAGGTGAGGTGAGGTAAGGCTGCAATGGTGGGCACAGTAAGCTGAGGATGCAATGGTGGGCACAGTGAGCGGAGGCTGTAATGGTGGGCACAGGTGAGGTGAGGCTGCAATGGTGGGCACAGGTGAGGCTGCAATGGTGGGCACAGGTGAGGTTGCAATAGTGGGCACAGGTGAGGCTGCAATGGTGGGCACAGATGAGGCTGCAATGGTGGGCACAGGTGAGGCTGCCATAGTGGGCACAGGTGAGGCTGCAATGGTGGGCACAGGTGAGCTGAGGCTGCAATGGTGGGCACTGATAAAGTTGTTGTTAATATTTATTTTGTAACTTAATTCTGCATAGAACATTTAAGTGTAATTTCATGAGATCATTTATGAGGGAGTGTATAGGGCGGAATTAAGGACGGTGTATGGTAGGGATTGGGTGGGGCAACTGGTGGTGAGTAACCCTTAAGGCCTGGCTAGTAGCTCAGAAATTTTGAGCCCTGTACAATGTATATGTAAAGCACTGTATAAATTGATGGTGCTATATAAGTACCTTAAATAAATGATAATAAATCATCTACGAGTTCCCAGGTTGTTGCACAAGAGGAGTTTTCATTGTCTGTAAGTCTGTATTCCTTTCCAAAGATTGCTCTATTTTATATGATAGTATGGAATATATAGTAGAGAAACAAAAACACCACCGCTCCAGAAAGGTCAACCAGGAACAGACATCTCCTCCATGCTGGAAGTAAAAGGTGCCGGCAATGCACCTCATTAATTGAATAAGCAATAACTACAGTGTAAAACGCGTCAGCTTTCCTGCATTTTTCTGCTGTGGCATGTATCTTTTGTGATCATCATTTAATAAAGGTAAAACATTATTTTGAGTGCGGCTGTCCAGGACTTCTTACTACTTCATGGAATATATAGTACTGCCAAAGTACAGTGAACCAGCATATCTGAATATTTTGTACCTCAAGTTACAGTGAGACTGCCAGTTCCAGATTTCTCGGATGTAGTTTACCAAACCATTCTAAAAGTAGATAGATTGAGTTTGCTAGGACGTCTGCACATATTATCTGTATTTCTGTGAAGTGTGTCACTGCCAGAATCTGCCCGTTTTATTATCCTTTTCTCAAATTGCTTTTAAAGCTGTCAGGAACACTAAGATGACATTCTTGTGTGGAATGCCCCCTCCCCACACACATACATGCACCTATCATTAAGTATCTAGTTATTCTTAGGGCATTTCATTTGTGCTGTTTTCCAGTAGCCAGAAGGTAAATCTAATGGGTTATAAAAATTTAACTTCCAACCCTAATGTTGTTTAGCTATAACAGTGTGCTATAACTAAAACCACAGTGCTTCTGTCTTGTTGTAGTAGGGTACTGGTTAAAATCCCAATCAGGGCACCATATGCATGTTCCCCTTGTGTTTGTATGCATTTTCTATGACAGACCAAAGAGATGCTTTCCAAACTGGCCATGTGTTTAATAGGGACCTTAGATTGTAAGCTCCTTGATGACAGGGACTGATTTGAATGTAAAGTGCAGCATAAATTGTTGCTATATGCAAAAAAATAAAAAATAAATAAGACTTACAACATATGGTGTTATACCTCTAACCCATTGTTTATCAGATATGGTTTAATGCTCTGTTCATAAAATGAAGAGTGACCGGTTTATATTATACTGTACTCCCCACACGGAATCGGAATAGGACTGCAGCCATTTGTGAGATAATTCTATATCATAAGAGCTAGACTTCCTTCATATGCTCCAGTAATTTGGGGCAAGACTACAAAGTTCATTGGAAGATAGTACTTTAATCTGTGTTCACAATGAGCCGACACTTTTGTTTCAAAAAACAAACTGGTCAATGAAGTATTTTTATCAAGCAATTTAAGACTTGTAAATAGTTACAATAAATCACCTCACCTGTCACAGAAAGGACTATGTAGACCAGATTCCTACCTCTTCTAATAAGACATTCTGAAAACAAGGTTCATTTGCATTCTCATGTCAGAAGGTATTACTGTAATTTTAATGTGACATGCAAGTGTAATTGCAACACACTGAACCAAACTGTTGTAACATATGATAAAATATGTGTTACCAAGACACATGGATGGGTATGACATTAATATTTTTTTATGATATAATTTGGCTTAAAACCATAGAGAGCTTTGGGGGGTGTGGCAACCATGCTTGAAGATGGCTGCATCTCTCTAGAGCACCACTCTACCATCGGGGAAATCACCGCACGTCAGGCTCCTCCACCCGCACAGCTGCCATCCACCTTTACCCAGAGCTCCCGCAACCCCTCTGGCATGACACGCCGTAGAAAATATCAGCAGCTGCCGAGTAAGATAGCCGGCTTCTTCACAGCACAGAGCCCTGGGCTACAACAAAATGGTGGCGGCGCCACTCCGTGATCCCAGCAAATGAGCCAGCATTCAAACAACACAGGCTTCAAAGGACTCACATCCTATGGCCCTGATAGTGAGAGGTCTGGGACCTCTCTCCTGACAGGGGCAACATGGCTCAGAACATGGAGGTAAGCACGGCCCAGGCCTCAGGATCTGCAACCCACCCTGATACCATAGCTACCTTTCCTCCCCTGGGCCAGCCAGTCTCAGACACTGTCCTAAAGGACATGTTATTATCCCTATGCTCATCCCTCCACTCTGATATGCTCTCCTGTGTACACCAATTTAAAGCTTAAATATAGTATTTGCAAGAGCGGGTGGACAAGGTTGAAACAGCCATGTGTGATATGTCGATGCCATTCAATACTATGGTAGATGCCCAAACGGCCCAATCTGAGGAAATCGCCTGGCTTAAGAATAAAATGGCCGACCTAGAGGACAGGTCCAGGAGGAACAACCTGAAACTCAGACCAATTGTTGCAATTCGCCCAAACCCTCTTTTCTTCCCTAGTGCCTTCCTTGTCAACCACGGATCTCCTCTTTGATAGAATCCACAGGTTGCCTAAGCCTTCCTTTCTCCCACCGGAGGTCCCGAAGGTTGTCCTACTCAGAATACACTTCTTTCATGTAAAAGAGGAGATTCTGTTAGCTTCCTGACAGATGGGAAATCTTCTGGCACCCTACTCTTCTGTGCAATTGCTTCCCAACCTGTCGTAACACACCCTCCGATGCCACAAAAACCTTGCAACAGTGTCCAAAGCACTACGCAACCACAAAATGATGCACAGGTGGAAGTATCCAGCAACCCTGTTGGTCACCCACAATGGAAGGAGTGTCAGTCTTACTACCTTGGAGGAGGGTATGCAAGCCCTGAGGCAATGGGGCATTCTCCCAGACCCGCCACTCACTGAGCTCCATCCTAACTGCCCTGAAACCCTGCAACCGGATTGGCCAGTAGTCTCCCGCAAGTGATCCTCAAAACAAGAACACACATGAAGGTTCCTGACTACTTCTCAGCTACGTCACAAATCAATCCCCCAGCTAAGAGCAGGCCTGCTCCTGTTCCTTTTGTTTCCTGACTCTTCAGTGCAAGCAAAGCTCCTCCACATTTCACATTTGAGCCTATACCATCCCCCAATATGCATCCCTATCACCCCGGCAAGCTCCACCTCAAGGTAAATCAGATTCATCGCCAAACAAATGTTATCTCTTAGGAATGCCACTGAACTGTCTCTCACTCAATACCAAAGGGCTCAACCATCCTGCTAAAAGGTTCTCCCTTTGGAAAAAAGAATCCAAAGCCAAGGTGGATATTCCCTGTGCCCAAGAAACGCACTTTCAGAAAGATGCTAACCCTAAGTACACACACAGGGACTACCCACACATCTTCTTGACCTGTGCTTCTGAGAAAAAGAAGGGAGATCTTCCAGCAATTAACAAATCTGTGACCTTCCACCTTAAGAGCTCACTCCTGGATGATGATGACAGATACATTATCCTTACAGGTGATGTTAACTCCAAACCATACACCATTGCTTCTATCTACACCTCCAATTCGCATCAACGGTGGTTCTTACGAAAAATCTTCAAACTCATATCCTCTGTCAGGTATGGCCAGCTGCTGATTTGTGGAGACTTCAACATAATTGTAGACCCACACTTAGACTCCAGCTCCACCACAAAAGGGAGACATTTGTCCCCATGGGACCTTTTTCACACAGAGGGGGTGTACGATGTCTGGCAATGTCAACATGCCTGTGAACGAGACTACACATTGTTTTCCACCAGACATCAATCATACTCCGGCATAGACTTATTCGTAACAGACAAATGGCTCCTCCAGAAGGTTTCCTCCTCCTCCTCTATCCATGATGTCACATGGTTGGACCATGCGGCAATCTCTATGGTGATAGAGGAGCAGGAAGTACTCCCCAGAGAATTGTTATGGGGATGCAAAGTTAGGCTGTTGCAAGACTACGATGTGTCTCAAATTGTGTCTCAGCATCTCCGGGACTACTTCACCAACAATGTAAACTCAGTATCGGATCCCTTCATTCTGTGGAATACCAATAAGGCTTTCATATGTGGGATCTGTATACAACATGGCACCAAGGGTAAAAGACAGTTCAAAACTATGAAATTTGCTCTCGGAAATCCACTCGCTTAAATCTGGATACAAAACCTTTCCTACTTACTCTGTCTCGACCACCCTCACTAACCTTAGAGGGGAACTGAGGGTCCTCCTAGCGGATAAGTATGACCGGCAATTAAGGTCCCTTAAACGTACCCACTATGCCAATGCTAACAAAGCAGGCAAGAACCTAGCCTACAGACTAAAAGCCATCCAGGATAAAGCAAGAATCTCCCACTTATTACACCCTACCCTCAACAACAATATAACCAATCAACAAGCCATAGCAGATGAGTTTGCCAACTATTACAGCACATTATACAACCTCAGGGAGGACTTCAATACCCCCCAACCCTCTATGTCAGACATACAACATTTTCTGGCTAAACTCCACCTCCCTTCCCTCACTGATGAGCATCTCCAAATGCTCAATGTCCTCTTCACTGATCTGGAGATATCTAAATCCATCCAATCCTTACCAACCAGCAAAGCCCCTGGACCCGACGGTATACCAAATGAATACTACAAATTATTTGCCAATACTTTGATCCCACACTTAAACCCAGTGTACACCAAAGCCATGCACACCTCACACTTTCCCCCGAAGATGCTGAAAGCACAAGTGGTTACATTGCCCAAACTGGGCAAAGATCCCACCACACCTGCTAACTTCTGTCTGATTTTGCTGCTGAGCATAGATGTGAACATTTATGCCCAGCTGCTGGCAAAACGTTCGATGTGTGTTATACCCAAATTAATAAAAAAAACAAATGGGATTCGTCAGTGGGAGGCAAACCTCAGACACAACAAGAAGAATTATAGATATCATACATTTTGCAGAAAAAACTTGAACGCCTTCTCTGCTGCTATCTGTCGATGCAGAGGAGGCGTTCAACAGAGTACACTAGCTCTACATGTCTAAGGTCTAAGGAAAAATTTGGGTTCAGGGGCCACATATTATCCACCATTATGGCCTTATACTCTACACCATCTGCACAAGTGAATGCATCTGGCCTGCTATCGAAACTCTTCACCATTTCTAATGGGACCAGACAAGGGTGTCCTCTGTCCCCATCAATTTTTTATCTCATGATTGAACCCCTAGCGGAAATGATCCACTCTCACCCAGATATCAATGGTTTCAAATTCTATGGCCTTGACCACAGGTTTGGGTTCCTGGAGGACTGGGCCAACTTCTCAGTTGATAACCGGTACTATAGAAGGGACGGACTGCACCTAAATGAGGAGGGTGCAGATCTGGTGGGAATGAAGATGGCCAAAAAGTTAGAGGGGTTTTTAAACTAGGCGATGGGGGGGAGGGTCCAGAGGTAGAGATAGTCAGCACGGAAGATATTCCAGAGGGTAGTATTGGGGGCATTAGTGGTAGGTTGACCAAAGCACAAAAACACAAGGTAAGTATAGTAGCAAGTCCTAGTTGCAATCTTGAAACACCCAATATGAGGACAATATGCGACCGGTCTAAACTATGTGGCATGTTCGCCAATGCCAGGAGCATGGCAGACAAGATGGGTGAACTAGAGATACTGTTGAATGAGGAGGATTTGGATTTTGTGGGAATTTCAGAGACGTGGTTCAACAGCTCTCATGATTGGCTGGCAAACATTCAAGGGTATACCCTTTACCGCAAGGATAGAGAGGGTAAAAAAGGGGGAGGGGTATGCCTATATATCAAGAATAATGTACAAGTGAATGTGAGAGATGACATCACTGAGGGAGCTAGGGAGGAGGTGGAATCCTTATGGGTAGAGCTCCAAAGGGATGAAGCTAAGGGGAAAATAATACTGGGAGTATGCTATAGGCCCCCTAACCTGAAGGAGGAAGTGGAGACAGATCTCCTATCACAATTTGGATTAGCAGCAAGGATGGGAAGTATTATCATAATGGGGGATTTTAATTATCCAGACATAGACTGGGCAGAGGGAACCGCGCATTCATTAAGCTCGCCAGTTCCTTAATGTCTTGCAGGACAATTTTATGGGTCAGATGGTAGACGCACCAACTAGAAAAAAAAACATTACTGGATCTACTGATTACCAACAATACAGACCTGATCACGGATGTAGAAATAAGGGGAAATTTAGGTAACAGCGATCACAGGTCAATTAGTTTCAGTATAAATCACACAAATATGAAGCATAAAGGAATACAAAGACACTGAAATTTAAAAGAGCCAACTTCCCTAAACTACAAACCTTGCTAAAAGGCATAAATTGGGATAAAATATTAGGAACAAAGAACACGGAGGAGAGATGGGTTTGCTTTAAGAGCATATTAAATTAGCCAATGCATCCCACTGGGTAATACATTTAAAAGAGCGAACAAAAGTGCTGGATGGCTTAACTCCAATGTAGAAATGCATATAAAAGCAAAGGAGAAGGCCTTCAAAAAATACAAGGTTGAGGGATCATCCTCAGCATTCAGACTTTATAAAGCATGCAACAAGAAATGTAAGGGTGCAATTAGGACGGCTAAGGTAGAACATGAAAGACACATAGCGGAGGAGAGCAAAAAGATCCCAAGAAATTCTTTAAGTATGTAAACAGTAAAAAAGGGAGGACAGACCATATTGGCCCCATAAAGAATGAGGAAGGACATCTGGTTACAAAGGATGGGGAGATGGCGAAGGTATTGAATTTATTCTTCTCCTCAGTCTTCACGAGTGAATCGGGGGGCTTCAGTAACCAAAACTGCAGTGTTTATCCTCATGACACAACACAGGAAGCACCTCCATGGTTAACAGAGGACAGAATTAAAATTAGACTTGAGAAACATTAATAAATCACCGGGACCAGATGGCTTGCATCCGAGGGTACTTAGGGAACTCAGTCAAGTGATTGCCAGAGCGTTGTTCCTAATTTTTACAGACAGTCTACTGACTGGAATGTGAAAGTGGAAACTCCTGCGCTGTCGGGGGGGGGGGTCTATGCTAAAAGGACACTGCTGCAACACCTAAGTACTGATCCAAGGCAAGACAAATGGGACAAAAGTGGGGGAAGATGGTAGTTGCGCTGTGATGAAGGGGAGGGGGAGGGAAGCTACAAAGATGACTAAAGTGGCAAAGTGAACTAAAAAAGCAGAAACGGGCCAATGCATGAATAGATCCTACATGCTAAAAGAACATGGTGGGGATGCAGTGCAGTGCAACGTAGCTGATCAACATGACATGTTGCGGGCAGACAAAGCCTAATATATAAAGGTAATCGTGAAACAGTGACTGCTTGAATATAGCAAAACAAAAATACATATACTAACACAAATAGGATGAATAATGACACAATGCAAAAAAAAAAAAAAAAATATATAATGCAAGAAAAATATATGTGGGCTAGTGCCCCATTAGCAAAAACGTGCCAGATCCTGGTGAACTACAAGTGACAAATCCCTAGGACAAACATGAATGTTAGTTCTATCATCCAGTCCAAAAAACAAAAACACGTGATGAGAAACACAAAACAAGTCCAATCGTGAAGGGAGGGGGGATCTTCAGTGAGGACACCTCCGTGTTTGCAAGCCGCTTACCTTACAGCTGTAAGGTGTACAGCCTGTGTTGCAAATGACCCGCAGGTGTAGACATTCCGTGTATACAGGCAGTGACAATGATGAACATGCCAAGCGAAATATAAAAAATAAAAAGTATACAGCATTTTAAATGTAAGTTGTTTGGACTTGTTTTATTAAATAAATATACCTTTTATATGGGATCACGCTATGTGCGTCTCTTTCCCCCTCACACTGTACATCACTACTCTACCTGACGAATACTGAGGAGAGAGGCACAGGGACATATTCCAGTTTCCAGGCACGGGGACAGATTCCAGATTGGTGACACTCCTGGAGGCATACGAGCTCGGCGCTCGTGGATTGATGCCCACACTCACTTCATGAAAGTGAGTGCAACCTCCCCCTGTGTGTGTCTTGCCTCCCCTCCACTGTGGTCATTGCAGAGTTATTTTACATGCTGTATACTTTTTATTTTTTATATTTCGCTTGGCATGTTCATCATTGTCACTGCCTGCAACTCCCCATTGTTATAGGTGAAGGGGAGGCTTGATCAGGATGGGTCAATGTGGGAGTAGGTGTCTGGAGGAAACAGGAGTCAGGGAGCTTAGGAAAAGTGGCTGTTAGTTGGGGGGCAGAGCCTGGCGAAGTAAAGGGAACTAGGGACTGTAAGAAAACAATCATTTCTTCTGGAAGAGCATTGGAAGTGGTGAGGTAAGTGGTAGCTAGTCAGTTTTGTTTCTGGCAGTGAAGTGCAGAATGTCCAAGGAGGGGGTTATGGAAGAGGAATTAGAGAAGTTAGTGAGGAGGATTAGGAATAAAGCTCAGGGGTAAGAGTGTGTCTGGGCAAGGCAGCAGTCAGCAGAAGTTGCCTGCAGTTAGGACACCCAGAGGCAGGTGGAGTCGCCCACCATAAAGTCTCAATCTCCGACTCCTTCTTTCAGTAAATCCTGTTCCAGGTGTAAAGCTGGGGGCAGGGGAGCCATGGCTACGATGTCACCAGTCAGGGGAGGAGGCAGTCCATGGCACAGAGGTCACATCTGCTATAGCTAGGCAAGGATCTCAGCCTGGTGGAAGGCCTGAAGAGTGGGATAAGGCTGATGCATACAGTACACTGCATACAGGTCCTACAGATGATGCAGGTAACACTGGTCTCTCCCAGGAAGCACTTGATTGTAAGGCAGTGGGGCTGGGCCTGTCATAGTAGCTGCAGATAGATCTGACCTGTAGAGAGGTCACCTGAGTGCACCAATTAGTCCCGGGAGAGGTTCTAGGGACTGTGTCTGCTATTTTTGCAGCCAGAGCTGGTAGAGCCCTCTGGCTTCAATCTCTCCAAATGCCAGGGGTTCTCATGCCACCCCCTCTGGAAGGACACAGAGTCTGTTTAGATTACATCAACCTGGTCTGTGGCAGGGATGCATCCCTCCAGCTCCCCTCTTACCAGTAGGTCACCTTATGCATGGAGTTTGCCACAGGAGAAAGGGCTCACATGGGCAACACACTTCACAGTGAGGGGAGCTTTCATCCTCTCCCTTTTCCCTTTCAAGGCCTGAGTGGAATGTCAGACAGGCGCTTGGAGTCCTTGGAGGTCAGCCATCAAGATTTTGTCTCTGCTGCAGGTCTAAGCTTTTCAGGCATTGGCCTCATCTACAAATGTTCTTTGTACCTCAAGACCAGGGAACCAGTTGGAAAACTATATATATATATATATATATATATATATATATATATATATATATATATATATATATGAGAGAGAGAGAGAGAGAGAGAGAGAGAGAGAGAGGTTTTAGGGGACCAAAGGGGAAGGTTTTAGCATTCCCTGCAAGCTTAATGCCATTATCCGACAGGCAGTAATTAAGTTTAGTGGGATTAGCTGGGGTTTGGGCCCTTTGAGGGGTAAGATGAAGGAATGAACATTATCATTTTTGGCTCATTCTGTTGACTCTTACTAATTGACTCCAAGCTTTTACAATCTTGGCCAGCGTAGTCAGGGTAAAGACTATAGAACAATGTTACGATTTGTTTTGTTACATGGAGTAAGTCATTAAAGCTCACCATACCTCTGGTGTTCTGCATGGCTTCTCTATGAGGAACAATACTGGCAGTGCATGGTGATTTGTATAAGCCTCTTATGGGAATACAAGGATATTTGGCTGTAGATGAAGTTGATAGATAGACGTAAGAAGGCCAGGTGGCTCATGGCATTCTAGGTCAGCCCCTTCAATCTGGCATTGGCAGTTCTGAAGCTCTGAATAGTCAGTGCTAGGGATGAGCCGAACACCCCCTGTTCGGTTCGCACCAGAACAGGCAACACGCAAACACCATTAAAGTCTATGGGACTCGAACATGAATAATCAAAAGTGCTAATTTTAAAGGCTTATATGCAAGTTATTGTCATAAAAAGTGTTTAGGGACCTGGGTCCTGCCCCAGGGGACATGGATCAATGCAAAAAAAAGTTTTAAAAATGGACGATTTTCGGGAGCAGTGATTTTAATAATGCTTAAAGTGAAACAATAAAAGTGTAATATTCCTTTAAATTTCGTACCTGGGGGGTGTATATAGTATGCCTGTAAAGGGGCACACATTTCCCGTGTTTAGAACAGTCTGACAGCAAAATGTCATTTCAAAGGAAAAAAAGTCATTTAAAACTACTCGCGGCTATTAATGAATTGTCGGTCCGACAATACACACAAAAGTTCATTGATAAAAATGGCATGGGATTTCCCCACAGGGGAACCCCGAACCAAAATTTAAAAAAAAAATGGCTTGGGGGTCCCCCTAAATTCCATACCAGGCCCTTCAGGTCTGGTATGGATATTAAGGGGAACCCCGCACCACAATGAAAAAAAAAATGTCGTGGAGGTCCCCCTCAAAATCCATACCAGGCCCTTCAGGTCTGGTATGGATTTTAAGGGGAACCCGCGCCAAAATTAAAAAAAAATGGTGTGGGGTCCCCCCAAAAATCCATACCAGACCCTTATCCAAGCACGCAACCTGGCAGGCAGCAGGAAATGATAGGGGAAGAGAGAGCGCCCCCCTCCTGAACCATACCAGGCCACATGCCCTCAACATTGGGAGGGTACTTTGGGGTCCCCCCTAAAGCACCTTGTCCCCATCTTGATGGGGACAAGGGCCTCATCCCCACAACCCTTGGTTGTGGGGGTCTGCGGGTGGTGGTAAAGGGGTACAAAAGTACCCTACCATTTCACAAAAAAGTGTCAAAAATGTTAAAAATGACAAGAGGGGTTACGTAACGGGTTACGTAATGGGTGACCCCGCCCCCTCTGACGTCACGGGGAAACCCATAGGGAAGTCCCCATCAAGTCCCCGTGCATCAGAGGGGGTGGGGTCACCAGGTTATTTAAGAAGTGTCAGAAGACGAGAAGCGTCACACAGCGGGAGCCTCCCATCATGGATGCGGAGTGGCCCGAGAACGAAGAAGGGAAGAAGATGCAGCGGAGGAAGATATCAGACGAGAACACCAGAGTAAGAAGCAGAGGATAGGAGGAAGAACCAGAGGAAGAAGAAGATGGAGGAAGAAACCGAAGGAAGATAGAAGAAAGAAGATAGAAGAAAGAAGAAGACTTTAAATAAAAGAATTGTCAAAAACTGTCTCTTGTCATTTTTGGGACCCCAAAGCATCCTCCCAATGTTGTGGGCATGTGGCCTGATATGGTTCAGGAGGGGGGGGCTCTCTCGTCCCCCCTCTTTTGCTGCGGCCTGCCAGGTTGTGTGCTCGGATAAGGGTCTGGTATGGATTTTTGGGGGGACCCCACGCCATTTTTTTTTTAATTTTGGCATGGGGTTCCCCTTAAAATCCATACCAGACCTGAAGGGTCTGGTATGGATTTTGAGGGGGACCCCCACACAATTTTTTTTTTTTAATTTTGGCGTGGGATTTCCCTTAATATCCATACCAGACCTGAAGGGCCTGGTATGGAATTTAGGGGGACCCCATGCAATTTTTTTTTTTAATTTTGGTTCAGGGTTCCCCTGTGGGGAAATCCTATGCCGTTTTTATCAATGAATTTTTATGTGTATTGTTGGACCGACAATTCATTAATAGCCACAAGTAGTTTTAAATGACTTTTTTTCCTTTGAAATGTCATTTTGCTGTCAGACTGTTCTAAACACGGGAAACATGCGCCCCTTTACAGGCATATTATAGACACCCCCCAGGTACAAAATTTAAAGGAATATTACACTTTTATTGTTCCACTTTAAGCATTATTAAAATCACTGCTCCCGAAAAAACTGCCATTTTTAAAACTTTTTTTTGCATTGATCCATGTCCCCTGGGGCAGGACCCGGTCCCCAAACACTTTTTATGACAATATCATGCGTGTAAGCCTTTAAAATTAGCACTTTTGATTTCTCCCATAGACTTTTAAAGGGTGTTCCGCGGCCTTCGAATTTGCCGCGAACACCCCAAATTGTTCGCTGTTTGGCCAACTGGCGAACAGCCGATGTTCAAGTCGAACATGAGCTCGACTCAAAGCTCATCCCTAGTCAGTGCTATAAAAAAATAGACATCTGCTGAAATATAAATTAGGTCAGTGTAAATATGGAATTATATATACATTTCGGCATGAGTTAACCAGGTGTAGGGGAGCAGGTTACCCCTTTTCCCAGTGCTTTAGAAAGCAGGGTGGTGCTGGAAAAATGGGGTCACATGCCAGCTCCTGGAAAAAGAGGAATCCAGTGATTCTTGCTAAAATGCTGCTTTAGTTAAAGAAATACCCAGATAATGAGGCAGTGCTCCTTTTTCAGACAGGTTTTATGCAGGATTTTATGATCAAAATAAGGGGATTGTTTTTTGTATCCTGATTTCTGTCTGGCAACATCCTCAGGTGGTTAGGTAAAAGCTGCAAAAAGGGGAGGACCCAAGGTGGGTGTATGAGCCGTTTCCCTCCCTCCATCCCAATTTTCCAAATTTGTAGTTTTCTCCTTTAGGGGAGGTTTCTCAAAAAGCAATCAAGTAAATCTTGCTTGATCAATCATCTTTCTCATCTGAGGGGTTCATCGATGAACAATGATATCGATGGGTGGTCTATGCTTCATTTGATAACACGGTGGCCATTGTGCATGCGCAGGGCCCAGGACATGGAAAGTAAAGAATTTTATCAAATCAACTTTTCATTTATTGTCAGTTCACCCTGACTGTCAATACCTGTTGGGTTGTTGTTTTGAAGAAAAATTATACATGGATAGGTGCCCTTCAATGGGGTTCTCTGTATCAAGTGCCTATTTCAAAGTTTTCAGATCCTTTCATGAGTAGGTTGTGCATCAAAAAACAAGGGGAAAGAAATTTTACACTATTTGGATGATTTTTTTCTGTGTTAGAAGGGCAGGCACCTCTCAATGCTCAAAAATTAGAAATGCATTTTTGGCCATTTTGGTATGCCATTGACAGAAGAAAAGACAGAGGTTTCAGTGCTTGTCATGATATTTCTAGAAATAGAGATCACTTCTCTGCAAGCAGAAAGTAGGTTGCTGCTTGACAACTTTGAGGATTTATTAGACATGATTGCTCAGGTGCTGAAGTCTAATGCCACGTACACATGGTCGGACTTTTCAGCTACAAAAGTCTGACAGCCCGTCCGACAGACTTTCGACAGACTTTCGACGGACTTTTGCCAGACTTTCAACAGACTTTTTAACGACCATACTTGCCTACACACGATCACACCAAAGTCCGACGGATTTGTACGTAATGATGTACACCAGACTAAAATAAGGAAGTTGATAGCCAGTAGCCAATAGCTGCCCTAGCGTGGGTTTTTGTTCGTCGGACTAGCATACAGACAAGCGGATTTCTGGGTCCGGCGGAGTTACGACGTAAAGATTTGAAGCATGTTCCAAATCTAAAGTCCATCAGATTTGTGACTGGAAAAGTCCGCTGAAGGTCCGGATTTGGTTCATCGGCGTCCGTCGGACAAGTCCAGTCGAAAAGTCTGACCGTGTGTACGCGGCATAAGAAACTATGGCTTAATTTGCCAGAAAGCCTGTTGGGAAAGTTGAATTGTTCCTGTCTGATTCTGCCCATTGACAGGTTCTTTTGTAGAAGATTAGCATGAATGAACCATTGCACATTCATTTATTGGTACATAAATTCAGACCTGGGGGTTTGGAATTATTTTATTGTCTCTTTTAATGTAAAGGCTTTATGACAGATGGCTTTGAAATGGTAGTGGGTTTGTTTTAAAAATCCTTGCCACCCAGTACCTGGAGGGCATATACTGTAGGATGACTTTTTGGAAGAGGTGTTGCCCATACGCTTGCACAACATAGCATTATGTTTTTTTTTTGTTCCAGGTCAATTTCAGTATTTCGGTCTTTATTTTCCACTCATTATTATTATTATTCAGGATTTATATAGTGCCAACAGTTTGTGCAGTGCTTTATAACATGAGGGCAGACAGTATAGTTACAACACAATTCAATACAAAGGGATCAGAGGGTCCTGCTCATTAGAGCTTACAATCTAGAAGCTTATAAGGCAGGGAGGATGTGACTTCCTAGTGAACTAGGTGCTGAAATGTAAGAGCAAAGGGATCTCAGCTTCTGATCAGAGGAGATTCAATACAGTTTACATTTTAGAAGGTATTCTAGAACAGTTCTAGAACAGGTTTTTTTATCCATAAAGTGTCACTCTTTAAACTGGCCTTTTCCTTGCCCTTTAATAGGGCTCTCCATATAAGATGGGAATTGTTTACTTGTAGCAGGGAATTCTCTGTATTATTGACAATCATTCCAACATGGATAGTATGTTGTAGGTGATGAGGTGTTTTGATTGAGCTACATCCATAGGCTGACTAGATTACTTGCACAGTAATTTGTTACAAGGATTTTATGTAGTGGTGCCCTGAGGGGCTGGACCATTTTATGGATTCTTGGAAACGGGTTAGTGTTGTCGCAATACCAGTTTAGGGCAGTGTTTAAGTCATGTCTGGTTGCCCAAAGCTTCATGTTCTAAGCAGCATTACACTCACTTTCAAACTAGGGCAGCGAAAGAAGGCTGTCCTTGGTTGGATTTCACTGAGGGGATGGTGCAGAAAATTGGTCTGTGGGAGTCAAAGCCATACTGCTCCCATCTAGCTCAGCCATTAGCTTGATTTCATTAACTTCATTTGATGTTGTTCTACTGATTGCTTTTAGGAAGATGCATGATCTGGGTTTTGGAGAACTTTTACATGTTCTCTGCAGGGTGTTGCTCCAAGGCAGTGGACTCAGGTAGGTCCTTTTGTTTGGATGTTGGGGAGGTGGAGATTTTTTGTTTGTGAATTAGAGTTCTCACTTAGGATTTTTGCTCCCCAGCTTTGATATTTGGATTCAGCTGTGGGGGTTCCCAGAGTTTTGGTGGTGCATGCTCAATCAGTGCCCATGCAGGGAATGAAAGACACTTTTCTACAGTTGTGAGAACCATGCCCTTCCCTCATTATTGTGTGGTCTGACATAGTTACTCAATGCATATGGAGAGTAATGCTGTCTCAGATTGCTCTGGCAAGGACTAGAGGGAAAGTCAACAAAACCAGCTGCAACTTCAATTTGAGGACAGGTGGTATAGTAATCTGACACCACCTTCTAAACCTTTTACCTTGTTCTGGATGGAATGTACCTGACCAATGTGGGACTTTAATTTAATTCCTGACTTCAGAATGGAATCAAGGTAGCTCTTGGTATTTGTTGCGGCGTGCAAGAATAAGGTATCATCTTTGCATGTGGGTGGTGGGCTCCTGAGAATGACACATACGTTCAGCATAAAGAAGAAAATTATTGGGGGAGGTATTGGTCATTTATTTCTTTTTATTGTAAAGTAAATTCCTTTATTTTGAAATGCTATGGCCTATGTCATATCTGATTACAACTTCTTTGTTATCAAGCTGCAGTGTGCAGTGTGGTTTGCTAGATAGGAAGGAGCCAATTTGGCCCCACCATTGGTCATGGCAAATCAGTTGGTGACAGCTACAATTTTATCATCTACAGTTGCTTATTAGATATTCACTTAGTGGGATTAGGATTACTGGTAATAATCAATATCGTATCTTCATAATACTTCATAATACTAATTTTCAAGACCTATTCTTAACTGCAAACAATTAACCACTTCAATACCAGGCACATTTATACCCTTCCTACCCAGGCCAGTTTTCAGCTTTCAGTGTTGTCACACTTTGAATGACAATTGACAATAAACAAAAAAAGAGTGAACATTTTAAAAATGTTATACTATTTGCAAATAAATAATCTTTCTTCATACATTTAGGACAAAATGTATTCTGCTACATTTCTGTGGTGAAAATAACCCAAGTCAGTGTTTATTATTTAGTCTGTGCGAAAGTTTAAAGAGTTCACAAATTATGATATATACTTTATATCTGAAAACAGATCAATCCTGATCTACTAACACTGATGTACTAACACCCTATCTAATTTCTTGAGGTCCTAAAATGGCAGGGCAGTACAAATATCCCCAAATGACCCCTTTTTGGAAAGTAAACAGTCCAGGTATTTAGTAAGAGGCATGGTAAGTTAAGAAATAAAAAATGTTTTACAGCATTATCAAACAGGTGTGGCGGGAATAAAGGACACTGGTGACAGTATGTAAAAAAAAAAAATTATTTCTTTTTTTTTTTTTTTTTCTAACACAATTCCTGCAGCTGCAGAGACCAGTGGAAGCTTGCTTAAAAGCTAATTTAGAGCTTAAGAATATATATACCCAGATATTCATACCTGGTCAAAGATACATTTTAATTGCCCTCTAACCCACACTATATTAGTTGAAAATCACTTGGTAAACCTCCTGTTATACTAAAGGTCAATGTCCATTTTGTTCCCTTTCCTAAATAACTATGCTTATTAAAGAGTAATACGACCCTATGGACATTCAAGAAGTTCATCCTATGCAGATGGGACTACCATTACGATAGTCTATATGGATATATATTCATGTAAAGGGTTTTTCACCCTGATCATAGGGATATGTTGGACTATTGTTATTGTATTTTGTGTTTTTAACATTGTATAAATAAAGAATTATATTTTTAAATTGTTGTATGACCTCCTACACTATGGGGTTATAGCCCATTTTTTTTAGGCAATTGGAGCTGGTTTCCTGCTGTTACCTATGGTTTCTAGATTATAAGGACGAGGCATTCCTAGCCTCCTCTATTTCCTGCCCACTAGGCACGTGGTTAAATATGACAGTTGTAGTTGGGATATTTTTTAAGATGACAAAAACAAAACACATGTCAAAAACCCCTGTAATGATTAAGAAATTTTTGTTTTCAGTTGTTTTAGAGACACTGCTGAACATTGCTGCATGGGATTTCCACTTTTAGATGGAAGTGGAAAATTCTGTTACAATGAGTTTTGCCCTAATTACCTTTTCCATGCAAGTTCATTGGACCTGAGACCCTGGCTTGCAACCTTCCCAGTGTCAACAGTGTCTTTGTATATGCCTTATTGTAATGGTACACTGTTTACAACATGAAATTGTCTGGATGATTGTCTGCCTTGTTACTTATTGACCTCTGGAGTCACAGTAAATAAAGAATAAAAAATAAGTAAAGCTGTGCATACATGGAACAACATTTGTCCAGTTCAGCAGGAACTGACTGAATTTTGATCCATGTATGGCTGTTCCCATTCATGAGAAGTCGATCTATTTATTGACTTCCCGGGATTCGGCTTTTTGGCGAATTACCGCTTGATCAGCGCCTGACACAGAGAAAATGATTCTCACATCCACATACACGATACAATCTCCTTAAGATTTACAGATACTGAGTACAATGAGGACCCACCTGAATAATCTATTCAATTTGTATCAAATCAGGCAGGCACTTGCCCTACATAGTTGATGGTAGATCCAAGGGTTGTACAATAAAATTGTACAGAGTATGGGAAGAAGTAGAAAAGTGGGTGGAAATAAAAAAGAGGTGGTATAATGCGGAAGGTGTAGTCCAGAGAGGTAGACACACCCTAATCTATTATGCAGTAAGGCAGTGCATGATGGGATATGACATTTCCTGAATGATTACATGATTCTACAGGGAGTCAGTGCTGACCTAAGTTAAAATTTCCTTGCAGTTCATTATTATTACAATGAATTTTAGGTGGCCAAATTAATGCTTTGTTTCACCAGGACTGCAAAGCTCAAACTGACTAGGTTTGCCTCTTGCCCACAGTAGACTTTAGGGGTTGATTTACTAAAGCCAGAGAGTGTAAAATCTGGTGCCGCTAAACATGGTAGCCAATCAGCTTCTAGCTTCAGCTTGTTCACTTAAGCTTTGACAAATAAAACTTGCAGAGCTGCACCAGATTTTGCACTCTCAAGTTTTAGTAAATCAACCCCCAACTTTACTTTCACTTTTTTAAGCCAAATTAGAGAAAACCCCACTAGATGTTTGTTATGTGTTTCCATTTACCCAGCATGCTTCAATTTTTATTTCTTATCGTACATCACGGGACACAGAGCCATAGTAGTTACTATGTGGGTTATAGGCCACCTTCAGGTGATGGACACTGGCACACCCTAAGACAAGAAGTCCACTCCCTATATAACCCCTCCCACTACTGGGAGTACCTCAGTTTTTTCGCCAGTGTCTAAGGTATCAGTGGTCACGAGTAAAGATGTGCTGTGCTGAGCTCCACTGGAGCAATCCTTGCTGGGGCTAGCTATGCAGCCACATCCATTCAAAGTGTTTTTTAGGCCGAATTGAATGGTACCTGGGCCTCGTGTACGAAGAAACAAGGTTTTGCCTGTAAACGCTTCTCTTTTAGAAAGCTGGATCCCAGGATCCAGTACTTTTGGTATTAAGGCCATAATGTTTACTGGCGGGTTGCTATTGCAGGTCCAGGATTGTGGGTTCACCGAGGGTCCCCGGCTCCTGAAGGTTTGTTAACGGAACCCACCATGAAGGGTGAAGATTGGGTCTGTTGGTTTTTACCACAGAAAACCCTGCGACGGGAAAGGTAAGTGGAGTTTTCTAAGAAATTTTTGAACTTTCTTATGAAATGTCTCCTTTAATTAGTAAATGTTGTCATGCTTAAGTGTCACCACTGGGGGCTGTATGTAGCACATACCTTCTCATGCTACCTCAAGAGATCAAGCTGTGTCCGGAGCAGCAGGCTTCTTTTTTTCTCCAGCCAGCAGCAGACCTCCAGTAAGTCTGGGGGGTTTTCCTCTTCACCAGACACCCCCCACCTGGCTGTACTCTCCCCCTCTCCCTTTCCCCCATTTTTTCCCCTTACAGACGATCCTGTAGGATCATAGGCCCACGCTTGCTTGGGAAAACGTATTTTTTAAAAAAAGTGGAGGGGGCCGAAGGCGAAGGAGGGGGGCGGGGCTTAGGACGGCGTTGGCGTCCTCCAACATCCAGCGTGGGAATGTGTTTTTTAAAAGCACCATGATTGCTGCTGCAAACTGAGGGAGGGACACAAGAGCAAGAGGGGCATCAAAGAGGTTTGGTGACACAGGCATTCCTTTTGACACATTTACTATTGCATCAGGCTGAGCATTAATAGCAGCGGCAGGGCTGGACTATTGCTTAAACAGTGGATGTGTTCCTTCTGGTAGTACCTCTGCTTTGTGCATCGGTCAGAAGGGGGGGTAAAAACACCTCAAAAAAGGGCTATAGAAAGACTTCTACAGCCACAAGTAAGCTTAGAACCATCTCAAAAAAGATGGCATCCTCCCCTGAGAGTGAAATGGCTGGTCAAAGTGAGCCATCAAGGACATCAGGTGCTCTTAACACTGCAGCTCCTGTATATATTACTGAAGAGGATTTTTCCTCAACCATTTTGGGCTTGGAACAAAAAATTGATGCATTAATGGCATCCCAGAGTGGGACTAAGCGTAACAGGTCCCCTTCCATTACCCAGGACCCTCAAACTGAGGAACAGGGGCAAGAGTTGACAAATTTCACTCAGGAGACCAGGAAGAGGCTGATGACTCCTCTTCTGAAGAGTCTGATATGGAAGGATCAGATTCACAAGAAAGGTTGTTGGTACAATCTCTCACTGAATTGGTCCACTTCACATTTTTGCTGCCAGTAGCGGAGTCATTCAATGAGTCCACTTCTTGTTTGGGTTCGCTAAAGCCTTCCCAAGCTATTCATGCTTTTCCTATCCCTTCATTACTAAAAAAGCTTATGTATTCTGAGTGGGAGCAACCAAATAAACAGTTTTTTCCACCAAAAAGTTTTCAATACTTTATCCTATGGAGGAAGGATTTAATAAGAAACGGGGGATTCCGGCAATTGATGCTGCTATATCCTCTGTGAATAAAAACTTGACTTGTCCGGTAGACAATGATCAAATGTTGAAGGATCTAACAGATAAGAAGTTGAAATTCCTATTTAAAAACAATATTTCCCTGGCAGGTTCAGTGATTCAGCCTGTGCTGGCAGCGATCAGTGTATGTCAGTCCTTAAAAGACTAGTTTAAACAGGTGCTCAAGATTATTCCTGACCAGCAGGCCCAAGATTTGGCCGGGATATCAGAGGCGTTATGTTTTACAGTAGACGCTATGAGAGATTCTATTCTCCAGGCCTCACGGCTTATGCTCGGGCTGATGTATGGGCGTAGAATTCTATGGTTGAAAAATTGGTCAGTCGAAGCGCCATGCAAAAAGCTCTTGGCTAGTTTTCATTTCACGGTGAACGGTTGTTTGGGGACGATCTGGATGAATACATCCAACGAATTTCTAACGGGAAAAGTTCCCTTTTACCAGTTAAGAAGAAGTTTAAGCGTTTTTCTTTTAAACAAGCTTCTTCTTCAGTGCCAGGAGCATCAGCCTCCAGGCAGTCACGAAGGCCTCCACCATCAAGTTCAAGAGGTAAACCTCAGGGTCAACCCCAGGGTCAAAAGAGGCCCTGGGGGAGGAAACCCACAAAACAAAATACTAAAACCTCCTTATAAAGGAGCACTCCCGCTCACTCGAGTGGGGGGAAGACTTCTGCAGTTCTCAAGGGTCTGGTAGGAACAGCGTCGAGACAAATGGGTGGCACCTCAATATCTCTAGGTTACAAACTAGAGTTCTGAGAGTTCCTGTCTCCTCATTTTCTCAGATCAAACATTCCCAGAGATCCAGAAAAAAAGAAGTCTCTTTCTGGCTTTGGATCATCTCTTGTCTCAAAAGGTGATATCGGTGGTCCCCATGGAAAAGCGAAGCTTAGGGTTTTATTCAAACCTTTTCAATGTACCAAAACCAAACGGGGATGTCAGACCCATTTTAGATCTCAAAGATCTAAATCGTTTTTTGAATATCCGCTCTTTTCGCATGGAGTCAATCTGATCAATGGTCTCCATTCAACAAGCTGGAGAACTGCTAGCGTCAATCGACATCAAGGATGCTTATCTCCATTGTACCTATTTTTCCCACTGACCAGAAATATTGACGCTTCGAGATAGAAAATCTTCATATTCAGTTTGTAGCTCTGCCTTTTGGTCTAGCTACTGCACTTCAAGTGTTTACAAAGGTCCTGGCTCCCCCTTTAGCTAGGTTAAGGACTCAGGGTATAGAGATTCTAGCTTACTTAGATGATCTACTCTCGATAGATCAGTCGTTAGTCTGCTTAAACCACAGTTTGGTCACCACAGTCAGCTACCTGGAATACCTAGGTTGGATTCTCAACCTAGATACATCCTCCTTAAAACCATCAAGGAGATTGGAGTACTTGGGTCTGATCATTAGGGATGAGCTGAAGACCCCCCGGTTCGGTTCGCACCAGAACCTGCGAACGGACCGAAAATTCGCACGAGCGTTAGAACCCCATTAAAGTCTATGGGACTCGAAGGTTTGAAATCAAAAGTGCTAATTTTAAAGGCTAATTTGCATGGTATTGTCTTAAAAAGGGTTTGGGGACCCGGGTCCTGCTCCAGGGGACATGTATCAATGCAAAAAAAAGTTTTAAAAATGGCCGTTTTTTCGGGAGCAGTGATTTTAATGATGCTTAAAGTGAAAAAAAAATTGAAATATTCCTTTAAATATCGTACCTGTGGGGTGTCTATAGTATGCCTGTAAAGTGGCGCATGTTTCCCATGCTTAGAACAGTCCCTGCACAAAATGACATTTTTAAAGTAATAAAAGTCATTTAAAACTGCTTACAGCTTTAATGTAATGTCCTGTCCCAGTTATGTGGATGAAAATCAGTGAGACAAACGGCATGGGTACCCCTCCAGTCCATTACCAGGCCCTTTGGGTCTTGTATGGATATTAAGGTGAACCCCGTGCCCAAATTAAAAAAAGGAAAGGCGTGAGGCCCCAGGCCCTCTGAACAGCAGTATAGAGGCGGTGCAAACAAGACAGGGACTGTAGGTTTGTTGTTAAGTAGAATCTGTTTGTAATTTGAACTGATACATTTTTAAAGTGTAGCTCCAGCCAAAAAATCTATTTTTAAGCTTTTTGGAAAACATTGGGAAGGGTTATCACCCCTGTGACATTTGTTTTGCTGTCTGTGCACCTCTTCAGAAGATTTTACCTCACTTTCTGTCCCAATGACAAATGTTTTTTGACAATTTGGGGTTTTTAGTGAAACAAGGATTGGTGATAAAGCATCAGTGGAGAGGAGACACGTTTTTCCCATATTACAGGAGAAAATTTTCCTTCCTAGGGTAGATTTCATCTCACTTCCTGTTGTCTCCTTCCGTTTGCAAGTAGGAGTCATTTGTAAGTTGGATGTTTGAAAGTAGGGGCCTGCCCTATATACCAGGGATATGCAATTAGCGGACCTCCAGCTGTTGCAGAACTACAAGTCCCATGAAGCATAGTAAGATTTTGACAGCCACAAGCATGACACCCAGAGGCAGAGGCATGATGGGACTAGTTTTGCAACAGCTGGAGGTCCACTAATTGCATATCCCTGCTATATACTCTGCAAAAATTGCGGCCTTCTGTGTTGGTGTTACCACAACACTGTAAGCCCTCACAGTTACTCTTGGTGGGCGCAGGAATGGGCTCTGCTGTGAAATATTAGAAGAAGAATTGCAATTACATGCCCCTGTTGAACAGGGTCAGAAAAATTGGGCCTTTGGTGGTGGTGGTGGTAGTGCTGGTGCCACAACACTGTAAGTCCTCACAGTTACTCTTGGTGGGCGCAGAAACGGGCCCTGCTGTGAAATATTAGATCAAGAATTGTAATTACATGCACCTGTTTAACAGGGGCAGAAAAATTGGGCCTTTGGTGGTGGTGGTGCTGGTTCCACAACACTGTAAGCCCTCACAGTTACTCTTGGTGGTCGCAGAAACGGGCCCTGCTGTGAAATATTAGATCAAGAATTGTAATTACATGTCCATACATGTTAAACAGGGGCTGAAAAATTGGGCCTTAGGCACTGGTGCTGGTGCCACAACACTGCAACCCCTCACAGATACTCTAGTTGGAGCGCAGGAACAAGCCCTGCTGCAAAGTATTGCATCAAAAATTGTAATTACACACCCCTGTTAAACAGGGGCTGAAAAATTGGGCCTTAGGCACTGGTGCTGGTGCCACAACACTACAGCCCCTCACAGAAACTCTAGTTGAGTGCAGCAACGAACCCTCCTTGCAAAATATTGCATCAAAAATTGTAATTACACGCTCCTGTTAACCAGAGGCTAAAAAATTGGGCCTTAGCCACTGGTGGCGGCACCCAGAACCAAAAATATTCTTACAAGCTATCAGCATGATCATTGATGAGGAAGAGGATAGTCACTCAGCATAACAGGATAGTCACTCAGCATCAGCATTGGCAGTCTTGAAGGGATCTGACTTTTCAAAAAAAAATTATTCGGTTACATCAGCATCAGGTGTTTGGTAGCTGGTGGTGATCCAAGACTGATTCATTTTTATGAAGGACAGTCGATCGACCGAGTCGGTGGACAGGCGCACCCTGTGATCGGTTACAAAACCTCCAGCAGCACTGAATGTGCGTTCTGAAAGAACACTTGATGCAGGACAGGCCAGTAGCTCAATTACATACAGTGCAAGCTCTGGCCAGTGATCCATCCTCAAGACCCAGTAACCCAGAGGATTTTCGGTGGGAAAGGTGTCCAAGCCATATCTTGCCCCTAGGTATTCCTGCACCATGTAAAACAGATGCTGGCGATGGTTGCTGGAACCGATCATACCTTGGGGCTGCGAACTAAAAATTTGTCTGAATGCATCGGTCAGACGGCCACCTTCTCCACCGCTCCTTCTTTGACTGACCGAAGCCTCAGCAACACGTTGTCCAGGAACAGGAGTTTGTAACCTCCCAGTCTCTGGGAACGCGTTGCACAGACCTTTCTGCAAGGCCTCCCGAATATGTTTCATCCTCTGCTCCCTCTGCGACGGCAAGATAAGATCCGCAACCTTACCCTTGTAACGTGGATCAAGAAGGGTTGCCAGCCAGTATTGATCCCTCTCCTTGATACCACGAATATGAGGATCCTTCCACAGGCTTTGCAGGATCAGGGAGGCCATGCAGTGTAGGTTTGCTGAGGCATTCGGTCCAGAGTCCTCTGGGTCACTAAGGACGACATGATCCGCAGCCACCTCCTCCCAGCCACATACAAGTCCATGGGTTTCTTGGGACTGTAAATGATCCCTTAAAGACTGCTGCTGATGCTGAGTGCCAGGCTCCACCTCCATACTGACACAATCCTTCTCTTCCTCCTCCTCCTCCTCCTCCTCTTCCTGTGTGATCGGCGGGCACGCAGGAACACTGTCTGGATAAAGGAAGCCTTGAGAGCTAAGGAAGTCCTCCTCTTCCTGCCTCTGTTCTGCCTCAAGTGCCTTGTCCATTATTCCATGCAGCATGTGCTCCAACAGGTGGACAAGGGGGGACAGTGTCACTGATGCATGTACTGTCACTGCTCACCATCCTCATGGTCTCCTCAAATGGTGACAGGACAGTGCATGCATCCTTGATCATGGCCCACTGGTGTGGGGAAAAAAAACAAGCTCCCTTGACCCTGTCCTGGTGCCAGAGTCGCACAGGTACTCATTGATGGCCCTCTGCTGCATGTGCAGCCGCTGCAGCATGGCCAACGTTGAGTTCCACCTGGTGGGCATGTCACAGATTAGGCGGTTCTTGGGCAGGTTAAATTCCTTTTGGAGGTCAGCCAGTCGAGCACTGGCATTATATGACCTGCAGAAATGCACACAGACTTTCCTGGCCTACCTCAGGAAATCCTGTAAGCCTGGGTACCTGCCCAAGAACCGCTGCACCACCAAGTTAAGGACGTGAGCCAAACAGGGCACATGGGTCAGTTGTCCCTGTCGGAGGGCAGAGAGGAGGTTGGTGCCATTGTTGCAAACCACCATACCTGCCTTAAGCTGGCGTGGCGTCAACCACCTCTGAACCTGCCCCTGCAGAGCTGACAGAATCTCTGCCCAAGTGTGGCTCCTGTCCCCCAAGCACACCAGCTCAAGCACTGCATGGCATCTTTTGGTCTGAGTGCTTGCGTAGCCCCTTGAATGCCTATGGAGCACCGCTGGCTCTGAAGTCAAATCACAGAAAGAGGCCATGGAGGAAGAAGAAGAGGAGGGGATGGAAGAGAGAGGTGTGGCAGAATCACCACTAGTAGTATTTTGGAGGCGTGGTGGCAGAACAACCTCCAACACTACTGCACCTTGTCCTGCATCCTTCCCAGCTGCCAGAAGAGTCACCCAGTGCGCAGTGAAAGATAGGTAACCTCCCTGTCCATGCCTGCTGGACCATGAGTCAGCGGTAATATGCACCTTACCGCTGATCACCCTGTCTAGCGAGGCCAAAACATTGCCTTCCACATGCCGGTAGAGAGCCGAAATCGCCTTCCGTGAGAAAAAGTGGTGTTTGGGAACCTGCCACTGAGGAACCGCACATTCCACAAACTCACGGGAGGGGGCAGAGTCTACCAACTGAAAAGACAGCAGTTGAAGTGCTAGCAATTTAGCCAAGCTAGCATTCAACCGCTGGGCATGTGGATGGCTGGGAGCAAACTTCTTTCGGCGGTGCAGCAGCTGGGACAGGGAAATTTGCCTGGTACAATCTGATGTCGGTGTACGATAACAGATTGCCCCCAAGTACTTGGCTATGACACACCTAATTCTACACCTTCATTCCTCTCAGTGCAGGTCTCAGAGAGGACTAAAGGTATAGTGGGGTTGGAGATCCCAGCTGATGAGGAGCAAGGAGAGGTCCTCTTTGTTCTTTGGTGTGGGTCTTTTAGGTACGCTTGCCAATGAACTGCATGGCAGGTCAACATATGTCTGGTCAAGCATGTGGTGCCCAAGCGGGAGATGTTTTGGCCACAAGAGATAGGCTTGAGACATATGTTGCAAATAGCAGGAGAGGGATCTGATGCACTCGTCTCAAAAAAGGCCCACACCAAAGAACTTTTGGAATAACGCACAGAGACAGCAGTGCCCTGCACATGCAGAGCTCTGCGTTATGATGCAGTCGGTGTGCTGCCCTTAAGCTGGCCCCTGGAGGGCATCCTGCCTCATTGGTGATGTGCCTCCTCCTCTCTCCTATCAGGCACCCACCTGGAGTCAATGACCTCATCATCCCCTCCCTCCTCATCACTGGAGCAAAGCTGTCAGTATGCTGCAGCTGGGGGAACATGACTGCCAGATTGCTGTCCTTCTTGGGCACCCCCTCTCTCTGGGCTCACGTTATTGCCTTCCTGTAGCTGGGTACCATCATCGAAGCCTTCAAAACACTGGGCATCCTCTTGGAACATGTACCCAACACTGTGGTCAAACAGTTCGGGGGACTCCTCAGGAGGACATGGTGGGGCTAGGGAAGGAGTGACCGATGCCATTGAGCCGAGGGAAGAGGCCTCGTTGGCAGCTGCTTTGCCAGACAAAGTACCCTGAGCCTGGGTGAGAAAGGATGAGGAGGATGGGGACGGCTTGGTCATCCACTCTACCAAGTCTTCCACATGTTGCGGCTCAACATGGCCAGCTGCTGAAAAAAAGGACAAGCGTGTCCCACGGCCACGTGCTGATGAGGATGCACCGCCTCCACAACCAGCACTGTTGCCCCTAGACACAGAGCCTGCTTGCCCTCTTTTATTGGCTTGTGACTGTCTGCCTCTCCTTGTTGGCCTACAGTGAGACGTAGCTGCACAAAGCTGGGATGTATATATATACCGATACTGCAGCTAGCAGAATCAACTGCCTGCCTGTAGTATTATTAGTATGAGAACACCAGCAATTGTCTTCAGGTAGCTTTAGGTGCACACTATGCAGAGGACGCAGTGCACTAACTGTAAATACTGTAACTGCCTGCCTGTGGTATTAATAGGAGCAGAACAACAGCAATTGTCTCCAGGTAGCTTTAGGTGCACACCGTACAGAGGACGCACTACATTAACTGGAAATACTGTAGCTGTCTGCCTGTGGTATTAATACTGTAGGATCATAAGAACACCACTAATTTTTTTCCAGTAGCTTTAGGTGGACACTGTGCAGAGGACACAGTGCACTAACTGTAAATACTGTAGCTGCCCGCCTGTGGTATTAATAGGAGCAGAACAACAGCAATTGTCTCCAGGTAGCTTTAGGTGCACACTGTGCAGAGAACGCAGTACACTAACTGTAAATGCTGTAGCTGCCTACCTGTGGTATTAATAAGATCAGAAGAACACCACTAATTTTCTTCGGGTAGCTTTAGGTGCACACTGTGCAGAGGACGCACTACACTAACTTGTAAATGATGTAGCTGCCTGCCTGTGTTATTAATAGGATCAGAAGAACACCACTAATTTTGTTCAGGTAGCTTTAGGTGCACACTGTGCAGAGGACGCACTACACTAACTTGTAAATACTACAGCTGCCTGCCTGTGGTATTAATAGGAGCAGAACAACAGCAATTGCCTCCAGGTAGCTTTTGGTGCACACTGTGCACAGGACGCACTAAACTAACTCTAAATGCTGTAGCTGCCTGCCTGTGGTATTAATAGGAGCAGAACAACAGCAATTGTCTCCAGGTAGCTTTAGGTGCTCACTGTGCAGAGGACGCACTACACTAACTGTAAATGCTGTAGCTGCCTACCTGTGGTATTAATAGGATCAGAAGAACACCACTAATTTTCTTCAGGTAGCTTTAGGTGCACACTGTGCAGAGGACACAGTGCACTAACTGTAAATACTGTAGCTGCCTGCCTGTGGTATTAATAGGAGCAGAACAACAGCAATTGTCTCCAGGTAGCTTTAATTGCACACTGTGCAGAGAACGCACTACACTAACTGTAAATGCTGTAGCTGCCTACCTGTGGTATTAATAGGATCAGAAGAACACCACTAATTTTTTTCGGGTAGCTTTAGGTGCACACTGTGCAGAGGACGCACTACACTAACTGTAAATGATGTAGCTGCCTGCCTGTGGTATTAATAGGATCAGAAGAACACCACTAATTTTCTTCAGGTAGCTTTAGGTGCACACTGTGCAAAGGACGCACTACACTAACTGTAAATACTGTAGCTGCCTGCCTGTGGTATTAATAGTAGCAGAATAACAGCAATTGTCTCCAGGTAGCTTTAGGTGCACACTGTGCAGAGGACGCACTACACTAACTGTAAATACTGTAGCTGCCTGCCTGTGGTATTAATAGGAGCAGAACAACGGCAATTGTCTCCAGGTAGCTTTAGGTGCACACTGTGCAGCGGATGCACTACACTAACTGTAAATACTGTAGCTGCCTACCTGTGGTATTAATAGGATCAGAGAACACCACTAATTTTCTTCAGGTAGCTTTATGTGCACACTGTGCAGAGGATGCACTACACTAACTGTAAATACTGTAGCTGCCTGCCTGTGGTATTAATAGGAGCAGAACAACAGCAATTGTCTCCAGGTAGCTTTAGGTGCACACTGTGCAGAGGACGCACTACACTAACTGTAAATGCTGTAGCTGCCTACCTGTGGTATTAATAGGATCAGGAGAACATCACTAATTTTCTTCAGGTAGCTTTAGGTGCACACTGTGCAGAGGACGCACTACACTAACTGTAAATACTGTAGCTGCCTGCCTGTGGTATGAATAGGAGCAGAAGAACAGCAATTGCCTCCAGGTAGCTTTTGGTGCACACTGCGCACAGGACGCACTACACTAACTCTAAATGCTGTAGCTGCCTGCCTGTGGTATTAATAGGAGCAGAACAACAGTAATTGTCTCCAGGTAGCTTTAGGTGCTCACTGTGCAGAGGACGCATTACACTAACTGTAAATGATGTAGCTGCCTGCCTGTGGTATTAATAGTATCAGAAGAACACCACTAATTTTCTTCAGGTAGCTTTAGGTGCACACTGTGCAGAGGACGCACTACACTAACTTGTAAATACTACAGCTGCCTGCCTGTGGTATTAATAGGAGCAGAACAACAGCAATTGCCTCCAGGTAGCTTTTGGTGCACACTGTGCACAGAACGCACTACACTAACTCTAAATGCTGTAGCTGCCTGCCTGTGGTATTAATAGGAGCAGAACAACAGCAATTGTCTCCAGGTAGCTTTAGGTGCACACTGTGCAGAGGACGCACTACACTAACTGTAAATGCTGTAACTGCCTACCTGTGGTATTAATAGGATCAAAAGAACAACACTAATTTTCTTCAGGTAGCTTTAGGTACACACTGTGCAGAGGACGCACTACACTATCTGTAAATACTGTAGATGCCTGCCTATGGTATTAATAGGATCAGAAGAACACCACTAATTTTCTTCAGGTAGCTTAAAGTGCACACTGTGCAGAGGACACATTGCACTAACTGTAAATACTGTAGCTGCCTGCCTGTGGTATTAATAGGAGCAGAATAACAGCAATTGTCTCCAGGTAGCTTTAGGTGCACACTGTGCAGAGGACGCACTACACTAACTGTAAATGCCGTAGCTGCCTGCCTGTGGTATTAATAGGAGCAGAACAACAGCAATTGTCTCCAGGTAGCTTTAGGTGCACACTATGCAAAGGACGCATTACACTACTGTAACTGTAAATGCTGTAGCTGCCTACCTGTGGTATTAATAGGATCAGAAGAACACCACTAATTTTCTTCAGGTAGCTTTAGGTGCACACTGTGAATAGGACGCACTACACTAACTGTAAATACTGTAGCTGCCTGCCTGTGGAATGAATAGGAGCAGAACAACAGCAATTGTCTCCAGGTAGCTTTAGGTGCTCACTGTGCAGAGGACGCACTACACTAACTGTAAATGATGTAGCTGTCTGCCTGTTGTATTAACAGGATCAGTAGAACACTACTAATTTTCTTCAGGTAGCTTTAGGTGCACACTGTGCAGAGGATGCACTACACTAACTGTAAATACTGTAGCTGCCTGCCTGTAGTATTAATAAGAGCAGAACAACAGCAATTGCCTCCAGGTAGATTTTGGTGCACACTGTGCACCGGACGCACTACACTAACTCTAAATGCTGTAGCTGCTTGCCTGTGGTATTAATAGGAGCAGAACAACAGCAATTGTCTCCAGGTAGCTTTAGGTGCACACTATGCAAAGAACGCACTACACTACTGTAACTGTAAATGCTGTAGCTGCCTACCTGTGGTATTAATAGGATCAGAAGAACACCACTAATTTTCTTCAGTTAGCTTTAGGTGCACACTGTGCATAGAACGCACTACACTAACTGTAAATACTGTAGCTGCCTGCCTGTGGTATTAATAGGAGCAGAACAACTGCAATTGTCTCCAGGTAGCTTTAGGTGCACACTGTGCAGAGGACGCACTACACTAACTGTAAATGCTGTAGCTGCCTACCTGTGGTATTAATAGGAACAGAAGAACACCACTAATTTTCTCCGGGTAGCTTTAGGTGCACACTGTGCCGAGGACGCACTACACTAACTGTAAATTCCGTAGCTGCCTGCCTGTGGTATTAATAGGAGCAGAAAAACAGCAATTGTCTCCAGGTAGCTTTAGGTGCACAATATGCAAAGGACGCACTACACTATTGTAACTGTAAATACTGTAGCTGCCTACCTGTGGTATTAATAGGATCAGAAGAACACCACTAATTTTCTTCAGGTAGATTTAGGTGCACACTGTGCAGAGGACGCACTACACTAACGGCAAATACTGTAGCTGCCTGCCTGTGGTATTAATAGGAGCAGAACAACAGCAATCGTCTCCAGGTAGCTTTAGGTGCTCACTATGCAGAGGACGCACTACACTAACTGTAAATGATGTAGCTGCCTGCCTGTAGTATTAATAGGATCAGAAGAACACCACTAATTTTCTTCAGGTAGCTTTAGGTGCACACTGTGCAGAGGACGCACTACACTAACTGTAAATACTGTAGCTGCCTGCCTGTGGTATTAATAGTAGCAGAAAAACAGCAATTGTCTCCAGGTAGCTTTAGGTGCACACTGTGCAGAGGATGCACTACACTAACTGTAAATACTGTAGCTGCCTACCTGTGATATTAATAGGAGCAGAACAACGGCAATTGTCTCCAGGTAGCTTTAGGTGCACACTGTGCAGAGGATGCAGTACACTAACTGTAAATGCTGTAGCTGCCTACCCGTGGTATTAATAGGATCAAAAGAACAACACTAATTTTCTTCAAGTAGCTTTATTTACACACTGTGCAGAGGACGCGCTACACTATCTTTAAATACTGTAGATGCCTGCCTGTGGTATTAATAGGATCAGAAGAACACCACTAATTTTCTTCAGGTAGCTTAAGGTGCACACTGTGCAGAGGACACAATGCACTAACTGTAAATACTGTAGCTGTCTGCCTGTGGTATTAATAGGAGCAGAACAACAGCAATTGCCTCCAGGTAGCTTTAGGTGCACACTGTGCAGGGGACGCACTACACTAACTGTAAATGCCGTAGCTGCCTGCCTGTGGTATTAATAGGAGCAGAACAACAGCAATTGTCTCCAGGTAGCTTTAGGTGCACACAATGCAAAGGACGCACTACACTACTGTAACTGTAAATGCTGTAGCTGCCTACCTGTGGTATTAATAGGATCAGAAGAACACCACTAATTTTCTTCTGGTAGCTTTAGGTGCACACTGTGCATAGGACGCACTACACTAACTGTAAATACTGTAGCTGCCTGTCTGTGGTATGAATAGGAGCAGAACAACAGCAATTGTCTCCAGGTAGATTTAGGTGCTCACTGTGCAGAGGACGCAATACACTAACTGTAAATTATGTAGTTGCCTGCCTGTGGTATTAATAGGATCAGAAGAACAACACTAATTTTCTTCGGGTAGCTTTAGGTGCACACTGTGCAGAGGACGCACTACACTAACTGTAAATACTGTAGCTGCCTACCTGTGCTATTAATAGGAGCAGAACAACAGCAATTGTCTCCAGGTAGCTTTAGGTGCACACTGTGCAGAGGACGCACTACACTAACTGTAAATACTGTAGCTGCCTGTGTGTGGTATTAATAGGAACAGAACAACAGCAATTGTCTCCAGGTAGCTTTAGGTGCACACTGTGCAGAGGACGCACTACACTAACTGTAAATGCTGTAGCTGCCTACCTGTGGTATTAATAGGATCAGAAGAACACCACTAATTTTCTTCAGGTAGCTTAAGGTGCACACTGTGCAGAGGACACAGTGCACTAACTGTAAATACTGTAGCTGCCTGCCTGTGGTATTAATAGGAGCAGGACAACAGCAATTGTCTTCAGGTAGCTTTAGGTGCACACTGTGCAGAGGACGCACTACACTAACTGTAAATACTGTAGCAGCATGCCTGTGGTATTAATAGGAGCAGAACAACAGCAATTGTCTCCAGGTAGCTTTAGATGCACACTGTGCAGAGGATGCACTACACTAACTGTAAATGCTGTAGCTGCCTACCTGTGGTATTAATAGGATCAGAGAACACCACTAATTTTCTTCAGGTAGCTTTAGGTGCACACTGTGCAGAGGACGCACTACACTAACTGTAAATACTGTAGCTGCCTGCCTGTGGTATTAATAGGAGCAGAAGAACAGCAATTGCCTCCAGGTAGCTTTTGGTGCACACTGTGCACAGGACGCACTACACTAACTCTAAATGCTGTAGCTGCCTGCCTGTGGTATTAATAGGAGCAGAACAACAGTAATTGTCTCCAGGTAGCTTTAGGTGCTCACTGTGCAGAGGACGCACTACACTAACTGTAAATGATGTAGCTGCCTGCCTGTGGTATTAATAGGATCAGAAGAACACCACTAATTTTCTTCAGGTAGCTTTAGGTGCACACTGTGCAGAGGACACACTACACTAACTTGTAAATACTACAGCTGCCTGCCTGTGGTATTAATAGGAGCAGAACAACAGCAATTGCCTCCAGGTAGCTTTTGGTGCACACTGTGCACAGAATGCACTACACTAACTCTAAATGCTGTAGCTGCCTGCCTGTGGTATTAATAGGAGCAGAACAACAGCAATTGTCTCCAGGTAGCTTTAGGTGCACACTGTGCAGAGGACGCACTACACTAACTGTAAATGCTGTAGCTGCCTACCTGTGGTATTAATAGGATCAAAAGAACAACACTAATTTTCTTCAGGTAGCTTTAGGTACACACTGTGCAGAGGACGCACTACACTATCTGTAAATACTGTAGATGCCTGCCTATGGTATTAATAGGATCAGAAGAACACCACTAATTTTCTTCAGGTAGCTTAAGGTGCACACTGTGCAGAGGACACAATGCACTAACTGTAAATACTGTAGCTGCCTGCCTGTGGTATTAATAGGAGCAGAATAACAGCAATTGTCTCCAGGTAGCTTTAGGTGCACACTGTGCAGAGGACGCACTACACTAACTGTAAATGCCGTAGCTGCCTGCCTGTGGTATTAATAGGAGCAGAACAACAGCAATTGTCTCCAGGTAGCTTTAGGTGCACACTATGCAAAGGACACATTACACTACTGTAACTGTAAATGCTGTAGCTGCCTACCTGTGGTATTAATAGGATCAGAAGAACACCACTAATTTTCTTCAGGTAGCTTTAGGTGCACACTGTGAATAGGACGCACTACACTAACTGTAAATACTGTAGCTGCCTGCCTGTGGTATGAATAGGAGCAGAACAACAGCAATTGTCTCCAGTTAGCTTTAGGTGCACACTATGCAAAGAACGCACTACACTACTGTAACTGTAAATGCTGTAGCTGCCTACCTGTGGTATTAATAGGATCAGAAGAACACCACTAATTTTCTTCAGTTAGCTTTAGGTGCACACTGTGCATAGAACGCACTACACTAACTGTAAATACTGTAGCTGCCTGCCTGTGGTATTAATAGGAGCAGAACAACAGCAATTGTCTCCAGGTAGCTTTAGGTGCACACTGTGCAGAGGACGCACTACACTAACTGTAAATGCTGTAGCTGCCTACCTGTGGTATTAATAGGAACAGAAGAACACCACTAATTTTCTTCAGGTAGCTTTAGGTGCACACTGTGCAGAGGACGCACTACACTAACTGTAAATACTGTAGCTGCCTGCCTGTGGTATTAATAGGAGCAGAACAACAGCGATTGCCTCCAGGTAGCTTTTGGTGCTCACTGTGCACAGGACGCACTACACTAACTGTAAATGATGTAGATGCCTGCCTGTGGTATTAATAGGATCAGAAGAACACCACTAATTTTCTTCAGGTAACTTTAGGTGCACACTGTGCAGAGGATGCACTACACTAACTGTAAATACTGTAGCTGCCTACCTGTGGTATTAATAGGATCAGAAGAACACCACTAATTTTCTTCAGGTAGCTTTAGGTGCACACTGTGCAGAGGACGCACTACACTAACTTGTAAATACTACAGCTGCCTGCCTGTGGTATTAATAGGAGCAGAACAACAGCAATTGCCTCCAGGTAGCTTTTGGTGCACACTTTGCACAGGACGCACTACACTAACTCTAAATGCTGTAGCTGCCTGCCTGTGGTATTAATAGGAGCAGAACAACAGTAATTGTCTCCAGGTAGCTTTAGGTGCTCACTGTGCAGAGGACGCACTACACTAACTGTAAATGATGTAGCTGCCTGCCTGTGGTATTAATAGGATCAAAAGAACAATACTAATTTTCTTCAAGTAGCTTTATTTACACACTGTGCAGAGGACGCACTACACTATCTTTATCTACTGTAGATGCCTGCCTGTGGTATTAATAGGATCAGAAGAACACCACTAATTTTCTTCAGGTAGCTTAAGGTGCACACTGTGCAGAGGATACAATGCACTAACTGTAAATACTGTAGCTGTCTGCCTGTGGTAATAATAGGAGCAGAACAACAGCAATTGCCTCCAGGTAGCTTTAGGTGCAGAGGACGCACTACACTAACTGTAAATGCCGTAGCTGCCTGCCTGTGGTATTAATAGGAGAAGAACAACAGCAATTGTCTCCAGGTAGCTTTAGGTGCACACTATGCAAAGGACGCACTACACTACTGTAACTGTAAATGCTGTAGCTGCCTACCTGTGGTATTAATAGGATCAGAAGGACACCACTAATTTTCTTCAGGTAGCTTTAGGTGCACACTGTGCATAGGACGCACTACACTAACTGTAAATACTGTAGCTGCCTGCCTGTGGTATTAATAGGAGCAGAACAACAGCAATTGTCTCCAGGTAGCTTTAGGTGCTATCTGTGCAAAGGACGCACTACACTAACTGTAAATGATGTAGTTGCGTGCCTCTGGTATTCATAGGATCAGAAGAACAACACTAATTTTCTTCAGGTAGCTTTAGGTGCACAATGTGCAGAGGACGCACTACACTAACTGTAAATAATGTAGCAGCCTGCCCGTGGTATTAATTGGAGCAGAACAACAGCAATTGTCTCCAGGTAGCTTTAGGTGCACACTATGCAGAGGACGCACTACACTAACTGTAAATGCTGTAGCTGCCTACCTGTGGTATTAATAGGATCAGAAGAACACCACTAATTTTCTTCAGGTAGCTTTAGGTGCACATTGTGCAGAGGACGCATTACACTAACTGTAAATACTGTAGCTGCCTGCCTGTGATATTAATAGGAGCACAACAACAGCAATTGCCTCCAGGTAGCTTTTGGTGCACATTGTGCACAGGACGCACTACACTAACTGTAAATGCTGTAGCTGCCTGCCTGTTGTATTAATAGGCGCAGAACAACAGCAATTGTCTCCAGGTAGTTTTAGGTGCTCACTGTGCAGAGGACGCACTACACTAACTGTAAATACTGCAGCTGCCTGCCTGTGGTATTAATAGGAGCAGAACAACAGCAATTGTCTCCAGGTAGCTTTAGGTGCACACTGTGCAGAGTACGCACTACACTAACTGTAAATACTGTAGCTGCCTACCTGTGGTATTAATAGGATCAGAGAACATCACTAATTTTCTTCAGGTAGCTTTAGGTACACACTGTGCAGAGGATGCACTACACTAACTGTAAATACTGTAGCTGCCTGCCTGTGGTATTAATAGGAGCAGAACAACAGCAATTGTCTACAGGTAGCTTTAGGTGAACACTGTGCAGAGGACGCACTACACTAACTGTAAATACTGTAGCTGCCTGCCTGTGGTATTAATAGGAGCAGAACAACAGCAATTGTCTCCAGGTAGCTTTAGGTGCACACTGTGCAGAGTACGCACTACACTAACTGTAAATACTGTAGCTGCCTACCTGTGGTATTAATAGGATCAGAGAACATCACTAATTTTCTTCAGGTAGCTTTAGGTACACACTGTGCAGAGGATGCACTACACTAACTGTAAATTCTGTAGCTGCCTGCCTGTGGTATTAATAGGAGCAGAACAACAGCAATTGCCTCCAGGTAGCTTTTGGTGCACACTGCGCACAGGGCGCACTACACTAACTGTAAATGCTGTAGCTGCCTGCCTGTGGTATTAATAGGAGCAGAACAACAGCACTTGTCTCCAGGTAGCTTTAGGTGCTCACTGTGCAGAGGACGCACTACACTAACTGTAAATGATGTAGCTACCTTCCTGTGGTATTAATAGGATCAGAAAAACACCACTAATTTTCTTCAGGTAGCTTTAGGTGCACACTGTGCAGAGGACGCACTACACTAACTGTAAATACTGTAGCTGCCTGCCTGTGCTAATAATAGGAGCAGAACAACAGCAATTGTCTCCAGGTAGCTTTAGGTGCACACTGTGCAGAGGATGCACTACACTAACTGTAAATGCTGTAGCTTCCTACCTGTGGTATTAATAGGATCAGAGAACACCACTACATTTCTTCGGGTAGCTTTAGGTGCACACTGTGCAGAGGATGCACTACACTAACTGTAAATACTGTAGCTGTGGTATTAATAGGAGCAGAACAACAGCAATTGTCTCCAGGTAGCTTTAGGTGCACACTGTGCAGAGGATGCACTACACTAACTGTAAATGCTGTAGCTGCCTACCTGTGGTATTAATAGGATCAGAAGAACACCACTAATTTTCTTCAGGTAGCTTTAGGTGCACACTGTGCAGAGGACGCACTACACTAACTGTAAATACTGTAGAGGCCTGCCTGTGGTATTAATAGGATCAGAAGAACACCACTAATTTTCTTCAGGTAGCTTAAGGTGCACACTGTGCAGAGGACACATTGCACTAACTGTAAATTCTGTAGCTGCCTGCCTGTGGTATTAATAGGAGCAGGACAACAGCAATTGTCTCCAGGTAGCTTTAGGTGCACACTGTGCAGAGGACACACTACACTAACTGTAAATACTGTAGCTGCCTGCCTGTGGTATTAATAGGAGCAGAACAACAGCAATTGTCTCCAGGTAGCTTTAGGTGCACACTGTGCAGAGGATGCACTACACTAACTGTAAATGCTGTAACTGCCTACCTGTGGTATTAATAGGATCAGAGAACACCACTAATTTTCTTCAGGTAGCTTTAGGTGCACACTGTGCAGAGGATGCACTACACTAACTGTAAATACTGTAGCTGCCTGCCTGTAGTATTAATAGTAGCAGAACAACAGCAATTGCCTCCAGGTAGCTTTTGGTGCACACTGTGCACAGGGCGCACTACACTAACTGTAAATGCTGTAGCTGCCTGCCTGTGGTATTAATAGGAGCAGAACAACAGCAATTGTCTCCAGGTAGCTTTAGGTGCTCACTGTGCAGAGGACGCACTACACTAACTGTAAATGATGTAGCTGCCTGCCTATGGTATTAATAGGATCAGAAGAACACCACTAATTTTCTCCAGGTAGCTTTAGGTGCACACTGTGCAGAGGATGCACTACACTAACTGTAAATACTGTAGCTGCCTGCCTGTGGTATTAATAGGAGCAGAACAACAGCAATTATCTCCAGGTAGCTTTAGGTGCACACTGTGCAGAGGGTTCACTACACTAACTGTAAATGCTGTAGCTGCCTGCCTGTGGTATTAATAGGAGCAGAACAACAGCAATTGTCTCCAGGTAGCTTTAGGTGCTCACTGTGCAGAAGACGCACTACACTAACTGTAAATACTGTAGCTGCCTGCCTGTGGTATTAATAGGATCAGAAGAACGCCACTAATTTTCTTCAGGTAGCTTTAGGTACACACTGTGCAGAGGACGCACTACATTAACTGTAAATACTGTAGCTGCCTGCCTGTGGTATTAATAGGAGCAGAACAACAGCAATTATCCCCAGGTAGCTTTAGGTGCACACTGTGCAGATGATGCACTACACTAACTGTAAATACTGTAGCTGCCTGCCTGTAGTATTAATAGGAGCAGAACAACAGCAATTGCCTCCAGGTAGCTTTTGGTGCACACATTGCAGAGGACGCATTACACTAAGTGTAAATGCTGTAGCTGCCTGCCTTTGGTTTTAATAGGATCAGAAGAACACCACTAATTTTCTTCAGGTAGCTTTAGGTGCACACTGTGCAGTGGACACACTACACTAACTGTAAATGCTGTAGCTGCCTGCCTGTCGTATTAATAGGAGCAGAACAACAGCAATTGTCTCCAGGTAGCTTTAGGTGCTCACTGTGCAGAGGACGCACTGCACTAACTGTAAATGATGTAGCTGCCTGTGGTATTAATAGGATCAGAAGAACACCACTAATTTTCTTCAGGTAGCTTTAGGTGCACACTGTGCAGAGGACACAGTGCACTAACTGTAAATACTGTAGCTGCCTGCCTGTGGTATTAATAGGAGCAGAACAACAGCAATTGTCTCCAGGTAGCTTTAGGTGCACACTGTGCAGAGGACGCACTACACTAACTGTAAATGCTGTAGCTGCCTGCCCGTGGTATTAATTGGAGCAGAACAACGCCACTAATTTTCTTCAGGTAGCTTTAGGTACACACTGTGCAGAGGACGCACTACATTAACTGTAAATACTGTAGCTGCCTGCCTGTGGTATTAATAGGAGCAGAACAACAGCAATTATCCCCAGGTAGCTTTAGGTGCACACTGTGCAGATGATGCACTACACTAACTGTAAATACTGTAGCTGCCTGCCTGTAGTATTAATAGGAGCAGAACAACAGCAATTGCCTCCAGGTAGCTTTTGGTGCACACATTGCAGAGGACGCATTACACTAAGTGTAAATGCTGTAGCTGCCTGCCTTTGGTTTTAATAGGATCAGAAGAACACCACTAATTTTCTTCAGGTAGCTTTAGGTGCACACTGTGCAGTGGACACACTACACTAACTGTAAATGCTGTAGCTGCCTGCCTGTCGTATTAATAGGAGCAGAACAACAGCAATTGTCTCCAGGTAGCTTTAGGTGCTCACTGTGCAGAGGACGCACTGCACTAACTGTAAATGATGTAGCTGCCTGTGGTATTAATAGGATCAGAAGAACACCACTAATTTTCTTCAGGTAGCTTTAGGTGCACACTGTGCAGAGGACACAGTGCACTAACTGTAAATACTGTAGCTGCCTGCCTGTGGTATTAATAGGAGCAGAACAACAGCAATTGTCTCCAGGTAGCTTTAGGTGCACACTGTGCAGAGGACGCACTACACTAACTGTAAATGCTGTAGCTGCCTGCCCGTGGTATTAATTGGAGCAGAACAACAGCAATTGTCTCCAGGTAGCTTTAGGTGCACACTGTGCAGAGGACACAGTGCGCTAACTGTATATACTGTAGCTGCCTGCCTATGGTATTAATAGGATCAAAAGAACACCACTAATTTTCTTCAGGTAGCTTTAGGTGCACACTGTGCAGAGGATGCACTACACTAATGCCGCGTACACACGGTCGGACTTTTCATCTACAAAAGTCCGACAGCCTGTCCGACAGACTTCCGGCGGACTTTCGGCGGACTTGCAGCAGACTTTCTAACGAACGGACTTGCCTACACACGACCACACAAAAGTCCGACGGATTCGTACGTGATGACGTACACCGGACTAAAATAAGGAAGTTCATAGCCAGTAGCCAATAGCTGCCCTAGCATGGGTTTTTGTCCGTCGGACTAGCACACAGACGAGCGGATTTCGGGGTCCGTCGTAGTTACGACGTAAAGATTTGAAGCATGTTTCAAATCTAAAGTCCGTCGGATTTGAGGCTGAAAAAGTCTGCTGAAAGTCCGGAGAAGCCCACACACGATCGGATTACCAGCCAGCTTTAGTCCGTCGGCGTCCGTTGGACTTTTGTAGACGAAAAGTCCGACCGTGTGTACGCGGCATAACTGTAAATGCTGTAGCTACCTACCTTTGGTATTTATTTCAACAAAAGTTTTTTATTTTAAAAGAAGGGATATGTAGTACAGTTTGCATAACAGTACATATTACATCTTTTACAAGAACGTTTTTAAATCGTACAATGAACAAAGAAAAGTACATTTGTATCTAAGCAAAAATACCTATTATTGAGCATGCACAGAAATTCTAGAAGCCTTTAATTAGCCCAAGAAATGCTCAACCAAGTAAAAGGCGTGTGAAGAATATTTGCATCATTATGCGATAATAATCTATGGGATAGCTAGTAATCAGTATCGCCAGGTGAGCTACGAATAAAACACTCCTTACCTACGCACCCCTAAAGGGAACTGTCTGTGCGAGGGGGGAGGGGTAAGATTGCCACTTGTGTGACATTATAAGTTTTGGTTCATTTGGCGATCCTAAGGAATGGTGGACACTCAGACTGTATCCTAAATTGGTTAGTTTGGATCATGATGAAGTGTCTGAAATTCCCGGGAGTCCCGAAAGTGTATCCAACAAGCCCAAGTATTACGAAATTTCATAGGAATATCTTTCGCTTGATGTATTAGGTCCTCCATCTCAGCAATCTTTTTTTTTTTTTAAATCTGAAAATTCTTCATTGAGCCACAAAAGACAAGTTACATAGTAGACAGTCAAGCATTAAATATGACATCATATATGTTGTGAACTCAGATCATTCAATGCTTTCTTGACCATGTGTATTCAATGTAAATAAAGATTGTTACAGCAGTGGCATCAAATAGGTTTTACCTTTATATAACAACAAACCGTATTGCGTAAGAGAACAAATACTCTCCCACCCAACACAGCTACCAGATGACAAACTGGTCATCTAACCATAAACCTTGCTCCTGGTCTGCACAATTAGGTTCAGTCTCCCGGATACACAGCATAAATACACCAATTACCGCCTCTGTCAAACAAGCAGTATACACTTAAACTTGAAATATTTTGTGCATAATTAATTGTGGGGGTGCCAATCCCGGGGAGTCCAACCAAGGTCGCCATATAGAGTTAAATTTTCGAGATACATTTCTATGCTGATATGTTAGATGTTCTCTGATAAGGATATAATTTACCTGTTCTATCCATTGTTTTTTGGTTGGAACATTTACAGATAGCCAGAATCTGGCCACCAACTTACGGGCCAGATATAATAATCTGATTATTGCTATATTATTAGGAGGGGGGTATATTTCTTCATCAATTGCTCCCAAAATACATATCAGGGGATCCAAGGGGACCCTAATTTGAAATACTGATGAAATTGTATCGGTAACATCACCCCAATAACGGTGTAACTTGGGGCAGCGCCACATCAAATGAATCAGTGACCCCTCTTCTCCACACCTTTTAGGGCACAAGGGAGAATCCCTTCTGCCCCATCTATGTAATTGTATTGGCGTACGATAAGCTCTATGTAGCAAGAATAAATGCGAAAGTCTATGTGTTTGTGATACTGAAGTTAATGGCCCTGTCTGAAGGCATGTGTCCCAGATATCCTCGCTCACCTCTCCCAGGTCCTCTATCCATCCACGTCTGCATGGTAAATTTGCAGTGTCTTGTATAGCAGAGAGCAAATGTGAGTAAATGTGAGATATAAGACCCTTTTTTTCCCGACCATAGAAAATGTCATTTATTAGGGGATGGGTAACAAGTACAAGAGCAGCTGACCGGCTTTGAATCTGAAGGGCATGGCGTAACTGAAGATATCGGTAAAATTGATGTCTGGGAAGCCCAAATTCAGATTGCAACTCCATAAAAGGTTTTAAGATATTTTGGTGAAATAATTGGGAAATATTATGAATTCCGGCATTCCTCCACAATTGGAAACCCTCCAGTTTATAGACTTCTGCTAGGTTCGGATTGTTCCATAGAGGGGTCTCTGCTAGGAAGCCCAGAACTTGTAATTTAGATTTGACCGTAGACCATAATTTTTTGAGAAGAACTATGGTGGGGGCCGTTTGTGGCAGGTGTAACAGTCCCGCCTCCAAAATTGCCAGCACCGATGTATTTAATGTTCCAATTCGCAGCATGCATTCAACCGAGTCAAAATCGTTTAGCAATCCAAGACCACTCAAATGTTGCAATTGAGAGGCATAAAAATATAGTTTAGGGTTGGGAACCGCAGCTCCACCCCGATCTTTACCATACTGCAAGGTGGAAAGACTTATTCTAGCAACTTTTTTCCTCCAAATTAGGGATCTAAACAATGTCTCAATACGATTAAACCACTGACGGGGTATCCATTGTGGAGAATTGTGCATAATGTATAGAAGCTGAGGTCCCCAGACCATTTTGATTAAATTTATTCTACCAATTACTGATAAGGGGAGCTTACACCAAGTATTGCATGTCATTTGAAGTCTTTTGAAAAGAGGTAGTAAATTATCTTCTAAGTATTTTTTTGGGTTGACTGACACATGTATTCCTAGATATTTAAATGAAGAGACCACTTTAAGCGGTCTTGCACTAACCGGCAGATCAACCATTGGCTCATCTACCGGAAGAATGATGGATTTACTCCAATTAATGGAGAATCCCGACAATGAACCAAAATGTTGTATTATCTCCATCACATTCATAAGTGAAGCCTCCACATCCCCTAAGTAAAGTAAAGTGTCGTCCGCATAAAGAGAGATCTTATCAGAAATTGGGCCTCTGACAAAGCACACAATAGACTGTGAGGATCTTACCACCTCTGCCAGTGGTTCAAGGGCCAGTGCGAATAGCAGGGGTGAGAGTGGGCACCCCTGCCTCGTACCTCTAAAAAGAGGAAATGAATCTGAGAGATCACCATTTACGCGGATCCTGGCTGTGGGGGCCGAATATAGCAGCTTAACCCATTGAATAAAATTATCTCCTAAGCCAAAACGCTTCAAGGTTTCCCATAGGTACGGCCATTCAACGCTGTCGAAAGCCTTGGCAGCATCCAATGATAGTATTGCTCTTTTGCCAGGATTGTCGACAGGGATCTGGAGATTAAGAAAAAGTCTTCTTATATTGAGGGCTGTGGATCTCGACGGGATAAACCCGGATTGGTCCCTATGTACCACTTTGTGTATGACTTTAGCAAGTCTTGTGGCCAGCACCCTTGCCAACAATTTAACATCAGTTGTCAATAAAGATATGGGCCTATACGAGTCAGGTAGATGGGCCTCTTTACCAGGTTTAAGGAGAAGAACAATAATTGCTTCATTCATGGATTGGGGTAAACTTCCTATTTTTTTGGCATCTTCAAATACTTCCTTTAGGTGTACTATTAGGGTTTCAGAGTAGCGCTTATAGACCTCCGCCAGCAAGCCATCTGATCCCAGAGACTTACCAGGAGAGGAAAGCGTCAACGCCTCCAGGAGCTCCTCAACCCCAAGGGGAGCGTTCAACTGTGCTACGTCCTGAGGCGGGAACTGCGGTAATTGGCAGTGATCTAGAAAAGAATTAATTTCCAACAGGGTAGGATTTACTTTCGTGGAGTACACATCAGCATAGAAATCCCTGAACGTGGATAATATCTCAGTATGGGAAGAAACCAGAGTGCCCGATGAGCTCATGATTGATTCTATGTGGGATGATCCCTTTTGGGAGCGTATCATCATAGCAAGCATATGCCCTGTGGTTTCTCCCTCCTCAAAATATTTTTGTTGAAGAAAAAACCTTTTCTTTTCCGCAGTGGTTAATATCAAATGGTTGGCCATATGCTGAGCCTCAAGAAAAGACCTCTCGGTGCTCTCCGAGGGGGATTCGATAAAAGCCGATTCAGTCCTCTTAACCTCTTTCAACACAGTTTGTTCCCAGTTCTTGGTCTCGGTTTTAATGGTGTTAATAGATCTGATAAATTGGCCTCTCAGAAATGCTTTTAATGTATCCCAAAAAATACCCGGGCTAGATGAAGGTTTGTTAAACCTAATGAAAGATTCTAAGTTATCAAAAATGGGGTCAGGCGCAGGAAACAATGACAACCAAAAAGGGTTGAGTTTCCAGTAGTTCCTCTTTAGAACACCCGATGTGGAAATCTCTATGCATAGGGGAGAATGATCAGAGACAGTTCGTGCTTCATATTTTGTAGAAGTTACTAATGGGAGCATCAAATCATTACCCAGACCGAGATCAATCCTGGAGAGACCTTTATGTGTAGCAGAGAAACATGAATAACATTTTGTCTGCGCATGACTCATCCTCCATACATCCCTCAATCCTAGTTCCGCAATGAGGCGGGCAAAGGACGTTTGTCCTCCCCTCACCCCACCCAAAGGGATCTTTGCGGTCATTTTGTCCAGCTCTGCATCTAAATAGTTGTTAAAATCCCCAACAATAATTGCTGGTATCCCTGGGTGTTGTGAGAGGAAGGAGGCCAACGTCTTAACAACCTCTATCGAAAAGGGAGGTGGTATATATATATTTCCAATAATACATTGTAACCCATCTAATGAACATACCAGAAAAACATAGCGACCGTGAGGGTCAACAATCGATAATGTATGAGTAAAACTTATATTTTTGCCTATCAGAATACTGACACCTCTAGCATATGAAGAGAAGACAGAATGAAACTGAGCGGTAAATAATTTTGTAGAGAATGGAGATTCCTGAGCAGGTAGCATATGTGTCTCCTGAAGACACACTACTGAGGATTCCATGCGTTGAAGCATATGCAATACAGCTAGGCGTTTCACTCTGTCTCCCAGGCCCCTAACATTCCAACTAGTAAGCATTATCTGTTTAGCCATAAAGCATTAAAACGTAAATAGATGAGGGTGAGTTATATAGGACACACAGAGAATGCTCCAGAGAGCCGCCATTATTATGTCGAACAAGACCATAGAAATTAGGCAGTCTTTGGTGTAGCTTCCTCAGGCCAGGTAAAAATCGTTGAGGCAGTACCAGGACCAATGAAGTAACTGTGTCCCTGGGGACAGAAATCAAAAAGAAAACAACAGAATAAAACAGAAACTGTAGCGTCCACGAAGGACCCGCAACTGGGGGGCTAAATTCAGTAGCCGGCTTTAAAGAGCCAAAAGGCAACAGGCCTTGATTTACTTGCGTAGATTTAGCTACCTTCAGTAAACTGTCCGTGCGGTATCCTCCGCCTTGAAGCAAATATTGCCATCTTGTGACTAGAACTATTATGAACGGATAATAATTGCACCATAATTGCTTTACTAAAAGAAATTTTCCTCTCAGATTATAGGGAAGGGTATTGATCTTCAGGTAATTCTGCGTCTTCTGCCCAGATCTTCTCGTAAGGATTTTTCCTCTCTGTCCAGCCATTGCACCGCCATCGCGGGCCTCTCAAAAAAATGCACCTCGTCCCTGGCTACTACACGAAGACGAGCCGGATAAAGCATAGAATATTGTAATTCCAGAGAGCGGAGTCTCTTTTTAATATCATTGAACTGATCCCTCTGCTTTTGTACATCAGCCGAGAAGTCTGGAAACAGTGATATTTTGGAATTTTCAATTACCAGGGCATCTCCTAGAGTGCGGGCTTTTGATAGAATTATGTCTCTGTCTCTGTAATGAAGCATTTTGAAAAGAAATGCTCTAGGAGGATTGCCTGGGGGCAAGGGCCTAGATGGAACCCTATGCGCCCGCTCCACTGCAAACATGGGGGAGAACGAGTCCTTCCCAAATTTATCCAGCAGCCATTTTTCAATAAAATCGACCGGGTTCCTGCCCTCCATTTTTTCAGGGATGCCAATAGCTCTGACATTATTTCTGCGTAACCTGTTTTTTAAATCATCGAGTTTCGCAGCATGTTTAGCTACCATTATTTGTTGAGCATGTGTGTCCCTTTGCATGGGGGCCCAGTCGTCCTCTATGATGCTAATACGTCCCTCAATAGCAGAGGTCCGATCTCTTAATTTTTGCATATCCTGACGCAGGAAAGACATCTCTGTCTTCATCCCCTTAACCTCTGATGCAAGTGCCGTGATAGAGAGATTACATGAAGTGACAGCGGAGAAGATATCTCTCAATGTGGGTTCCTGTTCAGGCGAACTCGCGGTTTGGGCCTTGTGTGATCTTTGGGGCATAGGTAAATTACTCACAGTGTCCCAGGGCAGCAGAGCAGCATGCGGATCCTCCAGGGGAACAGTATCATCTGCCTCCGATTGCGAGCCGCTTCGGCTCTCCGCTCCATTGCCGTTCGTTTCTGGTAAGTCCCATGCTTCAGACAGAGGGAAAAGCTTCTGCACGGCCTCCCTGTGTTTCGCTGCAGCCGACTTGAATGCCGCGCCGCCATCTTGGGCCTCGTGGTCCGGAGCGGAGCGGACTGTAGAGCCGCGTCTGGGGTGTTTAGCAGCCATGCTGGTATATCTCTGTGAGTGGGCGATCGTGGCTGGTGTACCGGGGGGTAGTCTGATGCAAGGTTCGGTCTGTCAGCAAAGATTTGCATGATTTTTGTGCTGATTTTCGGCGGAGCTCACAAGATGTGCGACTGACTACATCCGCTGCCAAGCCACGCCCCCCAGCAATCTTATTAACACGTTTCAGCCAATCAGATATTTTAGGTGGGGTCTTGTTTCTCCAATACAATGGAATACACTGTTTAGCTGCATTAACTAAGTGCAGCATCAGAGATTTCCTGTAGGTAGACTGTGGTAAAGAGGTGTGATGTAGTAAATATTGGGCCGCAGACATGTCTAATGTGTATGTGGTGATTCGAGCCACCAAATCGTGTACCTTTTCCCAGAATGGTTTAATATGAGTGCAGTCCCACCATATATGTAGAAAGGAGCCTACTTCAGAGAGACATCTCCAACATTGTGGTGAAATTTGTGGTTGGAAAATGTGGAGTTGTTCTGGGGTGCGGTACCACCTTGAGTATATTTTGTAATTGGTTTCTTGCGCGGAAACATTAATCGATCCTTTGTGTGTATGTTCATAGATGTTTCCCCAGTCTTCTGGGGCTAGTTCTATGTGAAGTTCTTTCTCCCATTTTTGGTTGATTGGGTAAGAATTGATGTTAATATCCCCAAACAGTAGTGGGTAGATAGTGGAGATTAAATGATTTTGTGGAGTTTGCATGGAGCATAGTTTTTCGATAGGGTGAAGTTCTCTATACCATTGAGAAATGGGTTTATTGCTATTTAAAAAGTGTCTTATTTGTAGAAAATGAAACAGTGATATTTTGTTATTCGGGAAGAGTGACGACAGAGCATGGAAAGGAATGAAAGAGCCGTTAGCAAAAAAGTGACGGGATCTTAGAGTGTTTGTTGGGTCAGTGTTTATTACTTTGTTTCTTAGAAAACCCGGTTGAAAGTCGGGGTTGGCAGTTAAAGGGGTCAATGGACCCGGGGATGGAGTTATTTTGAGGGAGTTACAGGTGCTTCTGAAGCTGTTTAAAGTAGGTCCTGTGAGTGGGTGGGAGGAGTATTCCTTAGGAGTAGCTTTGCTGTCTATCCATGGGACGTGTGATAATGGGATAGTGTCGCAAGAGTCTTCAAGTGAGATCCAGTCTTTTGTATGAGTATGAATGTGCCAGTCTATTATTCTGACGATATGACATGCCCTATAGTACTTCTGTATATCTGGTAGGCCTAATCCCCCTTTAAGTTTTGGAAGGGTCATTCTATCCCAGCTAATTCTGGGAGACTTGTGGGCCTAAATAAAGTTCCTACAGAGCTTCTTATAGCTCCTAAAAAATGTTGGATTCAGTTTTATCGGGACGGATTGTAGAATGTATAGTAAACGGGGTAGTATATTCATTTTCAGGATGGCAATGCGGCCAAACCAGGAAAATTGCCCGGCGGACCACTTTGTCAGGTCTTTTCTGATGGTTTGGAGTATTGGTTTGTAGTTTTTGTCATACAGGTCATTTAAATTTGAGGGAATTTGGATCCCCAAATAAGTTAGAGAGTGAGGTGCCCAACAGAAGGGGAAGTTAATCTGAAATTGGGAGACAATCGATTTTGGGAGGGAGATGTTGAGAGCTTTGGATTTCGAGAAATTTATTTTTAAATTGGATAGCTTGTGGAAGAGGGTGAAGTCTTGTAGTAGGTTAGGAATCGTGATTAAGGGATTGGAGAGGAAGAGGAGAATGTCATCGGCATATGCTGCCAGTTTATATTGTTTATGGTGGATCTCTATGCCAGTTATATTCAGGTTGGTCCTAAGCTTGTGAAGTAGAGGTTCTAGTGAGAGTACAAAGATGATTGGGATAGCGGGCATCCCTGCCTGGTGCCGTTTGATATGGAGAAGGCATCCGACAGGTGGCCGTTAACTCTTATTCTGGCTGTGGGGGGGAAGTGTATAGTGTTGTAATCATTTGAAGAAAATGAGCCGGTAACCCCATAGCTTGAAGAACTGCTATCATGTAGTTCCAATCCACCCTGTCGAACACCTTCTCCGCATCTAGGGACAGGAAGAAACCTTGTTTAGAGGACATGGACAACCAATGATGAATGTTGATAGCTTTAATAGTGTTATCCCTAGCTTCTCTGCCAGGGATAAATCCAACCTGATCTAGGGAGATCAGCTTGGGGAGTAGAGGGAGGATTCGGTTAGCTAGAATTTTGGCATAAATTTTCATATCAACATTTAATAGGGAGATAGGTCTGTAGTTGGTTACCAGAGTCTCGTCTTTACCCGGTTTCGGTATGAGAGTAATGTGTGCTTCTAGTAGGTCTTTATTTATCGATAGGGTAGAGGAGATGTCATTGAATGTCTTTGCTAGCTGAGGAGTCAGTATGTCTTGGAAGGTTTTATAATAACTCACAGTCAGACCGTCAGGACCTGGGCTTTTGCCTGGTTTGAGTTGCTTTAGCACTGTAGCGATTTTGTCTGTGCTGATAGGGGAGTCTAGTCCCTCTGTGTCCTCTGGTTTAAGAGAAGTCGGGCAGTATTGTAATAGAAATTCCTGTATTGTTGCTTGTTTATCCCCAGATGAGGGAAGATTATATAGATCAGAAAAATAGCGTACAAATTGATGCGCTATATCAGCAGGAACTACAAAAGGAGTACCTGAGGAGTCTCTAATGGTATGTATAGTATTCGCGGCTTTCTTGGATTGTAACGCTCTAGCCAGTATTTTCCCCGACTTATTCCTAAATTCGTAAAACAGTGTTTGTGTTAAGATATATTTACATTTTAAGGATTTATCTAGTTCTTCGAGCAGTTCTTTCCTAGCTTTTATTAATTCAACAAGGGATTTGGTAGCAAGAGATAGTTTATGAGTTCTTTCCAAGGAATTAATTTTTGCATATAAGGACTTTATACGTTCTCGTTTGAGTTTGTATTGGTTAGCGGTAAGAGAGATAATTTCCCCACGAATAACGTATTTGTGTGCAGCCCATATGCTAGATTGTTTTGTTTCCCCAGGCGTATTTTCCGCGAAGTATTGTTTGAGGCGTGTAGTAAGTTTTTGAGTAAGGTCTATGTTTGTGAGGGTTGCGTTATCCAAACGCCAGATTTTGTTTCGAGGTTGTGTGACTGGGAATTCTAGAGTAATGGAGATAGGATTGTGGTCAGAGAGAAACATCGGTTCAATGGAGGCCTTTGATAATAGTGGTATGTCGGATTGAGATATGAAAAAATGGTCAATTCTTGTATATTTGTTGTGTGGTGCAGAATAGAATGTAAAGTCTCTTTCAATTGGGTGCAGGGTTCTCCATGTGTCATGTAAGGTCAGTTCCTGGAGGTATTTTTTGATGGACTTAAGTGCTTTATAGGGCATAGTAGACGTCCCTGTGGAGGTATCCTGAGATGGGGAGAGAGCCACGTTGAATTCTCCTCCAACAAGGATGATGCCTGATGAAAATTCTGTTAGTAACTGAAGTGTTTCATGAAAAAATAGGACCTGTTTTTTGTTGGGTACATACAAGTTTGCTAAGGTGATGGGTTTTTTATGTAGGGTTCCTTTGATGAATAGGTATCTGCCACCTGTGTCTCTTTTAACCTCTGTCACTTGGAGGGGGCAATTTTTGGCTATCAGAATCGAGACCCCTTTCGTCTTGGCTTCTTTATTGGAGGCATGGTAAACCGTAGGGTATTGGTGATTAGATAGTTTTGGGATGTTGTTAGAGCGAAAGTGGGTTTCTTGAATGAAAGCTATTTGTGTTTTGCTTTTTCTTAGTGTGTTTAGTAGTTGGGACCTCTTCTCAGGTATATTAAGTTCGCGTATATTTATTGAGCTTAGTTTCACTTTAGAGAATGGCGATTGTTTAGGCTTGCATGATAGGAGTCCGAGTGTCCACTAGGATAGAATAAAGGGGGTGTTTCTAGACGTTTATCAGTAAGTTGGTGATATACCAAATAGATATAATGGAGCAGGAGATGATATTTTCGATCGATAGAACGAGTATAAGTAAGGAGATGGGGAGAAATTTACTAAAACTCTCTCTACTTTGTAGAGAGGGTAGAGGTTTACGGTGTGCTGAGTATGAAACTATATCCCGTAACTGGGATTAATTTATAGTAATGTACCGTTCGGGGGTTGGTAACTACCTAACACTGAAGATCTACCCAAGAGCAAGCAAACCCGCCGTTGCCATGTCTATAGGCTTATAAACGGAGGGCAGTAAACAAAATAAAAACAAATGTTGTGTTGTGGAAAAATCAGAGGTTCAGTGCCTTACGAGTGGGTAGTATTGAGAACCAGTAATGCCATTTTAGAGCGCTCACTAGGATGTAAACACGTGCACACCTGTGCTATTAATATGATACTAGAGATAGAAATGTAATGCCGTTCCCTAGTAATATTAAGTTTCATACAGCGGTCAAGTATGGTATAACATTTTGAAACCTTAAGCCTGTGAGACCTAACGTTCAGAATAATCTATTCTATGTTAACAACAATGAACACCATAATAACGGGTGTGTAAACAGTGAGGACCAAGAAAATTTAAGTGTAACCGACAACCGTTATCTATGCGATTGTCTTTCATCGTACATTTATGGTTTATGAGGTTCATTGGTTGAGATTGTAGAATTATGTCAGTTCCCCTCAGTCTGTCTCTGAGATCATTAGTGGACCAACTATGTGTGTCTACATTTTTAAACCATTGTTCTCCTATTAGGAGGGTCCGGTCCATAGAGAAAAACATAGTAAGGTGATACAGCTATATAAGTGTACATAAGTTCAGTTAGGTTGATTCGTCATCTGTGATCTGAGCCTGGGGTTACAATGAATCAGTGATTGCCTGGGGCGATCTTTGAGCTATCACTTCCTGATATGAAAGGAAGGATAATACTCTCCTCTGAGGGCCATTTTGTTTAGAGCGAGGATATCAGCTTGCTAGGGCTACAGTTTATTGCATTGATCACAAGTGCCGTCTACCTCTAGAAAATAGGTGTATTCTTTGCATGTATGGGGAGGCAATGGTATACAAGTAGATAGAGTCCCCTTAGCCCATTCCCAGAGGTCCTGTGTCTACAGTGTGTTCGAAGTGATCTAATCTCTGGGGGTGTTGTGTGTGTATTGGAGAGGGACTAACGACTAAATCTCTACACAAGTGCCCCTTTAAAGGTCCTGTCTGAAATGTGTAGGTAAGTGTAGTGTTATGGTCTGGGTCATAGTGTTCACTAAACTTGAGGGGGCGAGAATTATCTATGCAGAAAGGGTAATACTAAAACAGACTGACCACCTATGTTGAATACTGAACAAAAAGATATAATACATCGTGAATGAATGTTTAAAGAGGGTTTCTGTATAATTGATTTGAAGATATCATCCTTCAGTGGAATAGGACTCAGAAATAGTGTATATGTAACCTGTATACCTTTCTTTTATATATAAAGCCGTATAGTTAGAGTCTCTTCTATAAGTGCAAAGTTAGAACCTGTTTGAGCAGTAAGTTCGTCATACATTACCAGTTCTAGAATAAACCGATCTGGGAAGGATGAAAAAGAGTATGCCTGATTAAGTGTCAGTCTGGTAATGTCTTGAAAGAGCTGAGGAAAGACGTTGCAGGTATTTTTGACTTGTCTCGGGGTGAAGGAGTCTAGCCAAGAGGATTGGTCAGCCTCACGCAGACATTGAAGACCCAAGTGAACGGATCCGGCAGTTGTAGTTTGCTCGACTCGTGTGTGGCGAGTGGATACCTGGAGAGCAAGTGCGGATGGTGGCAGACATGGAGTCGCATAGTGCCGATCTGCCTTGTCCTTCGGCAAACCGCAAAGGAAGTTCAGGAATTGCGATGTCAGCTATTTGTCATTTGTGGTGTTATGCAGTTGAAGTTCACAGCCTTTGTAGTCTCAAGTAAATTCCGAGGACCCGTGTACTGCGAGAGACAGACTGAGAGGAGAAAAGGCTATTGATGTCAGCCATGGGTTTGCATTCCTGGCGTGTAGTTCTTGTCGGAGGTACGTTCCTCCCTTCACTTCAGGCATGTCCGTATTGGCTGTTTAATATCAGCGGTTTCTGTGGCGAAGAACATAGCGGTCGTAGTCTTCAATGGCAGCTTAGTGTGAAATAAAGTTCTTGGGACATTCCATAGCATTATACTAGGGGAACAAAATCCAATCCTTTAAGGTATAAGCTCGAGAACCAACAGACAATAAGAAAAAGAAAAAAAAAAAAAACGGAAAAACGAGGGTTTATTAACAAAGGAAACCTGAGATTACTTAACTGAGTAAGTGAGTGCAACCGAAGCATAGTTTGGAGATATGCCTGTGTCTCTCAGGGTAATTAATGATCTCTTCTAGCTCTTCGAGATCTCAGGGATCTTGTGCCCGACGGCGATCTTCTTCTCCTATAGTGCATCCCTTGAACTTCCATTGGCTCCCCTGGTTGCTGGTGCTGTTTGGGATTGTCATGTCTGAATTCGGCGTACCAGTTCGGCACATCCATCACAGGGATGTCTAGGATGTGGCAGAATTGATGAAGATCTTCTGGTACTTTTAACAGCACTGTTCGTCCCAGATGGGTGGCCGAGAGGCAGAACGGGTATTTCCATCTGTATCTTATCCCGTGAGTGCGCAATACCTCAAGAAGAGGTTTTAGATCTCTTCTATGTTGCAGAGTGATGCTAGATAGATCCTGGAATATCTGTATGCGATGACCCTCGTAGTTGAGTTGAGATGTATCTCGAGCTTGACGCAATATGTCTTCTTTCAATTTATAATCGACAATACAGCATATAATGTCCCTGAGAGGGTCTGTTTCTCTGCCTTTTGGACGAAGTGCCCTGTGAATTTTCTCCATGTCTATGTGTGTTTGGCGGGGTCTGTTTAATAGCCCATTGAAGAGGTCTGTCACAGCAGGGAGAATATGGTCTGCATCAATGGCCTCCGGCAAACCTCTGATCCTGAGGTTGTGGCGGCGACCGCGATTGTCAAGGTCCTCCACGTGTCTTTGTATTTCTCTCAACTGTAAGTTGTGGGAATCTATTTTCCTGGTCACCTTACGAAGGACTGTATCGTGTTGTGTGGCCGTCTTCTCCACTTCATGTACCCTATCGTTTAGTGAGTGGATGACTAGGCGCAGTTCTGCAATGGCCACTGATAGAGTGTCCTTTATATCAGCGGCGATTGTTCTTAAATCCTGAATGCTAAGGTGGGTGTGTGGAGGGACATCTTGGTTGCCCGTGGTCCGTGGGCAAAGTTGTCCAGAAAGTTGTGAAGAATGTGATCCTGATGTCTGTGAGGGGCTGTGGCGGGAAGACGCCATATCCCTTCTTTGCGTTCTGAACATCTCCAGGATGTTCTGGCTTAGGTGCTCAGTTTGCTCACGAGGAGAGCGGGACCTCGAGGTGGAAGAATGTCAGGAAGCTGTCCCCATCCTCCGGTATGTTGATTTAGCTGAATCCAGCAAGTTTTCCTCCTATAGAATTCGAAAAAGGGCTGGCAACGGCGGGAGCTATGCAGTTAAGCAGCCATCTTCCTGTGCGGCTAGACCACCCCCCCTCCTTTAGTATTAATAGGAGCAGAACAACAGCAATTGTCTCCAGGTAGCTTTAGGTGCACACTGTGCAGAGGTCACAGTGCACTAACTGTAAATACTGTAGCTGCCTGCCTGTGGTATTAATAGGAGCAGAACAACAGCAATTGTCTACAGGTAGCTTTAGGTGCACACTGTGCAGAGGACGCACTACACTAACTGTAAATGCTGTAGCTGCCTGCCTGTGGTATTAATAGGCGCAGAACAACAGCAATTGTCTCCAGGTAGCTTTAGGTGCACACTGTGCAGAGGACACAGTGCACTAACTGTAAATACTGTAGTTGCCTGCCTGTAGTATTAATAGGATCAAAAGAACACCACTAATTTTCTTCAGGTAGCTTTAGGTGCACACTGTGCAGAGGATGCACTACACTAACTGTAAATGCTGTAGCTGCCTACCTGTGGTATTAATAGGAGCAGAACAACAGCAATTGTCTCCAGGTAGCTTTAGGTGCACACTGTGCAGAGGACACAGTGCACTAACTGTAAATACTGTAGCTGCCTGCCTGTGGTATTATTAGGATCAGAAGAACACCACTAATTTTCTTCAGGTAGCTTTAGGTGCACACTGTGCAGAGGACACAGTGCGCTAACTGTAAATACTGTAGCTGCCTGCCTGTGGTATTAATAGGAGCAGAACAACAGCAATTGTCTCCAGGTAGCTTTAGGTGCACACTGTGCAGAGGACGCACTACACTAACTGTAAATGCTGTAGCTGCCTACCTGTGGTATTAATAGGATCAGAAGAACACCACTAATTTTCTTCAGGTAGCTTTAGGTGCACACCGTGCAGAGGACGCATTACACTAACTGTAAATACTGTAGCTGCCTGCCTGTGGTATTAATAGGGTCAGAAGAACACCACTAATTTTCTTCAGGTAGCTTAAGGTGCACACTGTGCAGAGGACACAGTGCACTAATTATAAATACTGTAGCTGCCTGCCTGTGGTATTAATAGGAGCGAAACAACAGCAATTGTCTCCAGGTAGCTTTAGGTGCACACTGTGCAGAGGATGCACTACACTAACTGTAGATACTGTAGCTGCCTGCCTGTGGTATTAACAGGATCAGAAGAACACCACTAATTTTCTTCAGGTAGCTTTAGGTGCACAGTGTGCAGGGGATGCACTAAACTAAATTGTAAATACTGCAGCTGCCTGCGGTACTGTACTAATAGGATCAGAAGAACACCACTAATTTTCTTCAGGTAGCTTTAGGTGCACACTGTGCAGAGGACGCACTAAACTTACATGTAAATACTGCAGCTGCCTTCGGTACTGTACTAATAGGATCAGAAGAACACCATTAATTTTCTTCAGGTAGCTTTAGGTGCACACTGTGCAGAGGACGCACTACACTAACTTGTAAATACTACAGCTGCCTGTGGTACTGTACTAATAGGATCAGAAAAACACCACTAATTTTCTTCAGGTAGCTTTAGGTGCACACTGTGCAGAGGACGCACTACACTAACTTGTAAATACTACGGCTGCCTGTGGTACTGTACTAATAGGATCAGAAGTACACCACTAATTTTCTTCAGGTAGCTTTAGGTGGGTGCACACTGTGCAGAGGACGCACTAAACATACTTGTAAATACTGCAGCTGCCTGCGGTACTGTACTAATAGGATCAGAAGAACACTACTAATTTTCTTCAGGTAGCTTTAGGTTACACTGTGCAGAGGACGCACTACACTAACTTGTAAATACTACAGCTGCCTGTGGTACTATACTAATAGGATCAGAAAAATACCACTAATTTTCTTCAGGTAGCTTTAGGTGCACACCGTGCAGAGGATACACTACACTAACTTGTAAATATTTCAGCTGCCTGCGGTACTGTACTAATAGGATCAGAAGAACACCACTAATTTTCTTCAGGTAGCTTTAGGTGCACACTGTGCAGAGGACGCACTACACTAACTGTAAATACTGTAGCTAATAGGACTAATAGGATCAGAAGTACACCAGCAATTTTCTTCAGGTAGCTGTAAATACTGTAAAAACACCTGCCTGCCTGTCAGTAGTAAGAAGAGAATAACAGGAACGGATCTAGCTAAACTGAATACAGTGTTGTAACGAGCCCCTTGCTCGCTCGACCAATGTAACGAGCCCCTTGCTCGCTCGGTTCCACTCTCCCGACCCTCCTCTACAGCTATTGAATCAGATTGCAACGTCTGATGGTTCGGTCATCCAATGCTCCGGGATTAGAACTTCAGCTATGTGCCGTTCTAACCCAGTTGTGATAGCTCAGAACAGGCTGTATGTAAATTCAAACAGGAATCTCTTTATTGACAGGAATACAGTCTTATTTATACAATAAAAGAGGAGGTGCAGACCTCCTGCTCATATTACTCTAACAATACAGCTGTAACCTAATTAACCTAATTAACGTAAGCTAATTAACTAATCCCTTTAGACAGCCTAGATGACTCAGACATGACCTTTAGGCCAGACTGGCCATCTTGTAGTTCAGAAAATCCAATCAACATTATCACAATAGCAGAGTTAATTAAACACAAACAACAATGGGGATCTAACGACTCTTAGATCCTATACTAGAGACTTATTTACAATACACATTTTAGCAGACAACAGACAGGTAGCTGGAATTGATGACATTAGCATTTACCAGTAAGAGTCCCAACGGTATGAATCAGTCACTATTCCAATATGGCAAATCCAGGGTCCCCAGAGTCTGTGTGTCCTGGGGGACCAGGACCCGAATCCACAGTAATACCACCTCAAGGGTTCCCAGGCATACAGCTCACAAAGAGCACCATTCCCCCAAATACCAGGGCCCGCGATCGAGCGGCAAGAGGCTAGCATTCAGTCCCCTCCAAAAGTCTCTCTCTCCCAGCTAGGTCTGTCACATTTCTCCCCATTCGGCAGGAGACTAACACAGGAGGAGACCCCAGACGGGTTGACTCTGAAGTTAGTCAGTAGTTCCAGTCCTCTAATGCCTGTACCCACACAGTACCCCAAACAAATTGTTCCAAACAAAGCATTACTCACCCAGCCAACCTCTGCTTCTCTCAGAGAACATATCTGCCGCTGGGGAGAGGCCTGGACTGGCCCTTCTCCCTGGAGTTCTTTCTGCCGCTGGAGAGAAGACAGGGTGTCTGGGCTCACTCCGTCATGCTGTTGGGGATCTGGGCCGACTGCCCAGCATCCCTGGGGTATACAGGTGGAGACTGAAGTCCCATCCACCTTCACAGGAAATCCATCCTCTGTTAGTTGAGGGCAGAGGCCAGCAGTACTCGGCCCTGTTGCCAGCCCTTCTGCTGGAAACCCCACACCATCTGCTCTGGCTAACTATTGGGGAGGGACAACACACACCTCCTCTCCCTTCTCCCCCTGTATCTGCTGCTGGAAAGTGATTGCCACCTTCTCACCCTGAGCCTCCGAAACTGCCACAGGTGTGGGGCAGAGGTCTTGGACCCTCTGTCCGGTTGCCAGCGCTTCAGCTGGGGAAGTTCCTTGTAACTTCACAGATACTTCTGTTGGTGCTGGGCAGAGCACAGTGAAGTTTGGCCCTAATAACAGCTCCTCTTCTGCTGGAGGCTCACCAGGTTGTTCTTCCTCAGCAGAAAAGTCTATCAAATCCCCTGTCTCTGCAACTGGTGTCTGGGGAAAAAGGTTCACCATCTCCTTTCCGTGGAACCCAGAAGATGCTATCAGTGCTGGGAAGAGGTTAGCAGAGCTCTGCCCTGTTGTCAGCACTTCAGGTTTGGGGACGGCAATCTTTAGATTTTCCACTGCTGATTCTCTGGCATTCTGCTGGACAGGCACATTCCTCCATCCAAGATCATCCAATGCAGAAACAGGTTCATCAAGGTCAGTCAGCACTTGCTGCATCCGCCATAAGGCCTCCATAGCTGCGGGGGCAGGTTGGCAAAGCACACTGTTACTCTGCCACATTGTCAACTCTTCAGCCAGGATTTCAGAGTTGTCAACTGGTATTTCCTGATAGTCCCAGGCAAAGGGAGCCCCACCATGCTGCTGAGCAGAGTCTAACAGCTGTCTGTAGGCAATCTCAAGCTCCCATTCCTGAACGGCCAGAAACTCCAAATCTTCCTGTGCCCAGTGCACTTCCGAGACATTCAGTCTTCGCTCTCTGTGCTCCATTATTTCCTCCAAATGCCACTCCCGATCACTCCCAAAGTCAGGGTCCTTGGACAGCCTCCAGTACAACAATCCCAGGCCATCGTAGTCAAAGCCTTCCGTGGGGCTGTCATCCACTGTCTACGGGCACACTTGGGCTACATACCACTGGAGGGCTCTGTAGCTCTCGTCCAACCGCATTTCTGCCCGGATCAGCCTGCTTAACTCAGCTGTCCACTCCTGGTTCGGCTGTTCCCCCAATAACAGCATTCGCACTTCATACTGCGACCAGTACCTTACATGGATGGAGGGGAGAACTTTTCCCTGGTTTTGCTGCTCACGGGCTAGCGCTTCCTTCCAGAGTTCGCAGCGGATAGAATCAAATCATGCTAGCAGGACCTGCTCTGATACTGGTCCTCTGTGCTGTATCTGCTTCTCTCGCAACCACCTTCTGAATTCCTCATACATGGTGGCTGGTATCTCTCCTCTCCTGCTATCTGGACCTTGGATCCAGGTGATGATTTGGATGTGTTCACGGCAAGGAAGCACGATCCCACCATTCCCTCCACGACTCTCAAGTAAGTCTTTCAGCGCGGCTCTCCTGCAGGCTGGTTTGGAGTGCCCCAGTAACTGGAGAGCAAATCCCACGGCTGCCAACCAATGTAACGAGCCCCTTGCTCGCTCTGTTCCACTTTCCCGACACTCCTCTGCAGCTATAGAATCAGATTGCAGATCGCAACATCTGATTGTTCGGTCATCCAATGCCCCGGGATTAGAACTACAGCTATGTGCCGTTCTAACCCAGTTGTGATAGCTCAGAACAAACACCGGGCAGGCTGTATGTCATTTCAACCAGGAATCTCTTTATTGACAGGAATACGGTCTTATTTATACAGTAAAAGAGGAGGTGCAGACCTCCTGCTCATATTACTCTAACAATACAGCTGTAACCTAATTAACCTAATTAACATGAGCTAATTAACTAATCCCTTTAGACAGCCTAGATGACTCAGACATGACCTTTAGGCCAGACTGGCCATCTTGTAGTTCAGAAAATCCAATCAACATTATCACAATAGCAGAGTTAATTAAACACAAACAACAATGGGGATCTAATGACTCTTAGATCCCATACTAGAGACTTATTTACAATACACAGACAGGTAGCTGGAATTGATGACATTAGCATTTAACAGTAGGCGTCCCTACGGTATGAATCAGTCACTATTCCAATATGGCAAATCCAGGGTCCCCAGAGTCTGTGTGTCCTGGGGGACCAGGACCCGAATCCACAGTAATACCACCTCAAGGGTCCCCAGGCATACAGCTCACAAAGAGCACCGTTCCCCCAAATGCCAGGGCCCACAATCGATCTGCAAGAGGCTAGCATTCAGTCCCCTCCAAAAGTCTCTCTCCTGGCTAGGTCTGTCACAAGTGTATAAATATATATATATATATATATATATATATATATATATATATATATATATATGTATATATATATATATATATGTATATATATATATATATATATATATATATATATATATATATATATATATATATATACACACACAACACCTAGGATGTATATATATATACACATTACATTGTAAGTGCAGCTAACTGACTCGCCTGCCTACTCTATCTAACGTAAATCAAATCACACTGTCTCCCTGTCTATCTATCTCTCTCTCAACGCCGGAACACACTACACAGGGCCACCGTGCAGGCGGCCTTATATAGTGTGGGGCGTGTACTAAACCCCCTGGGCCACAATTGGCCAAAGCCACCCTGGCTTTGGCCAGTTACGGCTCTCTGTACAGTGATTGGCCAAGCATGCGGGTCATAGTGCATGCTTGGCCAATCATCAACCAGCAATGCAATGCGATGCCGCAGTGAATTACGGGCCATGACTCGCCACTCGAATTTGGCGCGAACAGCCCATATTGTTTGGAATTCGTCGAACGACCGAACAGGAAATGTTCGAGTCGAACATGCGCTCGATTCCAATATGAAGCTTATCTCTAATGATCATAGATACAGCTTGGAAGAAGGTGTTTTTGCCCCAGACAAAGATCAGTTCCATAAGGGAACTGATTCAGGTGGTCAAAGCAAAGAAGAATCCTTCTTTTCGACTTTGCATGAGATTGTTGGGAAATATGGTGGCTTCATTCAAGGCCGTTCCTTATGCTCAGTTTCATTCGAGACTGCGGCAAAACAGTATCCTGTCAACTTGGAACAAGAAGGTCCAAGCTCTAGACTTCCCAATGCGTTTATCCCCAAAAGTGCGTCAAAGCCTCAGTTGGTGGTTGATAACCAAGAATCTCCAAAAAAGGAAAATCCTTTCTACCAGTTACCTGGAAAGTGGTAACAACAGATGCCAGCCTTCTGGGCTGGGGAGCAGTTCTAGAAGAAGCGTCTGTCCAGGGAAGATGGTCCAAATCTGAGATGACCTGGTCCATTAATATTCTAGAGATTTGGGCGGTTCGTCTGGCCCTGAAAGCCTGGACGCTCAGATTACGAAATTGTCCTGTCCGGATCCAATCCGACAATGCCACAGTAAAGGCCTATATCAATCACCAAGGGGGCACGAGAAGTCGTGCGGCCCAGAGAGAGGTGGGAGAAGGAGCTGATTCTTGTGGCACCAGCATGACCCAGGAGATATTGGTATGCAGATATTGTAAAGATGGCGGTAGGGGACCCATGGACCCTACCACCACGGCCAGACCTTCTCTTGCAAGGTCCGCTATTCCATCCTACCTTACAAACGCTAAATTTAATGGTTTGGCTATTGAGACCCACATTCTGAAAGACCGTGGGCTGTCAGGTTCAGTAGTTTCTACTTTGGGTAATGCTAGGAAGCCAGCCTCCGGAGTCATATATTATAGAGTCTGGAAGGCATATGTCTCCTGGTGTGAAACCAGGGGTTGGCATCCCAGGAAATATGTCATAGGTAGGATCCTTGAATTTCTACAGATGGGATTAGAAATGAAGCTGGCCTTGAGTACTATCAAAGGCCTTATTGGTATTTTTTATAATGACCACTTGCGTCACACTCTCTGGTTCGTAGCTTTATTCAGGGGGTAACGCGGCTTATTCCTCTGGTTAGATCACCCCTGAACCCTTGGGACTTGAATTTAGTCCTGTCGGCATTACAGAAACAACCTTTTGAGCCAATACAAGATATTCCCTTGGTTCTTTTGACAAGAAAATTAGTTTTTCTGGTTGCCATATCTTCTGCTAGAAGAGTATCAGAGTTGGCTGCTCTTTCTTGTAAAGAGCCATATTTGATTATTCATAAGGATAAGGTTGTATTATGTCCTCACCCTAATTTCCTACCGAAGGTAGTGTCAGGTTTTCATTTAAACCAGGATATTGTTCTGCCTTCATTTTTTCCAGAACCTTGTTCTGCAGAAGAAAGGTCACTACATTCTCTTGATGTGGTTAGAGCAGTCAAGGTCTACTTGAAGGTGACTGCTCAGATTCGTAAAACCGAGGTTTTGTTTGTGTTGCCAGAAGGTCCTAAGAGAGGACAGGAGGAATCAAAATTTACTATCCCTAAATGGATTTGTCAAGTGATTGTTCAAGCTTATGGTTTAAAGAGGAAAATTCCACCTTTTCATATTAAAGCGCACTCCACCAGGGCTGTTAGTACTTCCTGGGCAGTGCATCACCAAGCCTCCATGGCTCAAATCTGCAAGGCCTCAACTTGGTCTTCATTCCATACATTTACCAGATTCTATCAAGTAGATGTAAAAGGTCATGAGGATATCGTCTTTAGGCGCAGTGTACTGCAGGCAGCAGTATAAGTCCTCTAGTCTCTTAGTGCCCTACTTTTGTTGTGTCTCCCTCCCTTCAGTTGGCATTGCTATGGGACATCACACATAGTAACTACTATGGCTCTGTGTCCCGTGATGTACGTTAAGAAAATAGGATTTTTAAAACAGCTTACCTGTAAAATCCCTTTCTTTGAAGTGCATCACGGGACACAGAGGTCCCTCCCTGCTTTTTGGTATACACGTGTATTGCTTTGCTACAAAACTGAGGTACTGCCAGTAGTGGGAGGGGTTATATAGGGAGTCAACTTCTTGTCTTAGGGTGTGCCAGTGTCCATCACCTGAAGGTGGCTTATAACCCACATAGTAACTACTATGGCTCTGTGTCCCGTGATGTACTTCAAAGAAAAGGATTTTACAGGTAAGCTGATTTAAAAATCCTATTTTTATTTTTTTCAATTTTTCTTACCTTTTAGATGTTGCTCGGAAGGTGGTGTCATGGCTGACTGCAGGTTTTTTGTTAGAGTGAGTCTGCCCTCATTACCATACAATGCAAAAAAGCAAGTCTCTACATTTTGTAATCTTTGTTAGGACAGGCAGTGCTCAAATCCCATTACAATTGATAATGAAGTTCTTACTGCAAAGTACAGGAAAGGTTAATTATGTCAAACACAGCTGTCCAGCCCCCTCATAATCAAAAGCAGTACCTTTTTCCTTACTGGAAGGTCTCAAATACAGCATCTAAAAAGGAAAGCTGCAATTTATAAATGTTTTTTTTTTTTTAATTATGCTATGTAGATGGGGACATGTAACAAATATAAAGTAGGTATTATTCCAATTTAACTGTAAAAGTGGAAATACACTTTAATATCAAACCTCATCCCTACATACAGTATAACCATTATAATGTGGACAACTTTAAGGATTAATACCCTCATAATGTGAATACTAGCAGGAACTAAATATCCGTGTCACTTTCTTGCCTGCAGTTTTATGCAGTTTACATTTCCCTTAAAACTTTGCACAGATGCAAAGGAAGTATGCATTGGCCATTTAGGACCTATGTTGATGCCTGTAATTCACATCTCTTTCACTGATCCACTAATTATGTTTGAGTTAAAACAATAAAATATGTATCCATAGATATTCATGATGCTGAAACCCTAGAATATTCACAAATGAGGCAAAGTTTTACGTTTGAAAAAATTTATAAGCACTCACTGGAGAGGTATAATCACAATAAATCATAGAGCTGTAATGATTACACAGCTGAGAACATAGTTTTTGTTTTTTACAATATAATTAACCCTTTCCTCACTGTTTCTTGTAGCACTTTGAGTTTTATTTACACCACATACCATAAGTAGCTAAACGAAGCAGCAAATAAGACCAGGAAGCAAAGGGGTCTATCTTTTCCATGATGATAGATATTCAAGCACATCTAGAATATAAAGAAACAAGTTACTCCAATTAAAACTTAATAGTTTCTACATTTCAACTAATTTGCTCTTACCGCTTTGCACATAAAGCTTTGAATAGAGCCATTACCAATCTAGATTTTACATTGTAGCCTGCTGAGCGATTGCAATTAGAGTACAATTAGATAAACAATAAATTTTACTGTGTTTTTTTTTTTTTTTCAAAATAAACAGAATACTGCCCAGCTAAACTGCTCATAATAAAGCCTGCATATAATAGCAGCTATAAATCAGCTACTGCAGATAAGACAGACTAGGCAAAATATTTCTGTCCGCTGTGACAAAGTTTACAGTAGATAGGCCTTTCCAAATATATACAACCCATTCCAATAAAATCTTAGTGATTTTTGTGAATCACATTTTGCTTCGTTACATGATATGCAGAGGGTGATAATACAATATTTGTCACCACTTAAAAAATAGCTTTCGAGGAAATACATCAAGTTTCGCCTTGATGTTTTTCTAGCTCTTTTCAAATATGCAAGTTTTTGCTAATTGCCTTGGATTTTACATGGCCAGTATATTCCAAGAATACCCAGAAATGAAGGTGACATTGCTTGCAAGCATTGCTTGCAGGAGAACAGGAGAAGATGAAAGCCTGACATGCAAAAAAAGTCAATGAGGATTGCAGGACAAGAAGCAACCTGCAAAGCAGCAACAGGTAGATAATCAGGACTGACAGGAGGAACAGCAGCAGAGGAATAACAAGGGGAGCCAACAGCAGAAGGACACAGCAAGGAGAACTCCTCACCACACAAGCGACTGGCTAAGCCACAGATGGGAATAATGGTTGTACAAAAACAAATGTACAGTGGGTAGGTTCCTGCATGCTTACTGAGGGTTTTTTTGTTTTAACAAAATTTTGGATTTTCACTTAAACTGTTATGCCGTGTACACACGGTCGGACTTTCAAACGTACAATGTGTGATTGGAGCTTGTGGTCGAAAATTGTGACCATGTGTAGGCTCCATCAGACAGTTTCCATCGCAATTTCCGTTGCAAAAAATTTGAGATCTGGTTCTCAAATTTTCCGACAACAAAATCCGTTTGCGTAAATTCTGATCGTGTGTACACAATTCCGATGCACGAAATTCCACGCATGCTCGGAATCAAGCAGAAGAGCCGCACTGGCTATTGAACTTCATTTTTCTTGGCTCGCCGTACGTGTTGTACATCACTGCATTCTTGACGTTCGGAAATTCCGACAACTTTGTGTGACCATGTGTATGCAACACAAGTTTGAACCAACATCCATTGGATCTGTTTCACATTAACTGTAACTAGCAATCTCAGCTTGCAACACATTGGACGTTATCAGCTTGAAACACATTGGAGCCTCCCTTGGACGTTATCTACCAACTTGACCTTATGACCTCAACTACTCACTGGGAAAACACTCTCAAAGTGCAAAATTTTACAAAACTTCAAATGCCTGCTGAAAAATTCTACTGTGGGATTACCGATGTCACTTTTAAAGAACCCCTGGATATCCTTGAACCTAACTATGTTGACCTCTACTGCTAAGCCAGTGGCAGTTTTTGCTTCTTGATATGGACTGCTCACACAATCAGATCTCTAGTCTTTTCACAATGGTAGGTAAAGAAAGAAGTGCAGCGCTAAAAACATATCTCTAAATGAACTGAGACAATGCTGTGAATCTCAAAATCAATATTGAGAAATATATGGAACCTTAATTAAATATTTTCACAGTAATAATACATCAATGTTGGAAAACAAATGAACAAATAAACTTGAAGTCCATAAGTTGCAAAAACCCAACCAGATCCAGACCCTTAAAGGGGTTGTAAACCTTTGTGTTTTTTCACCTTAATACATCCTATGCATTCCACATCCCATCGGTCCCCTAATGTTTTGCCACACTTGATCTGTTTGAGGCAAAATTTGCAAATTGCAACAGTGTGATTGGCTGCACATGTGCTAACAAAGGCCTAGATAGCTGAGCTGTGGGAGGTGGGTCGGGAGATAACAGCTCCATAATATGATGAAAAGGGGTGGCTGCTCTCTACTCTTCCATGATGACTGCCTCTGGATGACATCCTGCCTCATTGGGTTGTGCCTCACCCTCACTTTCCTCCTCTGCTCTATCCAGCACCCATGTCACATCAGTGACCTCATCATCATCACCCCCTCCATCCTCATCATCACTGGAGCCAACTTGGCATTATATTGTGGCTGAGGGAACATGACTGCCAATTTATTGATTATCATTATTCCCCCTTCTCTGTAGGCTCATGTTCCTACCTTCCTCAACCTCAGAGTCAGAACCAACATCTTAACCGCTTCCCGACCAGCCCCCCGCAGTTTTACTGCGGCAGAATGGCATGCGTGGGCGAATCGCCGTTATGTTACGTCGGGCGCTTGGCAATCGGATTCGTTGTAGAACTGATCAGTCTCCAGGCCCAGGCCAATGACTTATGGCCTGGACCTGCTGATCCGTTCTGACAAATGAAATCCTCCCCTGCCTGTGTAACTGTAAACACAGACAGGGGAAATTATGTCATCTCTCCTCGTGTAATCCTTTTCGTTCCAGAGAGAAGAGAGATAACATCTAATCGTGAGTTGCACCAACACTACACTAACATAAGTACACATAGGCACAAATTTCACCCCCCAATCCCCCCCAATTGCCCCCCAGTTAACCCCTTCACTCCCTGTCACTGTGTAACCCAGTGCAGTGTTCATATTTTTTTTTATCACTGTACTGGTGTCATTAGTGACACAAATCAGCGTTAGAGTACTTAGTGATAGGCCCAGAAAGGTCTAGGGACCCCCTAACCCCCCTAATAATGGTTTAACTCTTTGATTTCCCCCTATCACCAGTGATCACTGTATTAGTGTCACGGGTGATGCTGGTTAGTTATATATTTTTTTATAGCGTCTGGGCACCCACCGTATATTACCCAATAAAGGCTTAACCCCCTGATCACCCACCGGATGACATCAGTTCAGGTCTGCGTCACCCCAGGACGTGTCAGATTAGTGCCAGTAGCGCTAACACCCACACCTCCTTTAGTAGTATAGTGTCTGAAAGGATCAATATCTGATCAGAACTATATTAACGTCCCCACCAATTTATGGTTCCCTAAAATGCAGCGTTAGTGGGATCAGCCCAGATACCTGCTAGCACCTGCGTTTAGCCCCTCTGCCCAGCCCAGCCTAGCCCACCCAAGTGCAGTATCAATCGATCACTGTCACTTACAAAAACACAGCACACATAACTGCAGCATTCGCAGAGTCAGGCCTGATCCCTGTGAACTCTAACAGTTTTTTTGGTAGCATTTGAAGCAGTCGCTGACAGTCAGGAGCTCTTTTTCTGTGAGTCCCACTACTCTACCAGTAAATTTAGTGACCAAAATGTCAAATTGAAGGTACAGTAGTGAAGAGGCCTACAAGTTTCTGAGCATGACAGATAGTGAAGAGGAAGTCACTCATCTTTCAGATTCAGGCTCAGAATACGAATACGGTAGACAGCAGCAGCACCCTGACAGATAGCTCTGATGATGGAGTTGTGGTCCCTACCAAGGTCAGGCATACCCGACCCAGTTCTGCTGTCGTTGAGGTGCAAGAACTGCAGGGCTCTCGTATGAAGCAGAGAGCCAGTACTAGTGCCGCTCATCCTTCTGGTGAACTGGCAAGCACCAGTGGCCTAGTACATCCTGTTCGAACATCCAGCAGTGCAGTATCATGTGGTGACATGGTGAGTCCCATAAGTGCAGTTCAAGCTGGTGAGGTGGCTAGCACAAGTAGAGTCCCGCAACCACCAAGAAGACAGACAGGCCTGTCGAGACCATAGTGCCCTTCCTGCTGCATTTGCCAATCCTAATTGGGAGCTCACCACTTCTGCAGCTCTCGTACTTTCCCTATTCACTGGCCAACCCGGAATTCAGGTGGAAACAGTTGATTTTACGTCACTTGATTTTTATTCGCTGTTTTTCATGGAAGATTTCTATAGATCTATTGTGGACCAAAGCAATTAAAGCAATTTATATGCTGGTCAATTCATTGCCGCTAATCCCCAGCTGACCCTTGCCAGAGATTGGAAACCTATTACGGTTTCCGAGTTTAAGACCTTTCTGGGCCTAGCCCTCCTCATGGGCATAGCTTAAAAAAGTGAGTTACGGTCAAATTGGTCCACTGACCCAATTCACCATATGCTTGTGTTCTCTGCCTCCATGACCAGGACACGATACGAGCAGATCTTGTGGTTCAAGCACTTCAATGATAATGAACTCTGTCATCCTTGGGGTGACCCTGGATTTGATCAGCTTTACAAAATTTGGCCACTCGTAAATCACTTGAACCAACAGTTTGCAGCTTGTTGGTTCACAAATGGGGTCATTTGTGGTGGTTTTGTGCTATCTGGGCATTTCATGGCCTCCAAAACTGTGATAGGCAGTGAGAAGTGAAATCAAAAATGTATGCCCTTAGAAAGCCTGATGGCGGTGATTGGTTTTCGGGGTCCTGTATGCAGTAATGCCCCGTACACATGAGCGGAAATTCCGCCAGCAAAAGTCCAAAGAGAGCTTTTGGTCGGAAATTGCGACCGTGTGTATGCTCCATCAGACTTTTGCTGGCGGAATTCGAGTCTGGCACGAAGAGGTTGTGGATTGTATGAGCTGAAGGAGAAGGCGGGGAGAATACTGCAGCTGTGTCTTCTTATGACAAGATGGCATGGAAGACTTGTGACCTGAACAAAATGGCTGCTACGCACATAGCTATTCATGAGCCCAGTATGCAGGACCATTACATACAGCACTGTATACAGCACTAAATGTTATGTAATGCTGTGTGAAACACTGCACTACACAGACACACTCCACTGACACACTACAATATACTGCAGTAAAACTGCACTGACGCACTACAATATGCTGGAGTAAAAGTGCACTGATGCACTACAATATACTGCAGTAAAAGTGCATTGACGCACTAAAATTTAATCCGGTAAAAGTTGCAGTGACGCACTACAATATAAGGCACTACAATATACTGCAGTACTATACTGCAGTAAAAGTGCACTGGCACACTGCAATATACTGCAGTAAAAGTGCACTGATGCACTAAAATATAATCTGGTAAAAGGGCAGTGACACACTACAATATAATGCACTATAATATACCGCAGTAATATACTGCAGTAAAAGTGAACTGACGCACTACAATATACTGCAGTAAAAGTTTACTGACGCACTACAATATACTTCTGTAAAAGTGCACTGATGCACTACAATATACTGCAGTAAAAGTGCACTGACGTACTACAATATAATGCAGTAAAAGTGCACTGACGCACTACAATATACTGCTGTAAAAGTGCACTGACGCATTACAGTATACTGCAGCAAAATTGCGCTGATGCACTACAATACAATGCAGTAAAGGTGCACTGATGCACTACAATATACTGCTGTAAAAGTTCACTGACGTACTACAATATAATCAGGTAAAAGTGCACTGACACGCAATAATATAATGCAGTAAATGTGCACTGACGCACTACAATATAATGGGATTGGACGGGTGATCTGTCTATCAAAGTTCCCGGCCAGGGGGTAGGGCTGTATGTGACAGCAGGTGCGGGGAACATACAGCAATTGAAATGGAAGCTGTTATCGATGTGTTCCCCAGAAGAAGGACTCCCATTCAACCCACTCCCAGTCAGCCCTACCTCGCCAGCTCTCAAATTCCAAACTCTCAAAATGCGAGCAGGCGAGTGGAATTTTATATCTATATATATATTTATATACAGTATATATCGGTACATACATTATCTAGATATATAAGTTTAATTGTAATTTAAGAGACGTTATTTAGAGGGGTTATTATGTTGTAAGGTTTGCTTTTATATATACATCATGGAGGTCATGACATGTCTGCGCTAATATTTTTCCTTTGTAATTGCGATTTTAACCTGTGGGGGTCACTGAATCTGTGGTGATTCTGGTGGTTTTAGGGTTAGAGTGTTACTAAACCCACAACAGTAAAATTAGTCTGTATAATGCAGTAAAGCATGCTTGTTATACATATGGGGAACCTAAGTGGTTAATCTTCTGCATTGTGTAAAAAGGCTGTTTGATTCTGTCTTCTCTGTTCATCCCCTTCTTTCACAGTATCCAAACCATCTCCTGATAGAACAGAGCATTGGGGACAAGCTGCACATGCTCAAAAGTAGTGAGCAAACCCTGCGAGCCACTTACGGATAAATGCCTAACAAAATGGTGAGTAATTAATCTTAGGTGGAGACCAGCTGCAAACACTCAGTCACGTTTCATAATCGTGCAAAGTGGTAAAAATAAAACAATGTGTCTGCGCTGGAAAAAAATCACATCAATCAAAAGTGCAGCAATAATAAACATAAACAACATAGGTATTAACAAATAGTACACTTGAGTGAAAATACCCCTAAGTGCTAAAGTATAAAGTGCACAGTGCTATATAAAACGCACAATGTGAGTGGTCAATCAAAAAACATATAGATATTGGATCAAATGAAATATAAAGGGATATAACTACTAGTGAATAAAATAAAGTCCAAAACAGTATATATCCAGAAATATAAGAGTGCTCAGAAATAACATAGTCCGAAGATTTAGTGAAATCCGCATATCCTTCCTTCCAAAAGTGTGTCACCAAGAAACATGCTGTAGTGTCTTCCAGCCACCCCCACAGGTATATATGCTCACCTTCCTGTGTTTGACACAGTGATTAAACTATGTCAAACAAAGCTTTGGAGCCAGTCCTGTGCTCTTTTGGAACCAGCTGTGCAGACTTCCAATGCTAGGTGATGGTGTCTCAAGCCCCTTGAGAGAGAAACAGACATGCTGCATCCATGTAGAATGACAATCTAAAATGGCTGAAGAACTTCCTAAACCAGTGGTAGGGTCCTGGCTTTAGCAACGCTTTAAGGTTTTAGTATATAGAGTGGAGTGTGAGTGACTTCAGATACTCCTGATAAAGACACATTGTTGAAAAGTGTAGGGAGGGACCCTAACATCACCAGGCACACTACACTAGGCACACTGTATAAGTCCACTGGTTCTTTTCATCATGATGTGTTACCATATGACATTTATTCCATTTGTGATGGCTTCTATAAGAATGATACACATAAATGTTTGGTTGTGTCAGAACTTTGATTACCATATTTTTTGCTATAATTCATCTGTTTTTTTGATATATGAGTTTGAAGTGTGCGATAGCACAGCATGTTTTTCTCATATTGTTATTTTCTTTTATTTATGCATGCAGCTTATGTCTTCTCTGGTGTGCATTTTTATTATTATAAAAACGGTATATTGTAATATATTGGAGGAGGTGATATGAGTTCTGGTTTACCAATTTGAGAACAATGCTCTTTTTTTTGCTTGCACATTGTGATTAAATGTTTCTCTTTTGCAATATAGTTATTGTGTTTATTGTTGTTTTGGTAGCACCGTTGGAGGTATTGAGTGCACAGTGTTTTTTCTGTGTCGTACTTAAGTATGTGTATACCTCTAATAACTCTGCAGTTTCCTGTACCTATTATTAATGGGTTGAGAGGAATTCCTTATAAAATGCTCTACAAATGTTTCCACATTGGTAAAGAAGGAGGTAGGAGGATATCTTAGTAGTATTGGTGCAGAAATGCTGGAGGATGGTTCCATACTCCTGGCTTGGGTTACACTTTCTGGCATGGCCATCACTCTGTGAGGGTGGCAAGAAGGATGCCCTCATGTGTAGCAATTACTCCCTAAAGATGATCAGCTCAGATGTTGGGTCCTCCAGCAGCTCTCAATGGTGATCAGCACTGAACTGAGCCCCACACTCTCCAAAACATCAGTAGCAATTAAAGGGAATGTTTTAGGGGTGAGCAAGAGAAAATCTGTTATATTAACAACAAGGTCAACCCAATTATGAATACAGAAATAAATAGTAGTTATGACAGTGTCTATGGCTTTTGTTTCCTCCTATCACCTGTAATAGGCCTTGACAAACACACAAAGTGGATGTAATAGGCCTTGCCAAACAGAAAACAAGGCTGACAACTCTCTTCACTATATGCAGTTCAGCTCTTTCTGGATTCTGGGTCTCTGCAGCTCACTCTACCAAAATGCAGTCTCTCTCTAAAAGATGTCTCTAGATGGGCTGTTTGCCACTCCTCTCTCTGCTGGCTCTGGTTCAGTGTATCATCCTGGCACCTAGTGGGTTTCTGTCCTCGTTCTGCATTCTGGCTGTTTGTGATTTAGCTGTTGTCTCCACAAGCCTGGTAGCTCCAGCACACAGTAGAACAGCAGTCCTTGTTCAGCTCTCTGGATTTTCTCATATGCATTTTCTCCTATGCAAAGCACATCCTGTGGCTCCTGCCTTGTTTTTCTCCTTGCCTGATTTCCAGGGTTTTGCCACTCAGCACACAGTGGCTTCCCTGAACCACAGGTCTCTCCTGTGCTCCACTCCACAGGCCACACTTCCTTTCTGAGTTCATGCTGGCTCTGTTAGGTTGGCCTCACAGTCCAGATGCTAAAGCAGCCATGCATGGTCCTCCTTTCTCTTTTCTTTTCTACACAGTCTTATCATGATGGGGAAAAGAGAATAGCTGCTGTTGGCAGACACAGGTATACCAGGGCTAGACAGCTGAACAGGGTCATCAGCCAGAGCTACACATTCCAAAATACTTTTCTTCCAAGGTTATTATAGGGTGATGTAAGATTCCTGGGTTATGAATAGCTTGCACAGCTTATACTTTTCCTCTTCTAAAGAATGTTCCCTAATTTGAATAGAACTGAAATTTGCAGTTACAGGATTGGAAACATTTTTCAGATATATTCTTCATATAGTATGCTCTGTCTTTCTCACCTTGGGTCTGCAAATTCTGTGAAGTGTTTCACTATGGCCAGCACATGTTCAAAACCATTGGCTAAAAAAAAATCCTTCACTTAAGTTATCCCTTGATTACTTAGAACAGCTGCTGACCCCATCTTTCATTTTCTATTCTCCTTGTATTCCGTTCTCTGATGTAGCTCTTTACCAAATGTAGTAGGTCATTTATTCACTACTATTATACAAGTGAAAGCCTGTATGTACAGGATGTGAATGATTCAACGTTACCAATAAATGCCAGGTGAAATACACATGTTTGTAGGGGCTATATGTGTGGTTAGCACTTTTGTGTGGCAGTGCTGGGTCCTGATTTAATTTCCCACTGGGGACAGAACCTGAATGGCATTAGTACTTGTATGTTCCCAGTGCATTTAGAAAATGTTCTACAGCTTTTTCTGTGCTTTCCTGTGAGGAGGAGCTGAACTTCCTGGGTTTAGTTTGAAGCACATTGCAGAAGTTCAGATGCTGAATATGAACCCCATTAATGTCAATATAGTTGAATGTTAAAAATGTGTTCGGGACAATTTTTAGGCCAATAGCCAAGGGATTGTCAAACAAATGACAATGGGGGTGGGCATATCCCTGGGAAACATGTTCCAAGGCAAATAAATAAATAAATACAATTCTATTTAACAGAGGACAATAATTTTAATAACAAAAGCGAAGGATGCCTTTAACATGCCTGTGAAGTGGCATATCTATACAATTTATACATCCTACTATAGCAGAACTGACATTTACAATTTTTGTAATCCCAGTTGTTAATTGGGGACCTGACACAAAAAAACAGCTGGGGGTTCCCCCATAATTCATACCAGGCCATGCAGGTCTGGTTTGGATTTATGAGGGAAACTGCACTCAAGAAAAAACAAAGGTTGGGTCCCCCCCCAAATTTTTACACCAGACAAAACCATAAGCTCATCCCTAATTCCCTGTCACAACCCAAAATATTACAATGACTTAATGCCGCGTACACACGGTCGGACTTTTCGTCTACAAAAGTCCGACAGCCTGTCCGACAGACTTCCGACGTACCTTCGGCGGACTTGCGGCAGACTTTCTTACGAACGGACTTGCGCACACACGACCACACAAAAGTACGACAGCCTAGTACGCGGTGACGTACACCAAGTCCGACGAGACTATAAAACGGAAGTTCAATAGCCCGTACGACACCCTTTGGGCTCCTTCTGCTAATCTCGTGTTTATCTCGTGTTAGTAGAAGTTTGGTGAGAGACGATTCGCGCTTGTGAGACTCGTATTTTTCAGTTCGTTTTAACTGTTGTTCAGTCTGTGCTTGTGAGGTTTGTATCTGCTTTTCAGTGCGTTTGGTCAGTTGGCATTGAGAAATCTTTGTTTTATTGGCCGCTCGTTCCTGATTTTCAGGTCGTTCTTCACAGGCCTTGCTGTTCTTCAGTGCGTTCTGTTTAGTGCGTTCTGACCAGCCGACCGTTTTGAAGCCATGTTACCTGTACGTACTCGTCGTATTTCTATGTGCTTGGTGCTGTAGTTTATTCTTCAGCCCAAGACCAGTCCATGAACAGGGCGAGGAGGAGTTCATGGACCAAGAATTGGTTGCTTCAGCGTGACCAGTTCTGTCACATGCCTTTGCTCCGTGAGATCCGTGAGAATAATCCTGAGGATTTCAGGAACTTTCTCCGGATGACGGACCCCGTTTTTGACCGTTTGTTGGCTTTGCTGACCCCCTATATCAGCAGGCAGGATACCTGCATGAGGCAAGCCATCACTCCGGAGCAGAGGCTGGTCGCTACCTTGCGGTATTTGGCCACAGGGAGAAGCCTGCAGGACCTTAAGTTCTCGACAGGCATCTCCCCCCAGGCTCTGGGGATCATTATCCCAGAGACCTGTTCTGCCATCATACAGGTCCTGCAGAAGGACTATATTAAGGTAAGATATTTTTCTTTTATTAGTATCACATGTTCTTTTATGTAATCTTTGATAATGTGATGTATTTCTTGCTTCAAACACTACTTACCATCATTGCAATATAGTGTGAATGTCCCCTTTTTATCCTCACACATGCTGGAATTTTTTACTGTTATTTTTTGTCATGCATGTATATTTTCCTTCAATAACCTTCCCAGCATGAAGTGACGGGAACATATCCACCTAGTCTACTCATTTGGAATGTATTTTGTTTGAGTGTATTTAGTGTGCTGCTAATGAGCAATTATCTAGATTTCACAACCCCCCCACCCCCCCCCCACCCCCTAAACTCACTCCAAATAGTGTGCTGCTAATGAGCAATTATCTAGATTTCACAACCCCCCCACCCCCCCCACCACCTAAACTCACTCCAAATAGTGTGCTGCTAATGAGCAATTATCTAGATTTCACAACCCCCCCACCCCCCCCACCTAAACTCACTCCAAATAGTGTGCTGCTAATGAGCAATTATCTAGATTTCACAACCCCCCCACCCCCCCCCCCCACCTAAACTCACTCCAAATAGTGTGCTGCTAATGAGCAATTATCTAGATTTCACAACCCCCCCACCCCCCCCACCACCTAAACTCACTCCAAATAGTGTGCTGCTAATGAGCAATTATCTAGATTTCACAACCCCCCCACCCCCCCCCCACCTAAACTCACTCCAAATAGTGTGCTGCTAATGAGCAATTATCTAGATTTCACAACCCCCCCACCCCCCCCCCCCACCTAAACTCACTCCAAATAGTGTGCTGCTAATGAGCAATTATCTAGATTTCACAACCCCCCCCCCCCACCTAAACTCACTCCAAATAGTGTGCTGCTAATGAGCAATTATCTAGATTTCACAACCCCCCCACCCCCCCCCACCACCTAAACTCACTCCAAATAGTGTGCTGCTAATGAGCAATTATCTAGATTTCACAACCCCCCACCCCCCCCACCACCTAAACTCACTCCAAATAGTGTGCTGCTAATGAGCAATTATCTAGATTTCACAACCCCCCCACCCCCCCCCACCTAAACTCACTCCAAATAGTGTGCTGCTAATGAGCAATTATCTAGATTTCACAACCCCCCCACCCCCACCCTCGTTAAAATTTGCTGGAATGTTCTGTGGTGTTGATTTGTCTAAAGCAAATATATGTTGCACTTTGCAAAATGCATGTGCACTCTACAAGTGCATTTGTTCCAGTGCTTTAGTAAATGAGCAGAAGCTCTGCTGATTTCCATCATCAAATCATATGCAAGCCTCAAAGTGTTTTCATTAATTGCCCTTGCATGTGATTGTGTACTCCTTGCAACATGAATGCCTTTTTACATTACCTCATTTACTGTAAGCTGGTTAGCAACTGCACCTGCAGAGTGCGACAACTGCAGTCTTGTAGCCTTTTTAGTCCCTAAATTCCTGCGTGTCCTAAAAGTAATTTTTTTTAGGGATTTCACAACCCCCTAAAATGTAATCAATGTTCCATCAGAGGGGGTGAGCAATCTGATAAGTGTGCCTTTCCATATTAGTTATTCCAGAACAATTAAATTATTGAATGTTATACTGATGCTGGGGAATAATGTTTTTAATTGTCTAATTTTCTTGCAATGTTAGCTTCCAAATTAATTGATTTTGGTTTTCTTGTTTGATTTCCCAGTTTCCTTCAACGCCACAGGAATGGCAGACTGTGGCATCCCATTTTGCCAGCCGTTGGGACTTTCCCAATTGTGGAGGGGCTATAGATGGGAAACATGTCCACATTGTGCCACCACCCCATTCGGGGTCATATTATTTTAATTATAAGGGGTTCCACAGTATTGTTTTAATGGCGGTGGTGTCGGCACACTATGATTTTTTATATGTGGACGTGGGGAAGAATGGCCGGATGTCGGATGGAGGAGTATTTGCCCAGACGGAGTTCTGCCAGCGTCTCCAGAGTGGTGGCCTGGGATTGCCACCTGATGAGGATAACGTGGAAGGACTCCCCTTTGTCTTCATTGCCGATGAAGCCTTCGCTCTCAGCAAGCACCTCATGAGGCCATTCCCCCAAAGAACCCTCACCCCGGAGAGGAGGGTTTTTAATTACCGGCTGGCCAGAGCTAGAAGAGTGGTTGAGAATGCGTTTGGAATTCTGGCCAGCCGGTTCCGCCTGTTTCAAACAGCCATTAATTTGGCGGAATACAAACTTAATTTTATCGTTTTATCGTGCTGCATTCTGCACAACTTTTTAAATAAGCATTCTCCAAATTATATAGGCAAAGTTGGGCCTGAGGCCGGACAAATAGAAGCCAACCTTACAGGCCTGGATACTGTCCGTACTGGCTTGGCCCCCCAAAGTGCCCGTCAAGTTAGACAGCAATATGTTAATTATTTTATGGGTAGGGGGGCCATTGCAATGGGCCAGGATATATAATTTTTGACAATAAAAAAATTATTGATGAAATCTTGCATTATATTTATTGCTTGTCTTTCTTTTGGGCTGTCTCCTAGGTTATGGTCGAGCAGTTGTAGTGCCAACTGTATTGTAATTTTAAATGTCTAAATAAGCTCCATTGCCACTGTAAACAACTTTTTTACAATTATAACTAAAATGATACTGAGCCTTGAAATAACAAACCACACATTTATTTAATTCCTATAAGGAGATGTTTTTATTAATGGTTGTTATGCATTCCGTTCTGCATTTAGTATAAAATGTTCATAGACAAAAATAGAATGATATCTTAATAATGTAGCAAAATATAATTATATCTAAATATTTATACCTAATCCACAAAAAATATTTTTGGCTTTTTGATTTTCACAAACAGGCTTTTTTTTTTGTTTTGGGAAAATCAAGTTTTGTTTTTTTTTTTTTTTTGTAAACCAATTTTTTGGTTTATGTTTTTTTTTTTTATCAAGTAATTTTTGTTTTTATTATTTTTTTTTTATAAAGTTTGTATATTAATTTTTTTTGGTTTTTTAAAATCAAGTTTTTTATTTTTTTTGGTTTTTTAAAATCAAGTTTTTTATTTTTTTTGGTTTTTTAAAATCAAGTTTTTTATTT